>NW_012267246.1:4593558-4643948 GCF_000151885.1 Dipodomys ordii
AGCACTCTACCACTTGAGCCACAGCGCCACTTCCGGCTTTTTTCTTATGTGGTGCTGAGGAATCGAACCCAGGGCCTCAGGCATGCAAGGCAAGCCTGACTTTTTTTTTTTAAATTACATGAGCTATTATTTACCTATTGATGAAATTTATATAACAAATGGCATGATATATGTATGTTTGACACTAATATTTTTTGTGTAAACTTAGATAGTCATTTTTTATATTTGAAGTTTTCCCAATACTCTCATTCCATTTAGCATCTTAGAAATTAGGCATGCTTCCTTAATTGTGTAAAAGTGTTTTTATCAAGGTAAAATGTAGCCCAGTTCTTGGTTAATGTGTATGAAGCAGAAATAAGGGTAGATAAGCTGGTCAGGCAGAAGCAACAAAGCCAGGAGCTTAGCAACATTTTTGAGGGGGCTCTGCTAGAGTCAAGGGTCACCTTTGGGAGCATAGACTTGGAAAACATAGAAGGAGAGATTGTGCAATGTAGAGGAAGTGCTGTGAGGGTGGGAGCTTTTACCATGGTGAAAGCTTGCTGAGTGCTCTATTACTCTAGTGCTCTCTGCCATTGTGTTGCTTTGTGGAGCTGGGACAAAGTGACAGAGTAAGGCTGCAGGGACATCCTAGAGGAATGACAGACAGATGCATTGGGACACTGGCCATATCTAGGCCACTTAATGGTTAGCATTTAGATTACATCTGTATCTATCTATAGCTATATCTAACCTCTATGGCATATATATCTATATATTTCTCTCTCTGTGTATATATATATATATATATACACATATCTATTTATTTCTCTCTCTGTGTATATATATATATATATACACACATATCTGTATATTTCTCTGTGTGTATATATATATATATGCACATATATACAACTTTTGTCTTTTCTCATCTATGTTAGCTTCAAACTGTTTTTGCCTTGGGAATGAAATAGTTGCAAATTATATTATTCATGGTTGGTTATTTTTTGGTGTGTGTGTTTTCCCTTGTTTTTTTTTCTTTTTCCGCTCAAGGTGCCACTTCCAGTTTTTGAGTGATGAATTGGAGATAAGAGTCTCACAGGGACTTTTCTGCCTGGGCTGGCTTTGAACTGTGATTTTCAGATCTCAGCCTCCTGAGTAGCTAGGATTACAGGCTTGAACCACTGGTGCTTGGCATAATTAGCTTTTAATTATTTTTTCTTAGTGCCGTTTAGTTTATGATAATTCTTCTTTAGATATTGTAACATAATATGTCCAGTTATAACTAAGTAACAAATTTGTACTGAATACCACTCAAGCTTAGAATTAAAAGTAGATTTTTAAAAAGAAATTCTTGGTTTTAGAATAGTTTTAGATGTTTAGAGAAATGACACACCTGGTACAGAGTTTCCATGTGCTGTCCATCCAATTTTCTTTATTGTCTTACATTAGTGTGGTGGATTTGTGAAGTTAACAAACTGGTTGGTACTCTATTATTAACTGAAGTCTGTGCTTGCCTTGTTAATAATGGGCGTCACAGGTAAGGGCCTCATCCTCCAAAAGATGGTTCTCATTTCAGACACCAGTGGCAAACTCTTGGGATTCCCAGACTCCCCCTGTTTCTGACAGATTTCTGCTTTGGTAAAGACTCAGGAAGTAGGAAGTTGCTATACTTAAGATGATAGGATTTCCTTCTCCTCTTCACCCCCCCTCCTCTCCTCCTCTTTCCCTCTTGTGTTGGTACTGGGTCTTGAACTCAAGGCCTGAGCACTGTCCCTTAGCTCTTTTTTTGCTTAGGCTAGTGCTCTACCACTTAAATCACAGTAACACTTCAAATTCCAATATCAAAAAAGAAAATGTGTGTAGTTGAAAAAAATCCACTTCCAGCTTTTGGGCACATAATTGTGATAAGAATCTCACTAACTTTCCTTCCCAGGCTAACTTTAAACAGCAGTTCTCAAATCTCAGCTTCTCAAGTAGCTAGAATTACAGGCATCTACCACTAGTGCCCAGCTAATTATAGTTTTATATAAAGTCGGGCTGGGAAGCTGGCTTAGTGGTAGAGTGCTGGTCTAGCATGCATGAAACCCTGGGTTCGATTCCTCAGTACCACATACACAGAAAAAGCCAGAAGTGGGGCTGTGGTTCACATGTAGAGTGCTAGCCTTGAGCAAAAGAAGCTCAAGGACAGAGCCCAGGCCCTAAGTTCAAGTCCCAGGATTGGCAAAAAAAAGAAAGATAGAAAAAAAAAAAGAAGGTAAGTCAGGACTAGCCAATGAGGAGATGCATAGATTGAGTCTGGGTGAGTCTCAAATGTGAAACTTCTGTGTCCTCAGGGTGTGTCCCCTTCCCTATACATGGCTGTGCACTGGGCAGCCCACTGGGCAGAGTGTGGTGCTTAGGGAGAAGGTCACAGGGGGTAAAGTGCCTTTCTTATCACATCCTGCCCTAGTACTTTACCAGTGTGACTTAGGACTACTGTTGTTAACCTTGATCATTTGGCTGACGTAAAGGATCACCCTTGGCAGATGTGGGCGACCTTTTTTTCGGCCTGGGGTCATTTGGATATTTGTACCATTATTTGTGGGCCATTCCAAAAGGTCAGTACAGGCTGACAATTTTGGGCAGCCAACTGTGAGATTGCTCAAGTATCTAAAATATAAGTGTGCCAAGTGAAGTCCCCACCCCTGAAAGGAAACAACCCTGTTCATGCTTTTAAGGACTGGAGGGTTATGCTGCCTTCTGGAGGATGGATAGGTAAAGATGCGTGTGTGTGGGGGGGGTACTGGGGCTTGAACTCAGAGCTTTTTACTCAAGGCTCCCATGCTGTTGTCACTTGAGCCACACTTCCACTTCTGGATTTTTGCTGGTTAATTGGAGATAAGAGTTTTACGAACTTCTGCCTGGGCTGTCTTCAAACTATGATCCTTCAGATTTTAGCCTCTTGAATAGTTAGGATTACAGGCAGGAGCCACCAGCGCCTGGTTGAAAAAGGCATTTTTGATAGGGAGAAAAAGAAACAATTTGAGATTTGTAGGTCATTAGGAATCTGCTAGAAAAATGGAATCAGATATTTGAAAATTTCAAGTATTAGACAATGAAATTGAGAAGGATGGGGCTTTTCTTCATATGTGTGCAGATTGGGAGGGCCAGGTAGTTAGAGGCACATAGAGTTCACTATTGGAGAGAGGGACTGAGGGTTAGAGAGTGGCATCAACACCATTGTATCTGTGCCTTGTGAGGAGATCTATGGTAACCTTATTGGACAAAAAGCCTTTCCTCTAGGGTTTCTAATGTGTTTTGGATTAGGAAACTTGGTAGGAATTGCTCCTTCATTTGGAAAGGGCATGCATATTTAATTTCAGCTCTGAAAAATGCTATGCATGTTGTTGTTTTCCTCCCTCACAACAAAATTTCTTCCATGCATTTTGACATTTAGAAGTTGAACTTTAAGAGGTGTTTTTTTTTTTAAATTATTATTGTTCTTTGTTCTAGAGGAGATCGAACTTTTGGCTAATGGCAGGATTGTGTCAATATGTCTATGATCTGGGTCATCAGATTGCTTGTAGTACTACTTAGAGACAGATGATCACTCTGTTAAATTTAGTCTTTGGATGAGTGGGGAAAAGTATTCTCTAGTAGCTTTGCTGTGACTCTGACTCCATCTTAACAGCTCAGTTTATTATAAAAAAACTTAGGTTCTTGTCATCTGCAGATAACATGAAACTTTTTGTCCAACTACTCACTGAAAAGCAGGTGGTAAGAGGGGAAGCCATGTTCACCTGGTAGTTTGATTTGTACTTATTGTATTTTTCCTTCAAGAGCTCTGTGCATCAAGCAGGTATCACTTGTAACATCTGAAAACACAGCCCCATTTTGTCCTCATTATGAAGCGTGGAGTTCTTAATGGCTAAGGAACCCAAACAACACACTGTGAGAACAAGGTTATCTTCATTTTATGGGAAGAAGAAACCCCGGGATATAATGGTGAAAACACCTGATTTAAGGCAGTGCCTGAATCCAGAAGATCACCTGGGTTGGCCTGACTGGATCCATATTTACTCAAGAAAATGAAGCTATCTTCAGCATTAGCCAGTGAACCTCATCCCTGTGCAAGGAGAAAAGACTTCTACGAGAAAGAAATATTACTAGTGGACTGGAAAATCAGATGAAAATGGAAAAGTCTTATCTAGAGGGCAGACTGTGTGACTTACTGGCTTCCCTATTCTTCAAAATTTATATCCACCAATAAATATGTTTTTATTTTGCTAGTAATTTTCCCAACTTTATTATGAGTTTTTGCAACTTCAACACTATTGGTGTTATGGGCCGAATTGTTGTTGTTGTTTAGTTTCTGGGGAATGAACCCAGGATCTTGCTCTAAGTGAGTACTCTACCACTGATCCCCAGCCCTGGCTGGAAAACTATTGTTAAGGATGCTGTCCTGTGTCTTGCTGCAGAGATCCCTAGCCCTCAGGTCATGCAAACCTTTATCCCAAGATCTTCAGATAATTTTGTGGAAGGCAGAATTGCCATGGGTGAAGATCACTGCTCCCAGATTAGCAAAGCAGCCTTCAGAGCTCAGTTTACACTGCAAGCTGTGAGGAGCTGTGATGTAGCATTGCCATGTATCATTTTCTCTGGCTGTAAAACAGAGGACATTATTTGAGCCTATTAAGTCATGTTTCTAGATGTAGTTTAGAATAAAAAAAAAACACTAACCATAATTTTCATCAGTTATTCACCATATAGTGTCCATGATGCTTTGGTGGAGAATCTCTGTGGTTTAGGAAAATGTGCTCTAGAAATCTGTGTGTTCAAAGCTTGATCCCAGGGTGGATAGTGGGAATGGTGGGACTGTAAGCGGCAGGCAGGCCCTTAGGAGAGAGCCTGACAGTCATTGAAAGCCCTAGAAAGGGATTCTGGGGGCTTGGAAGGTGGCTCAGTGGTAGAGTGCTTGCCTAGCATGCATGACGCCCTGGGTTCGATTCCTCATCACCACATCAATAGCAAAAGCTGGAAGTGGCGCTGTGGCTCAAGTGGTAGAGTGCTAGCCTTGAGCTGAAGAGTTCAGGGTCAGCACCCAGGCCCAGAGTTCAAGACCCATGACTGACCAAAAAACAAGCAAACAAAAAAAGGGATTCTTGCATCTTAGCCACATGCATCTCTTTGCCACATGCTCCCAACGTGATATGCAGGCCTACCACAGGCCCAAAATGATGGAGCCAATTGATTGTAGTCTAGAACTTGCAAAGCTATGACTTAAAATAAATCTCTCTTGGTAAGCAAACATTCCCCCCTCAAATAAAACCCAAAGTGACTTTTATATGGCGAATTCATCTCAACCCAATATTAAGCCATGTTAAAATAGTCCAAATTATATTTGTAAGTTAAAGTCATTTCCCCAAGTGAATTTAAACTGTCTTCAGTCACTTAATTTTATTCTTGCTTATCTTTTTCCTTTCAGGAAAAATGCAAATGTCCTCTCTGCCTCTCTTTGCCCAAGCCCCCCAGGACTCCCTCAGCAGTTTTTGTCTGCAATTCTTTGATCTCAGAGCTGCTTTCCTCCCCAGTGCCCAGGGCTGCTGATTTGAGTTAGTTATTTCCCCAGAGGAAGGCCTGATATGACTGATCTCAGGGAAATCAAATTCTCTAAACCTGAACTTTAAGTGAAGAAAGGAAACATATATATATATATATATGTAAGAATATATATATATATATGTAAGAATATATATATATATATATATATATATATTTATATCTTTAAGCAGGGAAAACAGGCATTAGCTGGGAACTTCTGTCAACCCTTCCCCTTAATTTAAAATGGGGAGTCTAGGAAAATCCTTAGTTGGAAATGCCTAAAGAACTAAATCAGTCTCTCTCTCTCTCTCTCTCTCTCTCTCTCTCTCTCTCTCTCCCTCTCCTTCACTCTCTCCCTCTTTCTCCCCCTTTTCTCTTTCCCCCTCTCTTTCTTTTGATTTTTTTTTTTCGGTTGGTCCTGGGGCTTGAACTCTGGGCCTGGGCGCTGTCCCTCAGCTCTTCAGCTCAAGGCTACTGCTGAAGAGCCAGTAGAGCCACAGCACCACTTCTAGCTTTTTCTGCTTATGTGGTGCTGAGGAATTGAACCAAGGGTCTTATGCATGCAAGGCAAGCGCTCTACCACTGAACCAACTTCCCAGCCCTCTCAATGTTTTTTTTTCCTTCTCTCCCTCTTTCTCTGTGCCAGTACTGGAACTTAAACTCAAGGCCTGGGTGCTGTTGTTTAGCTTTTCTGCTTAAGGCTTGTGCTCTACCACTTGAGCCACAACCCTACTTCTGGCTTTGTGGTGATTGATTGGAGATAAGAGTATCATAAACTTTCCTATATAGCCTGGCTTTGAACCAAAATTCTCAGATCTTAGCCTACTGAGTAGCTAGGATTACCATCATGAGCCATTGGCATCCAGCTAAGAAATGTCTTTACCACATTGTGTCCATGGTAGACAAAAGGTATGACGTTTGTTTGAATTCTTTTATGGGAAAATGAGGTAACATGAAAGAAAATCTTCAAACGTCTCTTGCTGCTATGGCCTTCTTTTGGATTTCAGTATGGAATTGGTCTCCCTATCATAGTTGGTATTTCCTGGCATGGCAGGGAAGCAGAGCAACATGACTAAAGTATTGGAAGGATCTACACTCAAATTTGGTTCTGCTTCTTTAACTAACTTGGTCTCATCTGACAGAAAGGTCTAGCTACACCCAGTTGATAGGATAGAAGTATGGATTAAATGAGATAATGTCCTTTTTTTTTTACCCTTCACCTAAAGTGAATTAATTCTAAATACCTTGGACGATAACAGGATAAATAGGTTGACTTGATCTCCATTTTCACTCTGTCTTTTCTATTCTGAGTACATTTGTGCACCAGCGCCTTTATACTTGCAAATGCCTGTTGTACAGAACAGGTGCCCCCCAGACATCCATGTGCTTGCTTCTGTCAGAGAGGCCTCAGAACACTGTGAATCACAGGACTTGCCCTCTGATTCCCTGTCCTTCCCATTCCCCTTATTCTGCTGTATTTTCCCTGTGACACTCAGCATCTGCTAGCCTATTATTTATTTGTCCTTTTCCCTTCATGGCTTCTGAGACTCATGAGGTCAGGGGCTCTTTGTTAATTAGTACATCTTCAATGCCCAGGATAGTACTTGGCCTGCATTCAGTACCCAATAAACATTTATTGAATGCATGAATAAATGAATATGATTTTCTACTCAGGCCACATTTTCCTTGAGTTTTTGGAAGAAGAGATTTGTGTGTGTGTGTATGTGTGTGTACTGATTAAAAAATAAGTTAATTGTCTCATAATCATTGTCTCAAAATATTTCTCCATTTGTAGGTGACCACATTTGGTCCTGAATGTTTTATGTTCAAATATGCTTTCTTCTGAGGCTCTTTTCCTTTATACAGTTTTAATTTTAGAGAACTTTTAATTGCATCATTAACATTCCTGTCTGTAGGTCACTGTTGTGTAGCAGACTGGGAAAGCAGAGACCTGTGTTCTATTTATATCAATACTTCATGACCTTCAGCTGATTATTGAAACCTTTAGAACTTCATTATACCTGGAGAAAGTTGTAGACTGAGGTAGGTTCCTTCAGTCATTGGTAGATTTTCTTAATCTAAAATGATATCAAAATACTTTGCAGACTGAGTGCCATATAATAATGCCATATATAATCCTAGCTAGAAACTGAGATTGGACGATCTTAGTTTGAAGCCACCCCAAATAGTCCTTTATCTCCAATTAACTAGCAAACCCCCCCCCAGATTAGAGGCCTGGTTCAAGTGCTAGAACACCAACTGTGAGCCAGGTAGGAGCTTGAGGCCCCAAGTTCAAGCTCTAGTATCAGACTTTTTTTTTCCTAGCCAGAAATATTAGTATGGAAAAATCTTAATGTTTTACTTTAAAAAATTTTTTTAAGACAATATCATTTGCTATCTAAACAGTTGGTGTTGTCATTTTTTTTTTTTTTTTTTGGGTCAGTATGGGACTTGAGCTGTGGGCCTGGGCACTGTCCCTCGGCTCTTCAGCTCAAGGTGAGTGTTCTGCCACTTTAGCCACAGCACCACTTCAGTTTTTCTGGTGGTTTATTGGCTGGCTTTGAACCGTGATCCTCAGGTCTCAGCCTCCTGAGTAGCTAGGATTATAGGCATGAACCACTGGCTCCCGGCTTATGGTCATTTTTATTTTAGCAATTTTGAGAATAATTAGTCTTGCTTATTAGCCTTGCTTATTAGCCTGCCCTGCATGGTCCTTCACCTCTCATTCTGCAGCTACATTTCCTGGGGTTAGTTAGGTGTTAATGAGGTACCAATCAAGAACTGGAAGGCCTGGAACTTTATGTTCTATACCTTTCACATCTTTTCTGTGTCATGATTTTTTTCTTTTGGTAGGGAAACAGTGGTTCACAATCTTTAAAGAACGTTGTAAACTTCGGTACAACAGTTGTTTTTAGAAGATATGAGCCAGTTCACATGTTACATGTGTGTATTTTTTTAAATAAGAGTAAATAAACTTTTTGTTTTTCTCTTTATTGCTATGTATAAAGCCTGTTCAGAGAGTTTATGCCCTGAGATCAGGAAGCTTTCAGAATTTATTTAATGAAACACCGGCATATAAGTAGGTCTGGTTTTCACAGTGGGAATGGTTTGAGATTTACTAAGTATTTACTGATATTCATAAGATAATTTTTTTAACCTAAGAGTTTAATCTATTTTATGGCCAAACTCAGCCTTTTTTCTAAGATTTAATTCTATATGCCCTTTTCTCTTGGCTATTGTGTGATTATATACATATTTATCTATGTAATCTGATTTGTTTCATTTCTTCCTTTTTAACAAAATGTATTATTTATTTATGTATTTATTTATTTGCAGTATTGGTGTTTGAATTCAGGGCTTTGTACTTTTTAGGCAAACACTGTACCACTTGGGCTGCACCTCTACCAGTTTCTTTTCTTCCCTTTTTTGCTGGTCTTGGGTGCCAACCCTGAGCTTTTTTTATTTTTTTTGCTCAAAGCTGGCTGGCACCCTACAACTCAAGTCATAGCTTAACTACCAGATTTTGGTGTTTAATTGAGATAAGAGTCTCATGGACTTTCTTGCCTAGGCTGAATTGTGATTCTCAGATCTCAGCCTCCAGTACAACTAGGATTACAAGCGTGAGCCACCAACACCTAGCCAGTTTCTTTTCTTTAGATGAATCTTGCAATAGATACATAAAACATAATAAAAATTATACATCTTAATCCCATGTTTTGATACATGTGTATCTTGTATAATGTTTCAATCAGGTTAAACACACTTATTTCCTCAAAATTTGTCATTTTACGATGAGAGTAAAACTATTTTAGTTATAGTATCTTCTAGCTTTATGAACTGTTCAGTGCTTAATTATTATTTAAAGCTCTGCTGAAATAGCACACCATAACTTCTTATTTCTTTTTCTTTTTTCATTTTTGGTCCGGTCGTGGGGCCTGAACTTTTCTGAGCCTGGGCACTGTCCCTTAGCTCTTCAGCTCAAGGCTAGCACTCTACCACTTTAGCCACAGCACCACTTCTGGGTTTTTTTTTCTGCTTATGTGGTGCTGAGGAATCGAACCCAGGGCCTCAGGCATGCAAGGCTCTACCACTGAGCCAACTTCCCAGCCTGATAACTTCTTATTTCTATGTGACTATAACTTAGTACCCATTGATAAACCTTAACCCTAACCCCCATTTTCTAGTAACTATGATTCTACTCTTAACTTACATGAGATCAAGTCTTACTGGATTTCACATCTGAGGAAAGTAGTTTTACTTGTCTTTCTGTTCCTGCCTTGTTCTTAGTCCAATCTCCACTTAATACTTATATAACTACAAATGGCAGGATTTCATTCTCATGAATATTATTCCCATCATATGTGTACATGAAACTACATTCTCTTTGATCACCAGTTGATGAATACTTAGATTGTTTCCCTCCCTCCCTCCCCCCCTTCCTTTCTTTCTTTCCTTCTTTCCCTGAACTTTACTCAGGAGCCTTCTGTGAGTCTTTTTGTCTTGCTCTTTCCTTCTGAGCTGTGTGCTGCTTCTGTGGTAGTTCCTTTGCAGGGGCTCAGCCTGAGGTAGTTGGCATATTGCAAGGGCATTTTTTTTTAGCAAGTATATTATTTGCAGATGAATTATGATTTACAGATCCACATTGCTCAATCCTGACTGTGTCAGTTTCACACAAAGTTTGAACTTGTACAGTCATTTCTAGATTTCCTGTCAGTTTCTCCTTCCTGTTAGCCACTGTCTAATCTAGGCTAGAGCTATTTCTGTCCACTGCCTTGGTCACTGGCAAAGGAAGCATCCCTTCTTCCTGAGCCCATAGCTTTAGAAGTGCTAGTGCTCCTTCCTTAGATACCTGGTCCTAGAATTCACTCTAAAGGGTTCTTCCTGAAAAGCTCATCTTAGCCTTTTGGTTCTACAGTGTTTCAGAATGCTGTGGTTTTCCATCGGTTGTACCCTCATTGTTTTCTCATCCTGTCTCTCCCATCCCCTGCCTTACCTACAATCAGATGTTCTCTGGGATCTGTGACAGTGCCTATTCTTAGTTTTAGGGGGAGAGGCGTGCTCCTTCTATCGCTAGTTTGTGAGATACCATCTGAGCAAGTGGTAGAACCTATAAACCAGAGTTCTGAACAGAGACATCAGGTTACTGCCATTAGAATGCTTTCATTTTTAAAGGGTGTACAACAGGTCTTATATGGTTGCCTGGAAGAGTACTGGTGTTTATTGAGCCCTGTGCTAGCCACTTTATCCTCATAGTCTTTAATTATATTGAGCTCTCAGAACACTCCTGTAGTAAAGCAAATGAGTGACAGGCAGAGATGCCTTTTTAAAAGTTGTATTTTTAAAGAAGTGAATACACATAAAAGAAATTATAAGGCATAATTATTTTTTTTCCATTTAAGGCAGTGCTATGTAGCCCAGACTGACCTTAAACTCTTGGCTCAGCCTGCTGAATGCAGGGATTCCAGTCACATACTGCCCCACATGGTTAAATTTTGTTTGTTTTTTAATGAAAAAGAAAAATCTTATACTCACACCTTATTTCAGTGGTTGATAGTTTATTCAAAATTGAATTTTCTTTGAAAAAGGACTTGAAAAATTAAGCGCTTATCTCTTCCCTTAAAGAAACCACTGATAATTTTTACACAAATATAGTCAGGCATGCTGCTGTACATCTGTAATCACAGCTTCTTGAGAGCTGAGTTGGTAGGATTGAGAGCTGGAGGTCAGTGTGAGTTCGATAGTGAGAACCTGTCTGTATCCTTCCCTCCTAAACTGATTAAAAGAAAAAAAATGATTGATGTCACACAAATTTAGATGAAGCTTAATGAAAAATGTTCGTTATTGGTACATTCTGATATATATGTACATATATAAGTATATATACATATAGATCTACATATCCAAATAAACAGAGTGCATGTGTGTATGTACATGTGTGTGCGTGCACACATCTGTCTTTAAGGTGACTATATTCCCTGCTGAAAAACAAAACCTTCTAGAGATTTTTGTTATTGTTACTCCTTTATTTTGCTATTGATGAATGCAACTGGTAGATGGAGAACATTTTATTAAGTCAGGTTTTTGGCCTTCATATTAAAATCTATTTTCCTTTCTCTACCTTAAGAGATCTTCTTGAGTTTATATAATATTTAACATGTTAAAATTATTTGAAAGACCCTAGCATAGAGATTTTAAAGTGTAATTTCATTTTTAAGAAGCCCTTGGCTTGTTAAAGATCTGTTGTGTTTGTTGTATTATAAATGCTCATAATTTCACTATTTCAGAGTTCAGCAGTCCATCCTTTAAAGTCAGGATGCCTGAGAAAATCCCATTTCCATATCTAAAATTAGAAATGACATGCTGAAACTACAGGCGTTCTACCAGATGTGGTAATTATATGTTTTTTTTCTTTCAGAGAAAACCTGAAGAAAAAAAATCAGGCAGTCACTTCTTTATTAAATAAACATTCTGTTTTTCTCTGGACATTATTTTTGTCCATTTATTTGACTGGAGAATCACTTATAGCCATGCATCTATAATGTGTTTTTACACTGTCTACTTTTTTATTTTTAATTGTGAAAATACTGTACAGAGGGGTTACAATTACATGGGCAATACACTGTCTATTTTTGATGGGCTTAGTAAATAAATGGGACTCATTTTCCCATCCATTCTTTTTTTTTTCCCCTAATCAAACTACTCCTTTTGTGTGTGTGTGTGTGTGTGTGTGTGTGTGGTATTGGGGCTTGAACTTAGGGTCTCTTGCTCTGGTGTGGCTTTTTTATTCAAAGCTGGCACTCTTATATTGAGCTACAGCTTCACTGCCAGTTTTTTTTTTTGTGTGTGTGTGTGTTTTTTTTTTTTCAGTTGTGGGGCTTGAACTCTGGGCAGGATACTGTCCCTCAGCTCTTTAGCTCAAAGCTAGCGCTCTACCACTTGAGCACCACTTCTGGCTTTTTCTGCTTATGTGGTGCTGAGGATTCCAACCCAGGGCCTCATGCATGCAAGGCAAGCACTCTACCACTGAGCCACCTTCCCAGCTCCACTGCCAGACTTTTACTGGTTAATTAGACACAAGAGTCTCATAGATTTTTTCTGCCCAGGCTGGTTTTGAACCATGCTCCTCAGATCTCAGCCTCCTGTGTAGCTAGGATTACACTCAGAATAATGGAGTATGAGGAGGATTCATGTTTGCCATTGGCTCCCAGAGTATCTGATAACTGATCATCACCATGTAAGAGATCTGACTCTTTCACATGTGGGAAATTGACCTTAGGGAAGAGATTGGGGCAGGACCCAAATGGAGGAAGCCAGGTCCTTGTTGAGGACAAGACGACCTTCTCTGGGTACGTAGGTTCTCCTCCTCCTCCTCCTCCTGTCAGGAAGTCCTTTGTGGGCAGCTGGTTGTGTTTTCATGACACAGGGTTGTGGCCTAGGTATAGAGCTCTGGGCCCTCCTTGGTTGCTTGGAAGATCATCTGATTTTTGATTGCTATTTGTGCTGCATGTATTCTACTGGCATATATACATTAGAGATGTGTATATATATATGTATAACAGATACATATAAGATACACACATATAAGATATAACACATATAGACATAACGGAGATCTTTACTTGTATCTTAATGTTAATATTTTGCCATTATTTTCTACTATAGTTCTATGGTAAGAATGTCTTGAACCTGAGGAATGGAAAAATAGGGTACTAATTTAAAATAGCCATACCTTGAATAGCATTACTGCTATTCAAGGGAGAGCTTTTCACTATTGTGCTTGTCCAAATGCTGTCTGCAACTCCATAGTTTTATTTCACATCTAAAACATGTATTTGAGCTGGGCACCAGTGGTTCATGCTACTCAGGAAGCTGAGATCTAAGGATAATGGTTTGAAGCCAGCCCACACAGAAAAGTCTGTGAGACTCTTATTTCTAGTTAACCACCAAAAAACAAAGTGGAGATGTGGCTCAAGTTGTAGAACACCATCCTTGAGTGGAAAAAGCTAGGGCCAGAGCCCTAGTTTAAGCTTCAGTACTGGCACAAAAATTGTATTTGAATCTAAATTGGACACCACCTACTTTCCTTTTAAAATCCTTCATTGATTTCATATAAGACAGTGAAAAATATAGCCCATACCTTTAGCTCATAGGTAGAATATTGACCAGCAGACTCATTTATTTGTCTTTGTCAGCACTTAAAAAAACCTGCAAATTTCACATAAGTAACAGATTCTCAGCATTGCTTGGAAATCTGGAGAATGTGTCAATATTGAGCCTTATTCTTGTGTTGGCTGGAGCTAAAAAAGCAACAGCACACTCCTCCCCCTCCCCCTGCCTTGGTTTGGGCAGTCAGCCATGCCAACTGCCGACTTAACTCAGCCTGCTTGGCCCATTTACCAATCTTGGCACTTTAGACACCCTAGAAAACTTCCCCAGCCTTTTCCCTCTTGTCTTTATATCCAGCCCAGATCTCACCTGGAAAGAACAGCTTGCAGAGCTTCAAGAGGCGATCAAGATCAGCAGCCTCTGGACTTACTCTTCTTGAAATTCCTTTCCTCATCCGCTCCTCATGGCCCATCATTTAGCTGAGGAGACCAGGCTTGATCCCAGTCTCAGGGAATCTTGTCACCCACCTTCTCTAACGCTGGTTGTATTGGAGGCTCCTCTGCTGGTCTCCCTCAGTAGTTTTCTACAGCTCTGAGGATGCAGGATGTTAACCGTTCACTTATATGTCCATTTCCCTCTGACACAGAAGGCTTTGAGGGCAGTCTGCCCTACCCTCTTACTTATTCAAATAGATTACTTGGCATACAGTAAGCTGTACTCCATTATTTTTATTGCTATATTTTAATGTTATCGAGGCAGTGATTCTCTCTGTGCCTTAGAGGTACATTATAATCACCTAAACCATTTTGCATAGTCTCAGAATCCAGGCCCTAGGCTGGATCTCTTGACGTGGGACCTGCGTGTCAAGTGAGGCTCGGAGAGACTAAAGGTATATGCTTCCCCTTTAATTAGATCTAAATCATAAACTTGTGTGAAGACGTATACAAAGCCATAAGCATATATACATACACAAACAAGTTGACTAAAGTATGGTATATGCAAGTCAGGATCTTAGTGGTGTAACTCCTCTGAACGATTAACTGTCAGTTAATGAATACCAGGAAGCGAAAACATGTTTCGTCAGTGGTGTTGGTGTTGGTGGTGATGATGGTAGGCCTCAAGGGAAAGGGGAGCAGATAAATAGAGAGGGGAAGGCTGGGCAAATGACAGCCATAGTATCCAATGTGTATATGTGAAAAGGGAGCCAGGTAATTTGAGGGGATGGGTGGGAAAGATGGGGGAGAACGATGGAAGGGGTGACCCCAATCAAGAGGCACTGCATTCATTACTTGATATGTTGATACCCTTCTGCACAACTACTTAAAGATAATAACAATATAGACAATTAGAAAAGATTAGAGTTAAAAAATAAATCTCTGGAGAGTTCATGTGCAGCCAGGGTTGAGAGTCACTGGGCTATCGTATTTAATAGAATAATCCAAAGTAAAGCAGTTTACCATGAATTCAGCTGGGATTAAGTCATTTGGTGATGCTTTTGGGGACATCTACCTGGGATAACATTTTTACTTACTCTTGGGAGCACCTGTGCATTTAGCAAGCAAGGACACACCATCAAACAATCACTTTCCATCCCCCACAGCAGGCAAACAATTCTGCTGGCTGCCTTGGTGATCCATAGCTAATCAGCAATGACATGTACAGTCCATTAATGATTTTTGTTATTTTTGGTAGTTGATGTGGTTCAGCCATGTGTCATTTTCTTTCTACCTATGCTACATTTTTGATTTAAATTTCGAGTGGAATATTTTCCAGGCACTCCACAAGACATTTATTGACTTTCCAGCATTAATCACTTCTGACTTTGTTTTTTCTTAGCATTCTTTCTTGTTTTACGTGGAGATGGCTAGCTGGAATGACAGTCCAAACCAGAGCATTCACTGGAACACACTCTTGGGGAAAAAAAGCTATTGGAACTTGGTGAAAGCCATCACCAGTTGAGATGTTTCATAATTAAACGATCACTCCTGAGCTCAGGATATGACTGGTTGGGGGAAAATAATACAAGAGCTTAAGATGGATTTGTGAGTTGTGATCTCTTTACTTTGGAGAATAATAGATGGATATAAAGAATTTCTATGCAGGTCCCCCATTTATTTATTTATTTGTGACAGATGGTACCTTTATTTTGGTTGAGTTGAGAATGAGGTGTAGCAATTTAAACTTGCTTTAAAGTGCTTTCTATCTCATTTCTCCTTGATAATGGCTATTGGATAAAGTATTAACTGTGATCTGTCTTCCAGGAGAGTTTTGGAAGGAAGTCTGACTGGCCAGGAAACCACTTGAGCTTTCTTTCATCTGTATGATTGGAAATCTCTTTTAATACATCTTTTGTATGGGGAGCAAATGATCTTTTTTGTACTGCCTGTTTCTCTTACTGATAGAGTTGGTCCATTTATGAATCCGCTAATAGTATTTTGGAGTAGTCATTTCGATTTTCTTCAACTTTTCTGCTTACTCAACTTCGTTTACTTCTAGAGCTATGAGAGGCTTAGGAGGAAGGCCTCTGGTTACAAAATTCTGTCACCAGGATTCTGCTTCCCATAGGAAAAGGGGGATGCAGAGCAGGCTGGGGAGCTGGAGGAATGTCATTAACACAGCAGATGAGCCAGTGGCTAGTTAGTTCATTGTCTGGCTTGGAATGGTGGCACACTTAACCTGGAGGGAGAACTAGTCAGCCCAGAAGAACCAGACCTGAACCTGTACCAGTCCTTGCTGTCACCTTTTCAGGTACCTGAGAACATCCACGATAATTATGTGCCTGGAAACAGTGGCTTCTGTCACTGAATGTGGAAGGGACTCCATTAATCAGTCCGTTGAATGCACTCAGCTGGCTCTGTCTTTACAGCTGGGTGAATCAGAGGTTGGACCTTGAATTCTGGCTCCCCTTTCTCTTCCTATCTGTCAAAAAGCTCCTTTCTGGAGGATGTCAGTGTGCCATTCTACCTTCCTGGACATCTGCTTTTCTGCTCCTGGCTCCCGCTGCAGGCCTCCTTCCCCTTCCCCCTTACGTGATCAGGAAGTTGGCTTCTTACATTTGATCAGATGACTAGAGTAAAGAAGGGTTGAGAGTGCTGGCAGGAAGAGATAGAAGGATGGCAGCTGCTAATGTCAGCATGCCTGGCACCCATGCTCCTCCCAGAATCTTCTTCCAGGCTCAGATCTGCCAACTTGAGACTCCTGTTTGGAAATAAAAAGTTCTGATTTAATTCTGGGAAACTACTTTTCTTCTTCCTCTTCTTGAGTTACTTGGAATATTATTCTGATTCTGTCTGTTCTTTTGATTGTGGAGACTTGACCTTCTGTGAAGGTCATTGGCATTACATGATGACAGTTTGGTCGAAGAAATGACAAGGAAATGTTGGGTGTCTTTTCCATGGCCTTGAAGTGAAAATGTCTGGTCCCTGTCTCAAGCCTCTGCCTTTATTCTCTCCTTTCCCACTTTGCATTTCTCACCCGGAAGCTGGCTCAACTTCAGTTCCTGGGCCAATCTGGACAAAAGTAAACAGCTTCAACCCTTTATCTGGTAGAGTCCAAGTTACCTTTCCAGACAGGTAACCTCTTAGACTCCTTCGTGGTTATCTTAGCTCTCCCTGGCCCCTACCTTATGCCCTGGTTTTTAGCATTGTATTTCTAGCATTGTATTATTGATCTTGGAAGTGGACTTTGGGACGATGGTTGCTCCTGAGAAGCTGACACCCGAGTTCTGGCTTGAACTTTCCAGGGGGCCAGTACAGTGTCCTGACTTTCAGCTGAGAGCCCTTCTGCTTTTCCCACTCCTGAATGTTGGCTGCTTTGTGCTGTATATTGGTGCTTCTTCTTTGGAGAATAAGTCTGAGGAGGAGTGAAAGGCAGGTTTGATTCAAAGCAGACCAAATTCACATGCTACTCTGGTACTTCTTGTTCGTGTGATTTTGGCAAAATTTTTCTCTGAGCTTTATTTTTTCACCTGTAAAGGGGGTATGCTATTTCACATCTTATAAGTTTGTAATGATTACAGATATACCATATGTAAAATCTCTAGTATGCTTCCAGGTCCTGAGTAGAAATTCATGTCTTTTTGTTCTTCTATCTTCCTTTCTCCCTTCCTTCTTTCTCTCTCCCCCACCCCCCCTTTTTTTTTTTGTTGATCATGGGGCTTGAACTCTGGGCCTGAGCACTGTCCTTCAGCTCTTCAGCTCAAGGCAAGCACTCTACCACTTGAGCCACAGTACCACTTCCAGTTTTCTGGTGGTTAATTGGAGATAAGAGTCTCACAGACTTTCCTGCCCCTCCTGGCTTTGAACTGCGATCCTCAGATCTCAGCCTCCTGAGTAGCTAGGATTACAGCATGAGCCACCAGCGCCTGCCTGCCTGCCTGCCTTCCTTCCTTCCTTCCTTCCTTCCTCCCTCTCTCTACCCTCTCTTTCTGCTTTCTGCTGCTTAATTGGAAATAAGAATCTCAGGTTGGGGCTGGGAAGGTGGCTCAGTGGTAGAGCTCTTGCCCTGGGTTTGATTCCTCAGCACCACATAAGCAAAAAGAAAAAAGCCGAAAGTAGCGCTGTGGCTCAAGTGGTAGAGCACTAGCTTTGAGCTGAAGAGCTGAAGGACAGAGCCCAGGCCCAGAGTTCAGGCCCCACGACCGGACCAAAAAAAAAGAATCTCTGGTTATCTGGCTAAACTAGCTTTGACCCTCGGTCCTCAAGTCTCAGCCTCCCGAGTATCTAGGATTGTAGAGCTCTTCTGCCTTGTCTGCTTGGCATGTGATATCAGGACTGAAATAGCCATGCCTTTCTTACACAGGAAGGCACTTTCCTTGCTTAGACCATACCTCTGTAACTGTTTTTGCTTGGGGTCACTTAATCCACTCTCTTTGATATATGGTAGGTCTTGGGCCAGGGCTTCTTGACTGTCTAGAATTTCCTCAAAAGGGATTATAACATTGGACACAGGGGTGATGACTAAAAATGGAGCTGCTTTTTTTTTTTTTTTTGGGTCAGTCCTGGGGCTTGAACTTAGGGCCTGGGCCCTGTCCCTGAGTTTTTTTTTTTTTTTTTGCTCAAGGCTAACGCTCTACCACTTTGAGCCACAGTGCCACTTCTGGTAGCATCCAACCATGACCCTCAGTTCTCAGCCTTCTGAGTAGCTAGGATTACAGGTGTGAGCCACCGATATCTGACTTGGAGCTGCTTTTATTGTTCTTAGTCTGTCCCTTTTCTCCATGTTCTTGTGAATACAATAAGTCCCCATGTATTGACCTACATGGGTCATTTGGTTCCATGTGTAGCCGGCCTTTGGCATCTACCTTCTGCTGTTTCCAATTTATTTCGCCCAGCAATGAAAATAGCATTTGTCACTATTAAATTGCTCCCTAGAGGCCATTTTCTTTTTCCACTCTGTAGGTACCAAACAGCTCAGCATGAATCAGCAGAGTTGAAAATATTTTAACCGGAGACACTTAGAACTGGCTTTACCTCGGCTAAGGCAGAGAGAAATTAGCCAGCCAATTGACATGGCTGTCCATGACATAACATCTAAAGAGGAAACTAAGATGATCATATATTGTAGATAATTTTGCCTTGTAGAACAAAATCTGAATGTCTTTTAAAATATATCCCATTATGCACTATAGAGTGGATGAACTACATCCAGTATATAACATCTGATAGGTTGACTTGATAGTCCTAACTTTCAGAGAGTGTTCAAAAGCCTGTTTTAGGCCAGCTGTGGGGGCCTACCCCTGTTATCGTGGCTACTGTGGAGGCTGAGATATGAAGATCATGGTTCAAAGCCAGCCCAGACAGGAGAAAGTCCATAAGACTTCCATTTGCACTTAAGTACCAAAAAGCAGGATGTAGGAAAGCACCAGCCTTGACCAAACAAGCTAAGGGACAGCTTCACGCCCTGAGGGCAGGGTCTGATACTGGTGTGCACACCCACACCCACATAAACACACAGCCTGTTTTACAAGTTTTATAAAGCAAATGGAAAATATTTTCTGTAATTTCAAATAATAGAACCCCAGAGGCCTTTGGTCAGCTTAAATCTCTCCTGGTTTCTGTTTGGTGTGCTATTGCCCTCTGAAATAGTCAGTTTTGATTAGATTGAGGAAAGCGTTGATTTTCAGTGACAGATTATTGCTGAAGTTGGCATTTACAAAGGATGGAAATAGAGGAAATACATGAAATCTAATGTCTGACGGCTTCTAAATCTGTTCTAATTAAGGGGTCTGATTTAGGGGCTACTGTTCCTTACCCTTAATAATGGAATGCATATGAGGTGGCTAGTGGAATTTTGGTCCTTTTCACTTGCTTGAAATGGAAAGTTTTGTTTGTTTGTTTTTGGTAAATCAAAACATTGAATCAGCACTACAGTTCTCATCAAATCAGAATCCTTTTTATTTTTGGTGCTGGTACTGAACTCAAGGCCTCATGCTTTGATTTTTTTTTTTTGAAGTCTGGTGCCCTATCACTTGAGTCACAGATCCATTTCTAGCTTTTTGGTGGTTAGTTGGAGATAAGAGTCTCATAGACTTTCCTGCCCTTACTGGTTTTGAACCATGGTACCAGATCTCAGCCTCCTGAGTAGCTAATATTATAGGCGTGAGCCACCAATATCTGGCTTCATCAAATAAGAATCCTTGTGCCTCATTTGGGCTGTGTTTTCTAACACAGGTGTCAGAAAACTATGGCCAATGGCCAGGTTTTGTACAGCCTTATGTGCTAAGAACAATTTGTATGTATTTAAAGGGTAAGAAAAAAATGAAGGAAAAAAAAATGTTCAACAGAAATTTAGATGACTTAAAAATTCCAGAATAGGGCTGGGAAGATGGCTCAGTGGTTGAGCGCTTGCCTTGCATGCCTGAGGCCCTGGGTTCGATTCCTCAGCATCACATAAGCAAAAAAGAAAAAAGCCGGAAGTGGTGCTGTGGCTCAAGTGGTAGAGCGCTAGCCTTGAGCTGAAGAGCTGAGGGACAGCGCCCAGGCCCAGAGTTCAGGCCCCACGACCGGACCCAAAAAAAAAAAATTCCAGAATAAGCCGGGTTCCAGTGGGTCACGCTTGTAATCCTAGCTACTAAGGAGGCTGAGATCTGAGGATTGTGGTTCAAAGCCAGTCCTGGCAAGAAAGTCTGTGAGACTCTGGAAGTGACACTGTGGCTTAAGTAATAGAGTGCTAGCCTTGAGCACAAAGACCTCAGGGACAGCACCCTGGCCCTTAGTTCAAGCTCCAGGACTGGCAACAAAAATATCCAGAATATTCACTATCTGGTTCTTGACAGAAACATTTGCCAACTCCTGTTCTAATTTATTAGGAATGAAATCTTTCATTTTGTGAGTTCCAGCATTCTAAATTGTTCCCTTTGTGACCAGAGCAAGGGGTGGAGTGGAAAGGGTGGGGATTGATCTGTGACTTTCTCTAGGCCTCAGCTTTCTCAGGATGGGTGAGACTCTATGCTTTGTACTTTGTAGGAGCCTAGAAAATGAGAATTCTAATGTTAAAAAATAGTAAAATTCCTGAGCAAGGTGATAGTGGCTCATGCCTGTGATCCTAGCTACTTGGGAAGCTGAGATCTGAGGATCAAAGTTTGAAGCCAGCCCAAACAAAAGTCCATGAGTCTCTTATCCAGTTAACCACCAAAAAGCCAGAAGTGGAGATGTAGTTCAAGCGGTTGAATGGTAGCCTTTAGTGGAAAAATATAAGGGAGAGCATGAAACCCTAGATTCAAACCAGCACACACACACACAAAAAGAAAACTAAGGAAAGTTGAATAAAACTGTTTAAAAGGAAGATTTTTTTTAAAAAAGGGTTAGAGTTAATGGAAAGAAATTGAAATCAAAAGAGGAAAATGTACAAAAACTATGAGACAAAGGAATATAAAAAGTCAATCAGGAGACAAAGTAAAGGAAGTCACAATTCAAAAATAGAATGGAATGCTCTTCTGTTATCTCAAGAGAAAAAGGAGAGATGCTTGCTTTACATAAATTAGCGTGCATAATTTGTAAAGGCACTGACTGGACTCCTGGAAGATTGCTAGTAAGATGAAGATGAAATTCAGAGACTTTCTCATTTACATGAAATTGGTTAATGTTGTTCACTTTCTCTACTTACCTACTTTTCAGTTTTCTTAATGTTCTCCTTCATTATAGACAGAGTAGTGAGAATTTCTCCAACATAGTTTATATGTAACTGGGCGTCAGTGGGTCATGCCTAAAATCCTAGCCACTCAGGAGGCAGAGATCTTAGGATTGAGGTTCAAAGCCATCCTAGAGCAGATACATCCTCAAGGCTCTTACCTTCAGTTAGCTAGCAATAATCTGGAACTGGAGGTATGGTTCTAGATATGTGCAAAAAAGCTGATTGAATGCACAGGGTCCAGAGTTCAAGCCCCAGTACTTGTGTACACACACACAGAGTTGATTTGTAGTATACTAGTGCAACATGAAAATGATCATATTTTAAAAAAATTATTCAGTGGTTATACCAAAGAGTTTCAGTTCCAAAAGTCATGTTATTAATACAAAGCATCTTTACATTAAAAAAATATATATATTAAGAGCATAAATAAATAAATAAATACAAAGCCTCTTGAATCCATGTCAGCCTTTCCATCATTCTTCCCCATCTTTCCCTGTCCCATCCTTCCCCTCAGGTAGTTCAAGTTTCACATACTGTACATTGAATATAATGACTGTATTTTCTCACCCTTCCTCCCTCCATCAACTGATTATATTTTGATTGCTAATGCAATGAAATTTGGAGGTGGGCCTTTGGTAGGTAGGTAGGTACTGAAGGTGGTACCTTCATGAATAGGATCAATGCCTTTTCAGATGAAGTCTGAGTCTACTTAGCTTTCTTTCTGCCAGGTATGAGGACAATGAGATATTGACAGTCTGAAACCCAGAAGAGGATCTAACTAAATCTACCATGCTTGTATCCTATCCTTAGTCTTCTATTCTCTAGAACTAGGATAAATACATTTCCATTGTTATAAGCCAGTAGTTCTATGATACTTTGTTATAGTCCAAACCAAGACTGACTACTTCTTAGAGTACTAAATAATGAGGTTGATGTTTTGGTGCTGTTAGTATTGATTAGGGCAAGAAATTCCTTTATGAGTGAAATGAAAGGTCATGGGTTGGAATCCTGTGGGTGTCAGCTTCCCAAGTAGTCAGAATTACAGGCTGGTCCCTGACATAATATTCTTACTAAAACTGTTGGATGGGCTGGGAAGGTGGCTCAGTGGTAGAGCGCTTGCCTTGCATGCATGAGGCCCTGGGTTCAATTCCTCAGCACCACATAAGCAAAAAGAAAAAAAGCCGGAAGTGGCGCTGTGGCTCAAGTGGTAGAGCACTAGCCTTGTGCTGAAGAGCTGAGGGACAACACCCAGGCCCAGAGTTCAGGCCCCACGACTGGACCCCCCCCAAAAAAAAACTGTTGGAATTAATTGTTCAAGAAGATGATTGATAGAAATTTTAGGTTGAACCATATAAAATTGTCAGTATTTAGTAATTTGCTTTTATAGTATAACCTAAAATGCTGGCAACAGTAACATTAGCTTGTATTGATTGCTTACCATATGTGGGACTTTGCCAAGTTAGCTCACACAGCTTGCATCTTCTGACCTTACCAGGCAAGTACTGTTACTTTCCCCATATGGTATGCTATAGGATCCATTAAAGAAGAAAGTAGTCCCAAGACTCCTAGAGTAGCACTCTTACCTAAGGTTTAACTGTCTTGGTTATTTGCCTTGTATTGAGTAAATAGAATACAAGATGAGAAGGAAGATAAGAGTACTTGACTGTTGAGTGTCAGATCTGATGCTCCTTTGCAGCCATTAGTTGTGTGGAGTCATTTTACCATCTGGAGAGAAATGCATAAAGGCTTTGGTTGATATGTGTGAACACTCAACATCCATGCCCAGAAACTACTTTAGGGTAGATGTAGCCAGCTCCTACAATAAGAATTGGAATTATCATTCCTTTTCATTCTTTTTAATGGGTAGGGAGACCAACCTTCAGTTTTGTAGGTGAGAACTTGCCTTTCTGCTTTGATTTGTGTGTGTGTGTGTGTGTGTGTGTGTGTGTGGTTTGTTTGTTTTTGGTGCCAGTATTAGGGCACTCAGGGCCTGGGTGCTGAGCTATATTTCCACTTCTGATTTTTTGCTGGCTAATTAGTTGTAGGAATCTAACTGACTTTTCTATTGGGCTGGCTTCAAACTGTGATCCTCAGATCTCAGCCTCCTGAGTAGTAGGATTACTACTGGTACCCCTCAGTTGGACCACTTTCTGCCTAGATCTGTGGCACTTCCTGCAAGAGGATGCTAGTTAGTATTGCCCTCTCAGTTGGCCTCTCTTCCCTTATTTGAATGCATTCTCTTTTGAATCCACTGGCATTTGGGTATTTGGATATTAATTGTTAAAAGAACATGATGAATCGTAGCTTGGTTTTAACATACGATTTAGATCCATGGCTCAGAGTATAGTTTGATGTCTTTTCTAGACCTGCTTTAATGATACTATTTGTTTTACTTTTCTTTTTTATTATATTTTTTAATATCTTGAGGCCATCAAAACTATTGGCAAATTGAGTAGAATAAATGAACTGCTGTTTTGTATAATTCATGCATATGAAGATGTATTAATATCAACAGAGAAGTTACACTTGAGTATTGTGTTACGGATGAAATTTCTCTGTCAGTTTTGCATATTAATTGCTAAAAAAATATCAGCACACTTGGTGTGATATACTTCTGAGGTATGAATTCCTACTCTGATACAATCATTATTCAAAGTCTGTTTAAATTTATTGTGTCTTAGAGTTAATCTTTTTTTTCAGGTAATGTAGTATTGGGAAGAGTTGGGAAACAAATTGTGGAAATGTTATCTTATCACACCACTCAGTCTGGGTATTAAAAACATTATTTCTAGGGCTGGGAAGGTGGCTCAGTGGTAGAGCGCTTGCCTTGCATGCATGAGGCCTAGGGTTTGATTCCTCAGCACCGCATAAGCAAAAAGAAAAAGCCGGAAGTGGCACTGTGGCTCAAGTGGTAGAGTGCTAGCCTTGAGCTGAAGAGCTGAGGGATAGTGCCCAGGCCCAGAGTTCAGGCCCCACAACCAGAACCAAAAAAAAAAAAATATTTCTAGTAATCTTTAAAAAAGATAATGTATATTTACAACACTTATTGAAACAGGTTTATTGGATAATTACAACAGTCCTTAGGTGGGAAACAGCACTGGAAAATGTGACTTAGTTTTATCACTCCCAGGAATTTTCATTAGATCGTCTGTACAGAGTATCAGCTATAAATAGCGAACAGCTAATTTGATGAAGAGGCTGTAGCTCTACAGATAATTGAACAAATACATCATGGTTTTAAAAAACTTACATGTGCTGACATTAGTAGTGAATAGAGCCAAGGAAAGAAAAGAAAGGGAAAAGAAAAGGAAAAGGAAATATAAAGGAACAATGATGGATTTGTGAGTAATAAAGTAAGTTTCAGTGCAGGCCTAACCTGTTTTCTCACTAGGAATACATTGTTCTTTCTGAAATCCTTTGTTCTGGGCTGCTTTCCTTTCTCATTTAGGAGGAGATGTGGTTGAGATTGTTAGGGAAGTAATAGAATTTTACATATAAAATATATGGCCAGCTTCTCCAAATCAGTTTCCAGCTTAAATCTTTCCTCTTTTACTATTATTATTTTCAAATAATTGTGCAAATGGGTTTCAGTTGAAGGTATCCATTTATGGGTACAATACATCTTAATAGTGTCATTCTTTTCTTCCTTCTTCTCCCTTCACCTATCTACAGTGAGTACTTGGGATTGTATTTGTCCCCCATTCCTTTTTCCGTTTATTCATGTCATTGGGTGGCTTCCAACTTTTTAATGTTTAAAGAGGCTTCTTCAGATAGATTAATAATAACCCTTCTGATCTCCTCCTCCTCCTCCTCTTCCTCCCCTGCCTCTTCTTTCTCCTCTTCCCCCTATTTCTCTTCTGTTTAAATTCAGATCCTAGGTGCTGTCCCTTAGCTTTTTTACTCAAGGCTTGTGGTCTACCACTTAAGCCACACCTCCACTTTTGGCTTTATGGTGGTTAATTAGAACCAAGTTCATGGACTTTTCTGCTAGGCTGACTTTGAACCACAATCCTCATAGCTCAGCCTCCTGAGTACCTAGGATTACAAGTGTGAACCACCAGCACTTCATATTCCTTTGAGTAAAAACAAATCAAAACTTCGGTTAAGTAAGCTTGTAGACAATCTCTACCAAAGGGAGTTTTTTTCTTCTCATGAGCAGACATCAGATACAGTTTATTTTTTTTCCATCTTCTTAAAAAAAAAAGGTTTAGTTTTCCCTTTCTGGAGCCTTCTGTTTCCTTCCTGCCTCACTAACTCCCTTCTCACTCTGCAGGTAGACAGAATGGAACAGGATTTCATTTGTAAACTGTCAGTTCTTCTTGTCAGCCGGCAGAGAGATGGTTGAGTCTAGGAGGGGTTGGGAAGCAGAGTTATTAAGAGAGCAGCAGCTTTGGTTTATCAGTGGTGGAGGATGAATATATAGATATTTTCCAGTTCATTCCAGAGAGCGAAATGCCTAGCTTCGGTCTACTGGCATGCCTTTCCTACTCTGTCCCCCACCGCATTAGTGTGTCCTTCACACTCGGTGCACCTCGGGGTCTGTAACGGTACAATCTGGCAGCTGCTCCTCAGGCCTGGCCTGTCGCATAAACAGGCCTGGACTCCTCAGTGCTGTTGAGAAAACAAGCAGAGATCTCCAAAGCCTGGCATGATAAATCTTGGCTTTGTGAGCTGCTTTGTTCTCTGCTTAGGCATTTATTTTGGTACAATGATTTTTTAGCTTGGTTTAAAACAAAACCAAAGAATGTTCTGTTGTTGTCATCATCATTTTCAACATCTATAAAGTCACCATCACAGCTGCTGTTACTAAATGCCAACTCTGAGCCAGAGTCTTTATGCCTCATGTGTTAGCTCATTTAACCACCTAATAATTGCACAAAGAAGGGTTGACCCTAAGTTTTTAACTGTCTGGTTTACTACTACATCATAAAGAAAAATGATATACATTTTCTTAGTAGAGGCATAAGCTTTGAGGTAGAGGAATACAATGAAGAGAAGTCATTTGTAAACTGGAGTATTTAAACCTGACCCTAAGGATATAGTTTGTAGTCTTCTATGGTTTAGAGAATTGGGACACACACAGAAGAGAAACAAGTGAAATCATAATTATACTTTGTTGCTTTAAACATCAGATTCTAAGGACTTCAATTATAATGGTTAATATTTTGGTCATTTATATGAAACTATGTAGGTATCAGTTTATCAATTTGTCATTAGTCTATAGTTTGTGTTATAGTAGGAAACATTAAGACCTAGAAACTGTATTCAAACCTTTTTATTTCCTTAAAAAATCCTTTTTGGTTGGTGATTTAAAAATTGTCTTTAAGTAGTTGTATGCATGGGTTACCATTCAACATGTATGGTACATCTTGATTGATATCACACCTTTCATGTTCCTCCTCCATCCCTCCCAACCCTGTGACTCTTGAAGTTTTATTTTCTCCTGCATTTTTAAGACTAATTTAAATCCTTTAAAAATAGCTTTTAAGTCTGCTACTTGTACTCGTGCATGATTATAGCAATAGTAGACCTATGGAGTATTTAAGAACTAATTAAAGGAGCTTTCTAATTGCCCACTTTTGCACGAATTATAATTCAGCATTTGCTGAATTCCTTCCATGCTAGGAATACTGTTAACTGCTGAGGATGGAACTCGGCTGAATAGTAGTGATTGCAGTGGTACCCACCTTGGACAGCACCGCAGAGGGTTTAATGTGGGATGATTGTGAGTGTGTGTGTGTGTGTGTGTGTGTGTGTGTGTGTGTGTGTGTGCATGTGTTAAATTCTTTGGCTTGAACTCAGGGTCTTTTGTTCTTGCTTGGCTTTTTTTCCCCTCAAGGTTGGTATTTACCATTGAGCCACTGCTCAAGTTAATTGGAGATAAGAGTCTCATGGAGTTTTCTATACCAGCTGGCTTTGAACTGTGATCCTCACATCTCAGCCTTCTGAGTAGGATTATAGATGTGAGCCATTGGCACTCATGTGGGAATGTTCTTTTTCAGCATGCTTCATGCGTTGCCAGCGATAACCCAGGTTTTCATTCATGGCCATATGATTAAAAATCAATTATGTGTCATCTGGATTAACTTTTTAATTAAAACCAGTGATGAGTTGGGAACAGGGGAGTATTTGATGTAGTTTGAAAATGAGTTTGGTGGCAATAAAGGCTTTCCTCCTCTGTTTTCTTTTTATCAGTAATATTTTGTAATGTCCCAGTATTATGGTCTAATTTGAATAGAATTGAATTTACATAATATACTTAAGGTATTTTATTATCCTTCCTTTTCTTTTTTTCCTCCTCCCTCCCTCCTTCCTTCCCTCCCTTCTCTAATGGTACTAGGACTTCAACTCAGGGCCTAGCTTCTGTTCCTTAGCTTTTTTTTTTTTTTTTCAAGACTAGCTTCCTACCACTTGAGCCACAACTTCACTTTCAGCTTTTTGGTGGTTAATTGGAGATAAGAGTCTCATGGATTTTCTTGTTCAGGCTGATTTCAAACCACAATCCTTAGATCTCAGCTTTCTGAGTAGCTAGGATTACAGGCATGAGCCACCAGTTTCTGGCTTCAATACTTCTAATGTATGTACTATCCTTTGGGAAACATTCCTCCAAAAAAGAGCTAAGCAAAATGACACTGTGATATGGGTAATAAATGAGAATGTAACATGCGTTTGTAAAGACAAATTAATGAGTTTCCTTGACTTGAAGCTCTTGCTGTTGTCAAGGTGAAGTTTTCCATGTAAAGCAGGAAAGCTGAGAACATGACATTCTGTCCCGGTGTTAAATAATTGCACGGCTTTCTTTTTTATGACTCTAGCTTCATTGACTACTGCTGGGGTCAGAAGACCAGGAAGATGTAAATGCTGTGCTGTGGATCTTGACAAGAAGGCCTGTCTTCGGTTGAGTCAGGGAAATAAATGCTTGTCCTTGTCACTGGAAGGGAAAACAGGTCAGGAGCAAGCAAGTATGCTCAGACTCAGATTGCCAGGCCAGGGTCAGGACTGTTGACTACTGCGAAACAGGTTTTTGTGAATCTCCCAGTGAAATTGGAAATCTCTTTGTATAGCTTTGAAATTTGCAGCTCAGGGCCAGATGTTACAGCAAATCAGTTAAAGTCATGGATAGGTGACTTCAAGATATATTTTGAATGCTTATGCCTTTTGAATATATTTTTATTCTTTTTTTCAGAACAGGGAATTGAACTTTGGGCTCTTCGCTTGCTAGAAACACTCAACTACTTGAGTCACATCCCCAGTCATTTCTTCTTCTTTTTTTTTTTTTTTCAGATTAGGTGTCATGTTACTTTTCGTGGTCTGGCCTTAAACCGCCTTTTTCCTACCTCAATCTTCATAGGTAGGATTATAGGTGTGCACTACCACACCCCAGCTCTTTTCTTTAGTAGTAGAGATGAGAGATGTATATTGGATAGAGGATAGCTTGTGAGAATATTAAAAGTTCCAGATAAGCTAGGGAAAACTGGTTTAGGTGGAGGCAAACTGATTTGTTTATAAGAGGACTTTTCTACTTGTCTAACGATGGATCCAATAGGAACCCATGGTAAGCAATGGCTCAGCTTTATCTGGGGATGGGACCTTCAGCATGGTCCCCTTGCAGGGCTTTTGGAAAACCTGGTGAAACACTTGCAAAGCATGGTCTAAAGAATGCAATGATTGAGGTATTTCAGGCCTAGTCAATGTGTTGAACTCTGGTTTGCAGAGAACACCTGTGTGTTCTTGAATACACAAGAAAGCCTTATGACTTTTTGCTCACTGGATTTTAATCAGAATTCTCCAGTTGGAGAACTAGAAACATCAACTACATGGCTTTGCTCAGGTCCAAAGACTCCAGAACCTGAGAAGTGAATGGCATTGCTTCCACGCTCAGTCTGCGGGGTGGGGTGAGTAGGAGGTGATGCTAGTTCAAGTCCAAGAGTAGTCCACAGGCAGGAGAGTTTGGAGTTCTGTTGTCTTGGATAGAAGAACACAAATGTCCCAGCTCTAGAAGAGAGAGAGGGAACTCACCCTTCCTTTGCATTTGTGTTCTGTCTGGCCTTAGCCAATCATATGGTGCTCATACCTTCAGGGTGAGACAGATTGCCTTTACTCATTTCCTTGATTCACATACCATTTTCCAAGCATCCTCACACACTTATTCAGAAATAATATTTTATCTGCCACCTGGACATCTTCTCTTAATTCAGTCAGGTTGATACCAACAATTCATCACTATGCACCCTGAATCTTGAATTGTGAAAGAGTAAGCCCCACAGAAGAAATGAAACTGGAGAATTTCATTTTAGTAATTTGCATATACTACTAGGAGTCAGCCAGAGTTTAAGATTGGGATTTCCAGGGTCCAGGATTTCCTTTATCTGGTTATTTCTTCTTCTGATGGCTGATTTCTTAAGAGGGAATTTATAAGCCGGGTAGAGTGGTGCATGTCTATAATCCAACACTCAGCAGGCTGAGGCAAGGGGGTCCTGAGTTCCAGGATCACATAGCTACATGGTGAGAACTACCCTGTCTTACAAGAAAACAAAGCAGAACACAACATAACATAACAAAACAAACAAAAGAAAACAGAGAAGGAGCTTGGGAAGTTGCTTATTAAGGCAGAATCCTGTTCTGTTCTAGGTAGAACTCAATGAATACAGTAGTTAAATCTCTAAAGAGATTTTTTTTCCCCATAAGATCAAAGATCAGATTATAGGGTAATATGATTTCATAGGCCTTTCTATCATTTTCTTTGATTCTAGAAGAAGAAGAATACATGTAGAATTGCATTTCCATATGTGAAATGGTGTTTGTCTGTACGACCCAATTTTGTATTCTCAGTGTGTAATGACAACATTGAGAAGAAAATTGATTAGTATTTTTAAAACAGCAGGATTTTTTTTTCTGCCCAAACATTGATTAATCTTTGAATGGGTTTTCTTATAATCCTTTTCTTTCCCAGACTGCAGGATACAGCACAGGCATATTTTATGTAGAGTCAAGCAGAGAAAGCTTCTTGCTGGGATTAAACTTATTGCTGCCTTTTCAGCAGGTGTAAATAGCTTTGTCTTCAGTATTTACCATTTCCGAACTTGATAACACAGTAGATCTTCTTTTGTTTTACTTTGATTAAAGACACTAAAAAGACGATTGTCTTATAGGAAATGTGGATATACTGACATTTTTCTGACATATAGATGGATTATTTGTTTAGCATCCTTGCATGAGTGCTTTAACATCCTGGTAGCTGAAGTTTAGGTAACATTAATTTGTCCCTGGTTGGTTGGGTGTTGGTGGCTCATATCTGTAATCCTAGCTGCTCAGGAAGCTGAGATCTGAAGATCCTGGTTTCAAGCCAGCCAGGGCAAAAGGTCCCTGTGAGACTCTTTTTTTTTTTTTTTCCTGTGAGACTTTTATCTCCAATTAATCACCAGAAAACTGGAAGTGGTGCTTTGGCTTAAAGTGGTAGAGCCCCCAGCCTTGAGCAAAAGAGCTCAGGGACAGCCTCATGACCAACTAAAACAAATTGTCCCTGGTTATATGTTTTATAAAATATATAGGGAATGTATCTATTTTCATAAAAACGTGAAAATAAGTTAAATATGGATGGGAGGGATTCTGGTGAAATCCAAATGAGTGGCTTAGAATATTATGTTAAGTGGAACAGTACTTTAGAGGGAGAAACCTTTTATGCATTTTGAGGCAGTTGGGAAGGACTCATTTGGGTTCTAGAACTTGAACGGTTCCTGGGGAGAAGGTGGATTTAGTGGAGAAGGTGTACGTGTGGTGGTATGCTGTGAAAGGCCTTAGCAGAGGGGCCAGGCTAAAAGATGCTTGCACCTTCAAAGTGAGACTGCTTTGATTGCAGTAGAAGCATAATGAGAGGGAAAATGAATGATGGAACATAAAAAGGGAAAGGGCCTTGAATGTCAAGTAAAGGAATTTAGACTTTTTTTTCTGTAGAGAGTGGATTAACAGTGAAGGTTTTTGGGAAAAGAATAAGTAGATTAATTAATAGCTTTACAGTCAGTCTAGTTAGCCAGAAGCAGTGCAAAGCTCAGCCCCTAAGTGCTTTATATTATTTTTATTTTTTCTGGTCGTGGGGTCTGAACTCTGGGCCTGGGCACTGTCCCTCAGCTCTTCAGCTCAAGGCTGGCACTCTATTACTTGAGCCACAGCGCCACTTCTGGCTTTTTCTGCTGATGTGGTGCTGAGGAATCGAACCCAGGGCCTCATGCATGCAAGGCAAGCACTCTATCACTGAGCCATCTTCCCAACTCCCTTTTTTTTATTTTTTTGTGTTGGTACTGGGGCTTGAACTCAGGGCCTGGGCACTGCCCCTTAGCTTTTTTCACTTAAAGTTGGTGCCCTACCATTTGTGCCACAGTTCCATTTCCAGTTTTTTTGATGATTATTTGGAGATAAGAGTCTTCCTGACTGACCAGACTGGCTTCAAACTGTGGTCCTCAGATCTCAGCCTCCTGAGAATCTAGGATTACAGGCATTAGCCACCAGTGCCAGCCCAGTGCTTTTGTTTGCAAGACAAGGGCAAAAAGAATCATGTAGGACATGGGATAGGACTAAAGACAGACATGAATTCTTTCTTCACTGTGGAAGGGGAAGTAGGTTGGTTTACTGATGGGCATTCTTTACTTTTTTTCTTTTTCTTTTTTTTTTTTTGGGGGGGGGTCCCGTCGTGGAGCCTGAACTCTGGGCCTTGGCGCTGTCCCTCAGCTCTTCAGCTCAAGGCTAGCACTTTACCACTTGAGCCACAGCGCCACTTCCAGCTTTTTTCTTTTTGCTTATGTGGTGCTGAGGAATCGAACCCAGGGCCTTGAGCATGCAAGGCAAGCGCTCTACCACTGAGCCACCTTCTCAGCCCTGTTTTTTTTTTTTTGGGGTCCGGTCGTGGGGCCTGAACTCTGGGCCTGGGCACTGTCCCTCAGCTCTTCAGCTCAAGGCTAGCGCTCTGCCACTTGAGCCACAGCGCTACTTCCGGCTTTTTTCTTATGTGGTGCTGAGGAATCGAACCCAGGACCTCATACATGCAAGGCAAGCACTCTACCACTGAGCCACCTTCCCAGCCCTGAGCCACCTTCCCAGCCCATCTTTTCTAAGTCTTATATAAAATCCTTTTTTTCTATCTTAAAGAACATTAATTCAAATTTGACCTTTCTTACCATGTGATAACTTGAATACCCCCAGCTATTTTCAGTTGTTCCAGATTGTCACAAAAGTTTGATGTCCGATTGCCAACTGGAAGGGCCAGACCTGGCCTATGGAGGATTGTTTTTAAAATCGGATTCTAAATTAAGCACTTAGGGACAAAAAAATGAGATGTGGCCTAGTTCTAATTCACCGCTTAGCTAAAAGTATATGTATTTTTCTTCTTGGCTTAAATATTTGTCTGGCTGTTTTAACCCCAAAGGCATATAACTCAGAGCTCAGAATATGTAGATTTCTTACCACCCCTTCATGTTTCTTAGAGGATTTTTTTTTTTTTACTTTAGCTATACTTAAAACGAAGGAATTAAAAAATTTATTGTACAGGTGAAGTACAGAGGGATTACAGTTACATTAGTCAGATAATGAGTACATTTCTTTTTGAACACTGTTACCCACTCCTACTTCCTGCTTCCAAGTTGAATAGCTCATTTCCAACATAGTGTCAAGTGAATATCACCACTGAATTGGTTCAACCCTTGGTCCCACTGTTTCTGTGCTCCCCCTTAGAAAAAGGAATTTTTTTAAGATACTAGGTCATATATATATATATATATATATATATATATATTTTTTTTTTTTTTTTTTTTTTGGTCTGGTCGTGGGGCCTGAACTCTGGGCCTGGGCGCTGTCCTTAGCTCTTCAGCTGAAGGCTCTACCACTTGAGCTACAACGCCACTTCCGGCTTTTTCCTTTTTGCTTATGTGGTGCTGAGGAATCGAACCCAGGGCCTCGGGCATGCAAGGCAAGCGCTCTACCACTGAACCACCTTCCCAGCCCTAGATCATATTTTTTTAATTTGTTTTAAAGTTCAAACTTTCCTTCTTTAACTTATAAATTATTGAAATAAAGTTATTTTTTAGAAGTATAAGGGTTTTGATACTACTTAGACATATAAACATCTGAAACTAAATTCTAAAGAAGTTTCCATATTAATTGTAGCAGTTGTGGCTCTGGGAAGTACATGATAAGGAAGCTTTAGAGGCAGGAAAACTTGGTTTCAGATTCTCCTTCTACCCTTTTACTTATTGGGTGACTTCTTGTTATGTTCTTTCTGCATATGTGAGCTTTAAATCTGAGATTTATGGTAGCAGAGTATGGATGAACTACCAGCAGCTCTTAATAGTATCCTTTCCCTGCCAAATCTTCTGTGTCCTAAAAGGAATTGGAGAATGTCTCTGGGCAAAAATGGGAGAGCTATGGCTCCTCAGGTTCTAGGCTCTGATCTTCTCTGAGTTTCTGCTTCTTTATTTTAAAAATAATGAATAGTATTTACCTTTTAGAGTTGTTATGAAGGTAAATGTTGAAATCAAGCACAATCCCAGGTCTATATTACTAGGTACCCAGTCAAATTGTAGCTGCTACTTCTAGGTCATAGGATTTAGATAGCTTTGTTGTCTTTGCTGTACTGTGCTCTGTCTTTGGGTATATTTCCTTTGCTGCTGCAATAGATATTGGGGATATGTTCAGAGCCCAAAATTCTTGATTTAGGACAGAGAGAAAACAAATTACCATATATAAGTTATAGGGATCAGAATTGCCTTAAACCTAGTAACCACTATATGATGCTTATACGTTTATCTCATTGGCTAAAATTCAATTACAAACAAGGTTGACTTAACTCTCTACCATTATTATAGAGAGGAAAATCAGATCTAGAAAAATCTGATTCTCTCTGCCCAATCATTCAATATTCCTCTATATCTTAGGCCACTTTTCTAGTGGAAATGAGATGTATAATCGTGTTTTCACAAGGATGTATAATCATCTTAAATATTCTGTATATGCTTCTATCCATGGATTCTCTCCTTCCTTCCCTTCTCCCTTCAGTTAAGTTTAAGAATTCTTTGCCAAGATTGTGAAGATAAAAAACTTCATGATTTTTAAATAATTAAAATGCCATATAACTGACCCATATAAATGTACATTGAATGGTTTTTATGTTCACAAAGGTGATCTGAAGCCTTATTCAATTTTAGAACATTTTCATCACCTCAAAAAGAAGACGTTTGTCACTGCTCCCTTTCTAAGCAATCATGAGTCTGTGTTCAGCCTGTATAGATGCCAGGTCTGGAATTTCTTTTTTATGTTTTCAAATGACTTCTATCATAGTATTTTATTATGTAACTGCATATACCATTATTGGTTATTGTTGTTAACCTCTTTTTATGTAAGTTTTTAATTGTAAAAATACTGTACAGAGAGGTTACAGTTACACGGACCAGGTAATGAGTATATTTCCTATCAAGCATTGTTGCTTCCTCCTTTGTTTTTCTGTACCATCCCCGTCGGCCCCGCTGGCCCCCTCCCGATGCCTAAATTGCAAAGTTCATTTTTCAACATAGTGTCTTGTACATCTCTTTGTTACAATGGGTCAACCTGTATCCCTATTTAAACATTTTGTTTTTTCCCTTCCCCTCCCCAAATTAGACCCACATCAAATACAGTGAAAACAGGAGTTATACCATGGGGGGAGGAACATACAAAGCAACAAAAAAATCACATGGTACATTATAAATACCTTACAAACAATATCAAGAAAGAAAAAAACACTTGTGTCCCTATCTTGGGGTTCATTTCACTTAACATCATCTTATCTGGTCATATCAGGTCTGGACTTTTATGTAAATAGAATCATATAATATGTGGTCTCTTGTAATTGCCTGCTCTCACTTGTATAATGTTTTCAAAACCCATCCATGTTGTTGCATGCATCAATACTCCATTCTTCTCTATTGAAGTAAACCCAACATTTCCTTGCCATGCTTTGTTTATGAATATTTGGACTCTTGTTCCTTTTTGGTTGTGACTAATGCTGCTGTGGTGAGGCTTCGTGTAGACATATTTTTCTATAAATTTAGTGGTACCCAAAATACAGTATATGTTCTGTAGAGACCTGCCTGTTTGGTTACTTTGCCCATTTTGAAATTAAACCTTAATCTTTCTATCATTGAGTAGTAGGAGATTTAAAGTAGATTCTGGCTACAAATCTTCTATTAACTATATTCTTTTCAAATATTTTTGTCTATTCTTTGGGATGTCTTTTTATTATTTTGATAGTAATATTTGTCTCACAACAAATTTTAATTTCAGTGATGTCTAAGTTTATCTACCTACTAATTTTTCTTTTAATGTTTTGGATGGTATCACTAAGGATGTGTCAGTTGTGCCAATAATTTAACTTACATTGAATTTTCTGGTAAAACTGCATATGCCAAATAGTAGTCAGACTTCAAGCTCCCCAGCCCCCCCCCCCCCCGAAGGAATTACATTTGAGAAGGAAGCTCCTACTTGGTTAGTTTTTTTTTTTTTTTGGTTGTTTTTTGTTTTCCTTTGGTGCAGGTCCTGGGGCTTGTACTCCGAGCCTGGGTGCTGTCCCTGAGCTAAGGCTCTACCACTTTGAGCCCTAGTTCTACTTCTGGTTTTCTGGTGGTTAATTGGACTTTAAGAGTCTCATGGCCTTTCCTGCCAGGACTGACTTTGAACTCTGATCCTCAGATCTCAGCTTCCTGAGTAGGTAAGATTATAGGCATGAGCCATTAGCACCCAGCTCTTTGGTAGTCTTTAAAGAAGAAAACAAAATAGAAATTGTAATAGCAAAACAAGAAATGTGTGTGGTGTTTTTCCAATTACAAAAAGCTGCTAATACTTCTTATGAAAGTAAAAATGTGCCTATTAAAATCAGAAATAGCAATTGACTTCTTTTTTTAAAATATATTTTTATTGTGAAAATACTGTACAGAGGGGTTACAATTACATGGGTAAGATAATGAGTACATTTCTTATAAGCATTGTAGCCTCCTGCTTTGTTTCCCCTTCCCATCTCTTCGTATCCTCCCCCTCCCCTCCCCCCCCCAAAGTTGTAAAGTTCGTTTTTCGACATAACGACTTGTATATCTCATTGTTTCAATGGGTCCTCCTGTATCCCTGTTTTAACAATTTGTTTTTTCCCTTCCCCTCCACATATACCAACATCATATGTAGTGAAAGCAGGGTTGTACTATGTGGGGGGGCATACAAGGCAACAAAGACATAATCTTATAAATATGTTAGAAACAATTGAATGAAAGGTATCTCTCTCTCTCTCTTTTTTTTTTGTCAGTCGTGGGGCTTGAGCTCTAGGCCTGGGAGCTGTCCCTGAACAATTCAGCTCAAGGCTCATGCTCTACCACTTGAGCCAACGCGCCACTTCTAGTTTTCTGGTGTTTTTTTTTTTTTTTATTGTGATTAAGTGATTACATAATTCCCCAAATTTCACAGTATAGCAATTGACTTCTAAGGTGTAGCTCAGTGAGAAAAGACATGCAGATGCATATGAGGCCAGGGGCATATCCATTTGAGGCTCTGGGGTTCAGTCTTGAGCACCAGAAGAATAAAAAACTCTTTCCATAAAGGTACCTTAGGATGACACATGAAATCTTGCATATAGAACAGTTTCTAACAAGGTTACTTTCCAATGAGTAAGATAGAAAGGGGGTTTCTTCTTAAAAACATATTTCTTAAAAGTTCTGTAGTTTTTCAAGCTAAAGTGAGGAACCACAATTTAAAGAAAGACTTGTTTTTTTTCATAATTGAAGACTTGTTTTTTGTCTGGAACTTTGCTTATTTGTGTCTTTTATTGAGTTACTTATAGACATTTGGCAGACATTTGGGGAAGTCACACCTCATTAGTAGAATAGAAAATTTCCATGTGGTTTTGTTTCCTCTTTGCAATTATTTTACTTTAAGACAACTTCTGTTTCATAAGTTTGTACTGTCTTGGGAAATCTTTACAGATAGTTTATATTTATTTTGCATTATGTATTCCCTTAGGTTTTACACTCATATTTATATTTCATCTTGTTCCTTTAAGATTTCTACCATTAAGCTACTAAATTTGAAAGATATATTTCAAAAATGATTATTTACACATTTATCAAAGTATTACATTATACCATGTAAATGTATATAAATTATTATGTAACAATTTAAAAAATAGAAAGAAAAACAAATGTAACAATTCCTGTTAGGCAGAATAGTTGAATAACTGTTTCTTTGTAGCTGGCCTGCCAGTTAACTTAATTGATTAGTTATATATGTGAAAATGTACATTGTTCCTTGTGATGCTTTTCATGTTTTTAAATTTAACGTATAAGTTTGTAATTCACACTTATGCTGTAGTGTATATATGTGTATTTGTGTACATGTGTGCATGGGCATGCCAGTCCTAGGACTTAAACTCAGGGTCTGGCCAGTGTTCTTGAGGACTTCTGGCTTTTTGGTGGTTAAATTGGAGATTAAATTCCCATGGACTTTCCTTCCTAGGCTGGATTTGAACTGTAATCCTTAGCTTCCTGAGTAGCTAGAATTATAGGCATGAGCCACCAGCACCTGTAGTAATTGTTTCTAAAACATACTATTTGTTTCTAGTGTGTTCACAGTTGTGCAACTACCCAAATCATCTAATTTCAGAATATTATAGTATTGATTATATGTTGGTCCTTTATGTTTATTTTTATTATATTTATGTGCCTAGCTTATTTCAAAAATAGATTTGTGGAGGAGGCTACAATGCTTGATAAAAAATGTACTCATTATCTTGCCCATGTAATTGTAACCCCTCTGTACAGTATTTTCACAATTAAAAAAAAACAGATTTGTGGTACTTTATATTGTAACATCTCAGTATAAATGGGCTGGCATACATGTACGTACACACACACACACACACACACACACACACATATACCACACGACTTAATATTGCTGTTAGGTAAAACATGTAAATCTTGGGCTGGGAAGGTGGCTCAGTGGTAGAGTGCTTACCTTGCATGCATGAGGCCCTGGGTTCGATTTCTCAGCACCGCATAAGCAGAAAAAGCCGGAAGTGGTGCTGTGGCTGAAGTGGTAGAGCACTAGCCTTGAGCTGAAGAGCTGAGGGACAGCGCCCAGGCCCAGAGTTCAGGCCCCACAACCGACAAAAACCAACCCAACCCAAACCAAACAAAAAACCCATGTAAATCTGAATTTGGACCCTTTACAAGCCCTCCTTTTCCCTACTGGTGGCCTCTCAGATTCTCTTTCTTCAGTCTCAGCTTATGTAGAATTTTTCCCCCCATGCTCCCCAGAAACATTTTCCTGCCTCTTTTGCTGTAAATACCATGGCGTCTAGAAGGGTGGAGAGAGAGAGGGCCATGGGTGTATATTTCTCCATAAACATCAACTCCTCAGCAAGCAGGGCTCCTCTACATCCCCTTTATAATAATAACAACAATAATAATACTTAATAAAAAGAAAAAGAAAGAGAAACCCCTGAGAAGCCCACCTTTTTATTCATCTTTACATTCCTGGTACATTTTTCTGAACCAGACTAAATGTTTAAAATTTTTTGTTTCTCTTGAATACATGGATGAATTCTGGATGGTGATTTGTAGAATCACACACACACACACACACACACACACACACACACACACACACGTATTCCAGTATAGATTTTTTTGTTGTTGTTGTAGTTCTTATTCCTTTTTTAGAACACTGCAGTAAGGCTTCTAACACCCATCAGTGTCCTCAAATTGCTCTTGCTGGATTAACAATGACCCAGTTTCCAAATCCAGTGGGCCATTTCTCTAGTACTGTCTTCCTGGAGCTTTTTGCTGCAGTTGACTGTACTGTAGCATTTGTACTTTTGAAGCTCTTCAGTCACTTGTATTTGTGGAGCAGTGAGCTTCTGCATCTTGCACCATCCCCTCTACCTCCATAGGCTCTTCTTCCTTGGTTACATCTAAGTATTGGTGTCCCTAGGCCCTGTCTTTACCTTTTCTCTGGGACACCTCAGCTACTCTTTCTGTTTTGTCCTCTGACCAGAATCCCAAGGTTGGGCCTGAAGTTGGGTCTCCTCTGAGCAGTTGTCTCCTTGGCATCAGCCCTGGAATTCATTCAAAACTCTATAAACTATAAATATGAACTTCCCCTTCATACCCATCAACTATTTTTTTCTGTAGTCTTTCTCATTTGACAAAATCATACTATTTACTTAATTACTGAAGCCAGAAATCTAGCAGTCCTCCAGAATCTTCCTTCCTTCCTTTTGCTGTCAAATTTACCAGCATGACCTCTCGTTTTGTTTCCTTCAAGATAGCAGTTTTACTTCATTATTCTAAACTCCTTTCCTTCTTTTTTCCAGTCCTGCTGCAGAGTGAGCAAGGAGTGGAGAAATGAGGCTATGAAGGCTAGTCATCTCATTTTGAGCCTCAGGATAATCGAGGCTGTATTTGTTATTTAGGTGTATATCCAACATTAAATATCTCTGACTTTAGGTTCATGCCTTTTAGTTTCTTTATTGGCCTGGTCTACCCAAGAATTCTTTGCATGAGCTTACTAGAAAGATTTAAGTCTTGCCAAGTGCCAGTGACTTATGCCTGCAATCCTAGATACTTATGAGGCTGAGATCTGAAGATTTCAGTTTGAAGCCAGCCTAGGCAGAAAAGTCCCTGAAGACTCTTCTCTCCAATTAACCACCCAAAATGCTGCAGGTAGAGATGGGGCTTAAGTGGTCCCGTAGCAGCCTTGAGTGAAAAAGCTCAGGGACAGCATAACACTCAGGCCGTGAGTTGAAGCCCAAATATGCACCAAACCCACTCCAGAAGAACAACATACCCCAAACCAAAGAGTGATTTGTGTCTTCCCAAGCCACATCAGGGACCCTTCTTCAGCCCTTCCTTCTTATTCCACGAAGCCTGCATCTGAGTAGCAAGCTGAGGGCGCTATGTTTAGGAAACAATTCTCTAGTCTCAGAATTGACCTTAGACTGTAGTAAGGAAAGAAGAAACTTTCTGCTGTATACAGCGTGCGCATGCACGCATGCGCGTGCGCGCGCGCGCACACGCGCGCACACGCACGCACGCGCACACACACACACTGAACACTGATCATTTCTTCTGGTCATCAGAATATGTAGTTGTTTATTGAACCCACTTCAAATGCTGTCTTCCTGGAAAGAGCTTGAGATTGCATGGATTAAACTTTCAGCCCCACAAACCCCAACACCAGGTTTTCAACTGTGTTCAGACTGTTTGGCTATAAATCATAGGCTCCCATGATCCCCTTCTCTCATCCATCATTTGCTAGAGTGACTCACAGAGCTCGGGAAAACATTTTATTTATGTTCACTTTTTTATTATAAAGATTGTAACTCAAGAATAACCAAATGGAAGAGATTCAGAGGGCAAATACTGTGCTTCTGATAACGTGTATTTATAAGTAGATAACTTTTTTATTGTCTATCACTGGGGTTAAGAAAAGAGCATTAAAGCAATGATGATGATCTTCCTCCTCCTCCTCCTCCTTTTTTTTTTTTTTTTCCTCCTCCTCCTCCTCCTCTTCTTCTTCTTCTTCTTCTTCTTCTTCTTTTTTTTTTTTTTTTTTGCCAGTCCTAGGTCTTGAACTCAGGGCTTGGGCACTATCACTGAGCTTCTTCTGCTCAATGCTAGCACTCTACCATTTGAGCCATAGCACCACTCCCAGCTTTTTCTGTGTATGTGGTAATGAGGAATCAAGCCCAGGCAACCATTCTCCCACTGAGCCATGTTCCCAGCCCTGATTCTATTCTTTTAGAAGAGTTGAGGTCTGGACTGGGAAGATGGCTCAGTGGGAGAGTGCTTGCCTTGCATACATGAGGCCCTGGGTTCGATTCCTCAGCACCACATAAGCAAAAAAGAAAAAAAAAACTGGAAGTAGTGCTGTGGCTCATGTGGTAGGGCACTAGCCTTGAGCTGAAGAGCTGAGGGACAGCATCCAGGCCCAGAGTTCAGGCCCCACAACCGGACCCAAAAAAAAAAAAAAAGAGTTGAGGTCTGCATACAAATCTGAGGCCAAATATGCAAAAATAAATAATTTAAATGGAGATTTTTTTAAAGTGCCTTTGTCAATGGATTCTGTGACTGTTTGGCCCAGGCAGTTAGCTCCATTTAATACTTTTCAGATTGAGACAAACTATTCCTTTTATTAAGTTAGACCCTTGTGGAAGAAGTAAACATTTTATCTTTAAGAAGACTAGCTTATTAAAATATTGAATGCATCTCATTTGTTAACATGAAATTGTTAACATTTGTTAACAAGAAATTTTTGGTGTGGGAAGTAAAGATAAATTTTAGGAAGTAAGACTTCTCAAAAAGATAATGTTCTTGGGTAAAATGCTTAGTAGGAACCATAGTTAGCTAGAAAGATATGAAGAGAGAGAAATCCAGAAAAGGGAAGAAGGAAGAAGAGGGGAAAGTTACCCAAGACACTCTGCTTTTATTCCTTAGGGTAAGCCTTGGCAGAATCTGTATTCTCTGAGCCAAGACCTTCCATTTTTTCAAAACTAAGTCCTGGTTTTGCTCTTCCTAGAAAATGAGTTCATTGTTGTTTTGGAAATCGTGTTGCTTGCTTCCCCTTAAGGGACAGATAATTAGAATTCCTTGATGAAAACAAAAAAGGTCCTATGTTCTGTTTGATAGATAAAATCATTTTCTGAACCATCAAGTGTAATTCAGCTTCAGTCTTCAGGGAAAATGAGAGATTTCAATGTATTAAACGTAGAGAACTTAATGTTTATGACCAATGTTTTATAAAGGAGGAAGCCAGCTCTTAGCTCTACTCTGAAGGAAATTGTTGGTAAGAAACCATTTTGAGAAGTAAGATTTATGGTGATATTAGCAGCTGTAGAAGCTGGGGCAGTAAGCAACCAAAACAACTGAAGCCTTTTTTTTTGGTCGTGGGGCATGAACTCTGGGCTTGGGCACTGTCCCTGCTCTCTTCATCTTAAGGTGAGCGCTCTACCGCTTAAGCCACAGCGCCACTTCTGGTTTTCTAGTGGTTTATTGGAGATAAGAGTCTCACGGACTTTCCTGCCTGAGCTGGCTTTGAACTGTGATCATCAGATCTCAGCCTCCTGAGTAGCTAGGATTACAGGTGTGAGCCACCGGCGCCTGGCTCAACAACTGAAGTCTTGTTCTCTCTTTTGTCTTACAAGAAAGCCACACAACCATTTTTTTTCCTGCATAGACCCTCTCTGAAAACCAAGAAGGAAAAATATTTACTCATTCAAAGCAGTAATTTATTGTAATGAATCATGTCACTTCCTGATATAGTTCCCCAAAAGGGAATTGCAGTGAATTTTCCTCCATTCATGTTTTCTACCTTCCCCTCAAATCAAGTCCTTACAGTTGAATAATCTATTGATTTAGGATAGAGTGGGTTGGTAATTTTATCTTGACCTCATTCATACAGAGAAAGACATAATTCAAATGCAAAAAGTCAGGCCCTTCCACTGCAGAACCTGTGTTGCCTATGTATGCGTGGATGTACGTACATATGTAGAGTGTCCGGTGGAGCTTGGCTCAAGTGGTAGAGAGCTAGTCTTTAGTAAGAAAGCTCAGGGACAGTGCTTGGGGTCGGAGTTCACACTCCAGGATTGGCGCATGCGTGTGTGCGTGCGCACGCGCGCGCGCACACACACACACACACATTGCCATAAACTTCATTTCTTAAAACAATAGAAATTTATTTTCTCATAGTTCTGGAGGCCAAACATCACTCTTCCAGCTTCTGGTGGCTCCTGACATTTCCTGGTTTTGAGCTGCATGACTCCATCTTCTCACATTGCTACCTCTTCTTTTGTCTCAAAACAATCTTGATTGCATGTAGGGTCCAGCAGGATAACCCAGGGCAAACTGTCCTTCTTGGGATGCTCACTGTAATCGCTCATTCATGTATATAGTCAAAATAGATAACAATATTCACAAGCAGGTCCTGCACAGATGTTTTGGAGGGAACCATCCAGTTTACTACTAGGACTTTAAACATTTTTATTGGCTCATAAGTGTTGGAATGTTTTATGTCTGTATTCTGTCTGCATTAACAATATGTTGTTCTAAAATCCTAAGTAGATTCAGATGGAAGTAAAATGATAAACCTTTGCTTTCTTAAAAATGCATCTTACTTTATTCATACTAGGAACTGTACCATCCATCAACTAAAAACCAGAAAAATCTTAAAGGGAACCTAATCCCAGTGTCATTTGTGAAAGTTAATCACTAAAGTCTGAAAATATTGAATCACTAAACTATTAAAATTATTTTTCACCATATGTATACACCTGGAAAGTATTGAGTGATGAGGGAAATATTTAATGATGATGAATAGATGTTGAAATATAACTGAAAAAAATCTTTGAAATAAATGAAAGTAATTTAATTGGGATGGTAATATTGTCAATGAAATAATCCATAAGGCATATACCTTATGAGCAAATGTTTTGACACAAAATATTTATGAAGCTAAAGATAGCAACCTGTTTGAGTTTGTTTCCAATTTAATTCATTTTTATTGAGGCCAGCCAAGTGTTTCTTTTTTTCGTAGTATTCAGAGAGACATGAACAAGTATTGTCGAATTGAGTTAACCTTTCTCTGGATATTCTTTACATACATCAGCCTTATTATAATTACAAATCCTTGCCTTCCAGTTGCTGACAGTAGTGTTAGATGATGTACTGACCTATGGGTCAGTGTTAGTTAGATGTACTGACCTATGGGGATTTACTGGGTTTTCTGGTGGTCTTGGCGTGTTTTGGTGGTGCTATGGTTTTTGGAGGGCCCTCAGCCCTCACTCAGTCTGTAGACCTTGGAAAGGTTGTTTTGTTTTTTTTTATGTGTAAGCCTCCATTATATGTTTAGTTTAAAAGTGAAACCTGTAGCCTGGGGCTTTCCTTATTGCCCAGGTTTACCCCAAATGCAGAGAATTCATCCTAGCACTAAAGGAATTAGAGGCTAGTGGTATGTTTCTAGGACATCGTCTTAGAGTCTTGACTGGGTAGTGTTTTCCATTTCTTCTGAAAACAGGTAAAAGTGCAAGGTAAGGGGTTTGTGGGACATTCCTGACTGGCTGCCTTTAAGGACATTGTGGGGACAGTGAAATATGAATGTGACTCATTGAATCCAATCACGAATGACTGAGTTTGGGGTTTCTTTGTTCACTGACTCTTTCTCATTCAGTCTTTTTCTTTTAACTTACTTTATCTTTAATGGCAATGCACTTGGCTCATTTCTGTGGTCGATTGTTTACCAATGCTTCCCTTTCTATAGTTTCAGATTCCTCAAGCTCCTTTCCAAAAGTGCATTTGACATTTTTGGTTCTGAATTTCCAATCTTTTTTCTTAACCAAAAGCCACAAGGAAAACTTAGGTTTAATATTTGAAGTTTCTGCATTTTAAAAGAAAGTGGTTAATATTCCTAAAGTTAGATGTCCTTTTAAAAATGCCTTTTATTAGAAATGTACTCATTGCCTTACTTATGTAACTGTAACCCCCGTTCATCACCTTTACAATAAATATATTTTAAAAAATGCCTTTTGTTGCCAGACAAAAATACGGAAATTTTATTTCTAAAAGGTCATGGTTTCTTCTTTCTAATTACATTCTCTGAAGTTCTGATAGTATGGGCCCTGAATATAATACCATACGGATTCTTAAATGTGCTTTTTATAAAATTTTCTCTGTAGCCCGAGCAGAATTTAGGACTCAAACCATTATTCAGAACAACTATAGGCTTAGAATAAAAACCCAGAGTTCCTGCTTTGGTATACAATGAAAATTGTTTTGGATGTGCTTCTGGTTGAACCATCAAGGTCAGATTCTGTGACTAAGAGGTGTAATTAAGATGGCCGCCTTAAAGTATAATGTATCCAACAGTCATTTCCTCTCTTTTTTGTCTTTCAGCTGGGACCCTGTGCTTTTCTTAACTTTGTATGTGTAAGTGTTCTTTTCTGTGTAGATGCTATTCATTTCCTTTGTAGTGTGTACTCTTTCTTTCATGGAGGGGTATCTATGCTAGTCTATGAATACAGATTTGCAAAGGCTAGTGCCTGACCTGAAAGAGGTTAAAGGCTTATGAGAGAGGCAGGCAGATAACAAACCACTAGAGAGCTTAAAGTAATAAAGGCTATTGTAATAGGAAGACAAAGTTTGCCCTCCTTGTGGCTTAAACTCTCTAGCCCTCCTTCTCCAACTGATTATTTTCTTTCCTATTCTTTTTCTTGTCTGGAAACCTCCTTATAGATACATGCACTTACATACGGCTTGCTTACTCTCTTCTGCTCCAGGCTTCCCTGTTTTGGGAGTGAAAGCTTTTTGTAGAGCCTTTTTCCTGATTCATTTGGCAGTTTTGCCTTTAAATGTTAGCAGAGAGAAAAATAATGTGTCTCATTATGTGTGAAACCTTTAGGATATTTAAAATGGCAGATTCTCTAAAAGGAAAATTATTCATAGTATATAGGGTAGAACATTTAAAAAATATGGAATAAGGGGTGTTTATGTGTTTATGTGAGTAGGTGTGTATTTGTATGTATGCATGTGTGTGTGTGTGTACAAAAAGGAAAGCATTACCTCCATTTAAAAATAAATAATATTAAGGTCAGGTGCCAGTAGCTCACACCTATAATCGTAGCTACTCTGGAGGCTGAGATGTGAGGATTGCGGTTTGAAGCCAGCCTGGGCAGGAAAGTTTGTGAGACTTTTCAATAAATAACTTAAAAAAGCCAGAAGTGGCACTGTGCCTGTGGTAGAGTGCTAGCCTTGAATATAAAGAGGCTCAGGGACAGCACCAGCCTGAGTTCAAGCCCCAGGACTCCCCCCCCTCCCAATATATATGCATACATACACACACACACACACACACACAGCAGCAGCAGCAACTTCAGAGATAATGAATCACATAGTAAAGTCTCATCTTTTTTTTTTAATGGAAAGGGATAAAATTACTCTTAAAATTGGAAAAATGTTTTTCTCTTACTTTATTTTGAGTTTAAGCGAATATTTACGAAACAATGAAACACAGGTAAATAAAACCCAAGATTATCTATGTTGCTTTTATCTATTATCTAGTGTTGCTTTATGTGTCTAAAGTCCAAGTGAATTACTGTTAAACTGAGATATGGTCCTAATTCTCTGCTCTTGGACCACCTCTGTTTCCTCATTCATATTAAAAAATTGGTATGTCTGATCACTTTCCATTTCTCCCTCCTGAGAGAGTTACTGCTTTCCCATTTTTGGTCCTATCTGTTCAAGTAGGTGCAACCTGGCCCAGTCTCTCTCCCTCTCCCTCTCCCTTTCCCCGCTCCCTTTCTGTCTCCCTCCCCCCCCCCCCCCCCTCCCCCCCCCCCATCCCCTTTCCTGAATCATCCATGTCAATAGATAACTGCCTACACTGGCCACTGTCAGAAAGAAGTCAACTTCTTCTGGATTCTGTCTAGAGCTATTAAAGAAAAGAACCTTATTCTCTAGAAGGTTCCTAAGTGGAATTAAAAGCTAGAATTCTAGGAAACCTTCACATGGACATAACTATAGAGACAGGCTACATAGGAAGGCTGACCTGCTATCTTCATGGATCTATTATTGCCTTTCCACGTGTTTGAACAATGAAGGCTTTTAGACTGTGGTTTATAGTAGTTTTCCCTCCTTCCCTCTCTTTTTTACTTTGGTACTAGGATTTTCAAATCAGGGCTTCATACTTACTAGACAGATGTTCTATTACTTCAGCTACCCTCTCAACATCTGAATACCTTTTCGCTCCTTTTCCTCCCCTTCCCTCTCTTTCTGTGCACATTCTGCTTTCTTCTCTCCCTTTTACTTCTTTCATTACTTTCTTGAAATTTTTTTTTGACAAAATACCTCATTATGTAGCCAAGCTGTTTTTGAATTCATGGTCCTCTTACCTCAGCCTCCTGAGTATTGGAATTGTAGGAATGAAGCACCACACTATGCTGAACATGTTTGAACTACTCTTTCAATATTGTTGTATGTATTGATAGTAATTTCAGTTTCTTACTGCTACTGTAATAGTGGTTTAAAGCAACACAAGTTTTATTATTTACAGTTTTAAAGGTCAGACTTCTAAAAATGGATATTATGGAGCGGGCTAAGCCAAGTGTCAGCCCAGCTGACAACTTTGGAGGCTTTAGGGAAGAATTCACTCCTTGCCATAAAGTCACGGCTTTTAGAGGTTGCCTGCATTCCTTGGCTCACAGCCCCTTTCTAGCAGTGGTATCCTCCAACCTTTCCTTCCTTTGTCCCAGTTCTTGTGATAATGACTCTTTGCCTCTGTCATATAATGATCCTTATTCCCATCTTGATTATCAAGATTATATTCTCATCCAAAGATCCTTAGCTTCATTACATCTACAAAGTCCTGTTTGCTTTGTCAAGAATCATATTTTCCAGTGTCAGGGATTAGGAAATGGAGGTCTTTGGGGACATTATTCTGCCAACCTGATAATTATGATGCTCGGGAATATGATGAGGCTGAATAGCTATGACTGATCCTTGCTTGTGAAAGTACGTTCAGAATTTTATCAAAGAAAATAAGTTCTATCCCAAACCGTCTATGAGGCTAACCTCAGGGGATTACATTGATTTGGTGAAAGCTTCCTTTGACCAGTTGAAAGTGATGACCTCCTTCACAAAGGGTGTTTACATCCGTTTCCTTTTCTTTTAGACATTGAAAGGCTAGCAAAATGTACTCATGTTTTCTGGAAAGAAACCAGTAGTGTAGTGGAAGTGACTCAGGAATATTAAGTGAGGAGCTGGGGATGTGTGAAAGAGGAAAGGTAGGTTTTGATTTAGAATAAGATAAAGGGTTGCTTATAGCAGAGAATCAGCATTCATGCTTGAAATTCTTTGGCTTGGGTCCTGGTAAGTGGGCAGTATTACACAAAAGATGTTCACAAAAGATGTACAGAAAGTTCCTTTTCAGATACTATACACATAGATGACCATGTACACACACACACACAATTATGAAACCCTAATACCAAAATTCACATAAAGGTCTTAATTCTTCATGATAGTCTGGATGAACATGGTCACATTCAGATTAAGCAAACAAAACAAAAGGGAGTAACCAGAGAAATGAATGTCTATCAGCTTTTCAAAAAACATTACCTCTTGCATTAATATTCCTTCTAATTTATTACAAGTGATAAGTCTGCTGAGGAGAAATATAAAGCTCAGTCTGTCATTTTCTTTAAAAATACACATGAGACTAATAGTTACCAGTAGGAGGAGACTGTGCTAATTTTACAGCTTTTCAGTGTAGTTATTTACTGGCCTTTTCAAACAGTACCCATGTTGCTTTTATTTTCCCAGACTTTCCACAGACACACTCTTCTATTGGCAGTGTTTTATCAATTTATGACAAGTATAAATTAGAATTATTTTACTTTAAATAAAATGCCACGCATTAAAATAGTGCTTTGAAATTGGAGTAGGAGAATTAAAAAACAACAAACCAGAGGCCACATCAAAAGCATTTGATCACCAATAGGAGTTCTCAGTTCTCAGTTCTACCTTAGCATTCTGGTCTCCTTTCTCTTCTCCTGGGAAGTGCAGTACTGTCTGCTAGCCAGCTAAGTTCTTTCTTCTCTGCTTTGAATGTGTATGTTTATCTCCCCGTACTCAGTGCCTTTGGTTATTGCATGATCCTTTCCTTAGAGAACTAAAACTTCATCATTTTTGCTAGTGGAACAAAGTTTAACTCTTATCTGGTGGTAAAGCAAGTTGATATTTGTAGTGAAAGTCTAGATTTTTCATTTTAAGCTTAATTATTTCATGAGCTGTTTTAAAAAGTATCTAGTACCAGTGACCTGTAAATAAGGGTCATATATGTGTTGGATGGACAGCAAGTGTGTTGCTGTAGTTTTTGACGTGTGTTGTGTTGTATGTGTGTGTGTGTGTGTGTGTGTGTGTGTGTGTGTATGGTGGTGTTGAGGATTGAACCCAAGATTGTGCACATGTTAGACAAGAGCTCTAAATGCTCAGCTTCTGAAGTTTGGTTTTTCTTAATTTGTTGCCAGTGATCACACAGTAAGTTTAATTCTTCAAATAATCTATTAATTCTGCCCCAAATTTTCACTCCCCATTGTTCTTGGACACTCTTTTCTTCCCACTGTCAAACATGCAGTTCAGAGTTCCCTTCAAGTGCTCTCTGGTCTAAGGATGTGGGTAAGAACACTCATTCTGGGAGTGAGTTAACTCGCTGAGTGTTGGGGATGGAAAAGCAGCTAGGGACAGGTAGATGGAGTGGTTTGGGTAGATGAAGAAGCAGGTCTTAGCAGCCCCTGAAAACCCTCCATTTCCCTTACTCAGAATACTTGCTGAGATTGGCTACCACCCTCTGTTGAACTGTAGGGGTCCACTTGCCTCTCCTTAAAAAGTCATGTCCCAAGGTCAGAGTGGACTCCCACTCTCCCTTGTCTTTGCTGACCACGTCTGTTCACTTCTGTCTCAGAGAGGACTGGAAATTAAAACTAGAATGCTAACGGAATCTGTCTTTCTTCATTCGGCATAGTTGGTTTTAAACCCCCC
>NW_012267246.1:4645396-4653756 GCF_000151885.1 Dipodomys ordii
GACATGACAACTTGTACTTCTCATTGTTGCAACTGTATTAACCTTTTTCAAATTTAGTTATAAGCTGAATGGCTGTTTGGTCAGATTTTCAGAGGCAAGAAAATTCTTGATTTCAGTGAGGGATATAGCCTGATCAGGCCATTAATTCTTTATTTTTGTGAGTGAGGTGGATTTATTAAGTTAACACCTACTTCTAAAACCCATTAAGTAGTGGATGGCAGGTTTATTTATTTATATTTATTTATTTTTTGTCGGTAGTGGGGCTTGAACTCTGGGCCTGGGCGCGGTTCCTCAGCTCTTCAGCTCAAGGCTGAGCACTCTACCACTTGAGCCACAGCGCCACTTCCGGTTTTCTGGTGGTTTATTGGAGATAGGAGTCTCACGGTCTCTCCTGCCAGGGCTTTTGAACTGTGATCGTCAGATCTCAGCCTCCTGAGTAGCTAGGATTATAGGCGTGAGCCACCAGCGCCCGGCTGGATGGCAGGTTTATAATTGTTAAAGAATAGGTAATATTAATTGTGTATTGCTTAACATAAGCAGTTAAAGGAGGACAATTATGTTGTTTTCCCTCAAAATCTGTTTTGGTCTTTCTGCCAGAGATCAAGTACCAAGTTGCCAATTGCCCTTAATGAACCAATTGCACCCTGAGCAGGAGAATGGCCAACCCCCAAACCCCTAGACCCCCATTAGATGCTTTTTTGTTTTGTTTTGTTTTTGCCAGTCCTGGGGCTTGAACTTGGTCTTGGGCACTGTCCATGAGCTTCTTTTATTCAAGGCAAGCGCTCTACCTCTTGCTACAGCATCACTTCTGGCATTTTTGAGTCGTTTATTGGAGATAAGAATCTTCTAGAGTTTCCTGCCCAGGCTGGCTTCAAACCACAACCTTCAGATCTCAGCCTCTTGAGTAGCTTGGATTACAGGTGTGAGCCACCCGTGCCTGGCTCCATTAGATGGTTTTAATTTGATTTTTCTCTCCATTTTCACAAAGACTTCAAGAGAACCAACCTTCCTAGTTAGAAAGTATTTGATTTGCATTTAGCACTATTTACAATGGTCACACAGATGTACTCTTTGGGTTTTTAATATCAGTGGGATCGTTCAGCTCATTAGTTTTGTAAATTATAAAGGTTGCCTGAGCTGTTTGTTAGATTTTCCCATAAGCTCAAGCTACTGAGAAATATGATGAATTTTACAATTTCATTTTGTTTTGTTGGAAAAATTCAAATTCAATGCATTTTTATGACATATTTGCATTTCCCTTAGAAATATTCAACATTTAGTACATAATTCGTACTACTTTAGATGGTGAAGATAATGCTAAACTAATGATATGTATCATCACAGAAGCACTGAATGTCTTTGAGTGTTAAGATTTTTATCAGCTTAGAATCACTTTAATAGATCTCTTAAAAATTGAATGTGATTTCCATGACACTATACTAAGGTATGATAATAATAAACCATCTCTTTAAAGAAAGTAGCTCATCCCTCTTTATATTTTAGGTGGTTTATCTTTATTCATGAGGTATTTTGAGCAATTAATAGAACATCTGATTACCTCTTATTTTTCTGATTTATAATTTCCCAGAGTAATTTTTGGATGCAAACAAAAGCTTACTTTCATAACCTTTTTATATGCTCAGAATCAATTTATCTTCAACTTTGAAAAGAACTAAGAGGAGAGATAAGCAACAAATAATATGCAGTTGCTAGAAATAACTTGTTTTTGAATTTTTAATGAACTTCTAAAAGTACCTATCTCCTTAATTGATTTAATAGGAATCTTAAAGGCATTTCCTATTTAATATACTGGCCTAATATCAGTTCTTATTTTATTTTATATTTAGTTTATTTTTTATTTTTTGCATTAAGGCAAAAAAGCTTGTAAAATTGGTTTCCTTTTTCTCAGAGTTTAAGGACACACACTTGAGTGTAAGTGCTCCTCTGGATTTTCTACCCCAGCCTGTTACGATGTTACTACATTTGTTAAAATGCTACTAAATTTTTGTTAGTTTATGGGTAACTTTCTTTGCTTATATTTCTTGTGTCTGCCCCTCCCTGTTTTTCTTTTCCCAGTGTTGAAATCTAGAAGAAAATTGTGTCTGGAATATTTTTCAGTTGATACTGCAAACAGCCCATTGTAAACCTCATTTTTGTTGATGAGGTAGTTGAAAACAGGATTCATTTTCTCCTTTCTTGTGGTGGATAGAAAGCAGCAGCAATGCTTTGATGAATGGCTGGTGAGAGGCAGCTGACACTGTACAGTTGGCAACGGGCTGTCATTGCAAACAGCTGTGTTGGAAAGAGTCATTTTGGTTTAGCCTTTTTAATTTGGAAGCTGAGTTCCAAGACCAGACTGTCTATGACACTTTAATGTATTTAACACATTCGCAAAAATTATCAGAATTCAGTCTTAAGTAACCTAAATCACTTGACATTGTACTAAATTGCATTTGGGTTGGAGAGAAGAAAAAAATTTTTTTAAGGAGTAGATTGAGGTGAGGCATTGGTAGTTCATGATTATAATCGTTCTTAGCTATGCAGGAGACTGAGATATAATGATCATGGTTTGAAACCAGCCTGGTCTGGAAGGTCTTTAACACTCTTACCTCCACTTAACCATCAAAAAGCTAGACGTGGCCTTGTGGCTCAAGTGGTAGAGCACTAGCCTTGAGCAAAAAAGCTAAGGAATAATGCCTAGGTCCTAGGTTCAAGCCCCATTACTAGTAGGGAGAAAAACAAAAGGGTGATCAGTGAAAAGGCCATAAAGGAATAGTAACTTTTGATGGGAGTTGGGAAGTGTGATGTAGGCTGTAGTCTGACACTGTAGAATGGCTTCTAAGACTGAGGAATTGGAGGCATCCTGTTTTAATCTTGTGTAACCCAGCCACATGCGTCAAACCAAGCACTGTTAATACCTGATACTCTTACAAAGGGTAAAAGGGCCTGTTTGTCTCTGTACAGATATGCAAGCGATGCCTGTTGCTGGTCTCCTCTACTATCCTTGCCCCAGAGAGGTTTTCCCCTTGAGATACAGGTGGCTGGCAGCAGATACAGTCTTGGAGCCTCCTGTTCTGTGCTTTATCTTCAGGACACCCTGCCAAGTCCTCACAGTTAGGCAAGCCAGAGGATTAAGTTCCATTTCAAGGTCTCCCCTGTGCAACCTAGCCATTTATTGACACCTTTCTCAGGCCAGTTACTTCGCAGCCTTCTCCTCCTGGGAGAAGGGGCCGGGCCCTTCTTCTTTGGATAAGTTTCAATAAAAAGATAGGCTTTTTCATTGGGTTCTTTCTACCTAAAACTCATTCTGAGGAATGAAGATTTACTTTTTTTTCTATGCAAGTACCATATTTTAGTAAAGTGTACAAATTACGTGGAGAAAATTATGAGCAGAATGTTAAGGAATCTCCTGTGAAGATCGAGACGAACATTGGTGATTCACAGAAAGTGGTACTACTGTCTCTACCTGTAATAATTCCTGGATTGTGTTCACATCTGGAGGCTGGGGCCCTTCTGCTCCCTGAGTGCCTTTCACCTAAGTGGTGTCCAGAGCTGTGTTTTCATTAGAAGCTACATACCAGCTATAAATACCAGCTTTCTCTTACCTACTCTGAGAATTGGCTCATTCAGTTTCCCTAATCCTCATTTTGTTCATCTACACGATATGGAAGGGTTGTTGTAAGCCTTTACTGAGCTCATGTTTGTGAGATGTAGAGATTTAGGGTCTGGGACAGAGAAGATTATTTTTTTCCCTTTTTTTATTTTTTGCTGGTCCTGGGTGTTGTCCCTAAGCTTTTTTGTGCTCAAGGCTAGTGCTCTACCTCTTGAGCTAATGTTCCACTTCTGGCTCTGTGTGTGGGAGCGGGGATAGGGGGTTAATTGAAGGCAAGAGTCTCATGGACTTTCCTGCTTGAGTTGGTTTTAAACCACGATCCTCAGATCTCAGCCATCTGAGTAGCTAGGATTCCAGGTGTGAGCCACCAGCATCCTTTTTCCCTTTTAATCACATTAAATTAGTAATTGGATTTACAGGAGTATTGGGGTAGAGATAGCATTGATTATATATGATTACAATAATAATAACATAATTACACAGAGTAATTCTTCTCTTTCATAAGTTTCCTGTTAACATATTTTGCTTTTTGTTTGTAAATGCTCCTACTTAGAAAGGATTCCAACCTTATGTTTATACATACATAAGCATTTTTCAGCCTGGCCTTTTAAACAGTATACATGGTGCTTTCTGCTATATTTAAGTTTTGGATTTTGTTTTCATGTTATCAAATTGATTCTATTGTTTTCCTTTAAATCTAATGGTCCATCAAATATATGACATATATTTCTTTATTTCAAAGATGACAAAATGGGAAGTCTTAAGTTCAATGGGATAGAATGTCAGTCTTTTCTTACAATTCTTTGTTTTTTTATGTAGTTTTCTTTCAGTTCATACTCTTCACATTTTGTGTGTGTGTGTGTGTGTGTGTGTGTGTATGTGTGTGTGTATCTGTGTGTGTGTATGCACGATTACATAAATTGGCTTATTTTGTGAACCTCAAAAGAAGGTGTTATTGCAGGTATGACTGGATATATAGGAGTGTTCTTTCCAGCCAAGGAACCTCCAGGAAGAATGTAGCTGCCCTCTTCATGACATTCATGACTTCTGGTATTATTATGGGATGCTTAGTCTTGGCTTCTCCTTTGGTGCTAGAATAACATGCTGCCCACGTGCTTTCCACAGTTCTCAGTCCCTCCTAACCACACATCTCAGTGATAACACAACTCAGTATAGCACACTTCTTGAGAAAAGGGCTTAGTATTATTATTATTTTTAGAGCACCTGCTACTTTTCCTTCCAGACCCTGACTATGGGAGACTGGTGAGAAGTCTTGTCCTATAAAGCAGACCCCAAAGTAGAAGGCTAAAATGCCAGGTAAAGGCTCTCAAGGTAGAGTGACATAGTAGTAGCCCCATCTCTAAGAAAGTCATCTTCCTATCATTTTCAGAAAAGGCTAAACATTGGCCTAGGGCCAAGAAGCAATGGTTTTCCTCAAGTATCTATCTGCAGGACGCTGAGAACATGGTATAGATTGTTTATTTGGGAGTGAAGCCATCAGAAGTATTCAGATGTCTTAAAATGTGTTTTCATTTATCATACCTTACAATAAAATAAAGGTAATCACTCTGGCATGGGGCATGATAGTCACTAGTAAGTCATTAGTGGATGATGTCACAGTAATCCTAGACCTACAATATAGACATGGCAGAAATTTAATGGATGCCTGTAGCCCCATTACTGAATCTCCATAATAAATAGTGAGCTACACGAGTCATAGCCATTTCTTGGCTTTGCCAGCAAATGATCACTTTAAAAGCAATGAATATGAAGCTTTAAAATTGTAACTAGTTTTTCTGAAGCTAGTAATTAGGTTCTTCCACATATGACAGGTCTTTATGCACATTTTATGAAAACAGAATTATTTAAAATTTCTCTTCTGTAATATTTCATTTAAACATGTTAACATGGTTTGAGTCCTTGATAAATCCTAAAAAATAATTTTAAAAAGTGAAAGTAGCTGTGGAAAGAGAAGTTATTTTGTATATTTTATTTTTTTTTACAGGTACTGTGGCTTGAACTCAGAACTTTGTACTCACTCAGTTTGCTTGCTTAGCTGGCATACTACCTTTGAGTCATACCTCCAGCCTGGTTTTTTGCTGTTGAGTTGCGGCTGAAGTCTTGTGGACATTTCTTTCTAGGTTAGCATAGAACTGTGATCCTACAAATCTACCTAGCCTTTTGAGTAGTTAGGATTGTAGGCATGTGCCATCACAGCCCAACAAAAGTAGTTATTTTTAAATCTTAGTTGACATGAGACCTGCCAAGAGTCTACTGAGCACACCTTTGTAATTTCTCAGAAATTAAATAGCATGACCTTTTGATTGGATTCAAACATGGAAATTTAAATAGGTAACTTCAAAGTAATTGGCTTGGAATCCATGGGTCTATTTTGGGATGCTTAGAAATTTTTATTCCCTCTCCACTCCAATATATATATATATATATATATATAATTTTCAGAGTCTGCTGTTATACTTCTCTGAATGATTTTCTTATAATAGGCACTTTTCAAATCCATTTTTGGGATAGAGATTTGAACTTGAGTGCGAAAGGAAGCTAGTTTGGAAGAGACTGGAGTCATATAAAGTGAGATCTAAAAACCAAAACAAAAAGAGATTAAAGGGGACATATCTCATCTATTTCCGAGGAGTAAGAGTAGAAAGATGATATATTTTCAAAAAGGTCTTCATACACATGAAGTGTTCTGTTCTAAACTGGGGATTAGCTGTTCTTCCCCTTTGCTAAGAGCAAAATAAAAGGAAATTGAAACATGAAGAGGGTAAGGTTAAAGAAGGAAGGAATCGTTGGGAAAAAAATACTTGGTGGCTGAATGAAGAAAGTCAGAGCTGGAGGTGTGGTGTCAGTGGTAGAGTGCCTGCCTAGGACTTATGAAGCCTGAGTTCCTTTTTTGTGTGCTGCTTATGTTTTAGATAGCATAATTAGAACATTCTCATTGTCTACTTTTGGCTTTTTATTAAAGCATCCTTTCCCCTCAATATTTATTTTTTTCAACAGTCCTCAAACACTGCAAATGTATTAGAGACCACCAGATATTTTCTCGTCATTCTCAGTACAGTCTTTTCTAGAGAAATCATCTTTGTCCACAGCTAGAGGCTCCTGCAGCACAGAAAGGTGATGGGGCTTTTAGTGTTCACTGAAGTTAATAGCTAGCAATTGCTCAGGAGTTTAAGAAGTATCTGTTCGTTATTTGTTGTTAGCTTTGGGGGCAGAAGTGAATCATCTAAATTTTACAGAAGGACTTAGGGGTATATTTATAGCATGCAGCTGTCTAGAAGAAATGAATGAAAAAAAATCCCTGTATATCATTGATTCAGATATCTTTTTTGGAAATTTTTCTTTCTTCTTCTTGCTCACTCTTTGCATCCTTTAAAACTTCAGCAGCAATAACTATTATTTACTGGGCTCTTGCCGTATATTTCATACTAGAAATGGGGGACAGAGCAGGGAACATAACACACAAGTGGGGTCTCCTGTCCTCATGTAGGCTGCTTCTCCTCCACCCTCTTGTGCTCACTTGTATGACAGAAAAGCAGAGTGAGTATTCAGAAGGAGCACATCACAAAGATTTTTGGCTGCCTTTTAATTCACTGTGAGATAATAAAAGAATATTGGTTTACATATTTGAAATGTATATAGAAGTAAGTACTAATGGTACTGTTTAGGACTTGGGGAAAATTAGTTATTGTTTATCAATGTCCACATTGAAAATTTTATGAAAGATTTAGATCGTTTCTTTATCCTGAAGTTTAAATAGTGTCTAGGATGATTCTTTATTGGATGATCATTTCTTAAAAAAATCACTAATCCTAGCTACTCCGGAGATTGAGATAAGGAATGCTGTTCAAAGCCAGCCTGGGCAGAAAAGTCCATGAGATTATCTCCAAGTAATTAGCAAAAAGCTGAAAGCGTTGGCTGTCACTCAAGTGATAGAGTGCTAGCCTTGAGTGAAAAAGCAAGGGGGCAGCACCCAGGCATTGAGTTTAAGCCTCAGTACTGGTGCACACACACAGCAAACACACACACACACACACACACACACACAATCAGTGTGAACTTGCCTCTCATCTCACATGAGTAGCTTCAGTCCATGAGTCTTTGCTACAGGTTACTTGCCTTCCTCCTACCAAGTAAAGCCAAGGCAAGGGAAGTCTTTTTGTTGCCAAGACCAACACAAAGTGCCCTAGGTTCTAATGAGCATGTGGGCATCCTTCCTGCTTAAAAGCCGTAAGTACTGCTTATATCTCATAGACTGGCCAGGGTCAGCTGTATAAATTTTTAACTGATTTATATGCTTAAGTACTAACTGCCATTTTAATCATTGTTTGGAAAATTTTGTGCTAAATTCAAAACAGCTGAAAGTAAACATTGAAAGGTTATCTATCCTTCTATGGAAACCCAGCATTCTCTGAAGAAAAGAAGTACATTTGTGTTTGTGAGATGTCTATAGTGATAGAATTGGTAAATATCACTCTGAAGAAAGGAACTGGCATCGTGGATTGAGGATCTGCCCTTGATTTCAGATTAAAATCTGGTTAGTAACCAGAACATGGTATGACATGGTATGATCTTTCATATCAAAAGGATAATAGGTTGTTGGTTTTCTGTATATCTAAGACATTTGCTGATGTTGGCCACCAAGCCTCTGAACCTCTGTTCTTACATGCAGTGAAGTCTTTGCTGTGAGCTTTTGTGAGAGGCAGAATTCCCCCCCCCCCCCCCCCCC
>NW_012267246.1:4656666-4665397 GCF_000151885.1 Dipodomys ordii
TGTGTGTGTGTGTGTGTGTGTGTGTGTGTGTGTGTGTGTATCATGCCTCATTTCATGAGCGTGGGTGAGTGATAGGAGAAGGAAAATTGGCAAACGAAATGTTACAAGAAATCCATCTCTGTGCTTCCTACCAAAGCCCAGAGCTCTTCGTGAAAATGCTCCTGTGGCCCTATGCTGGTCCTATATGCTGATACCACTGAATTTTATATTTATCTGGATTGATTTCCTGAAGAACAGCAGGCCTGGAAACTTGGCAATTCTGTATGTGCTGCATCAAGCTACTCTGGAAGTTCTTCTAATGTAGAGGTTCTGTGTGGGCACAACTACAGTGGCTGAAGTGCCATGTTGGGAGGGAGGGTTCCATTTTCTGTAATGACACAGAAGAGATGAAAAAGACTATGTTGTTATTGAGTATTGCATACAGAAGCCTCAGCCTAGCATGTGACAAAAGGCCTTTGCTATTTTTATGTCCATTGGGAATGACTTCTGTACCTAGGCAACCAATTATAGGCTGAAAAACCTCAACTGGAGAAAGAGGACAATCTTACTAATTAGCCAGAAAGAAGGAGCATTACCACATTCTAGAAGGGCCTAGGTTTGCAGGAATCTAGTCAAAGGCAAAGCTTTGTTTCTCTGCCCTCCCTTCCCAACTCTAATATTTTCACTGGTACTTCACTGCAGAGACCTAGATTTAATTTGAATATTCTCCCAAAGGCTGTTTATCATTAGCCATGTGGGTCATAGGTATAAATATGTCTTCACCCTCAAATCTGTAAGAACTATTCACAATCAAAAGATTTTTTTTTGGATAGCTTAATTTGCAGCAGAAAATCTTCTCCCTTCCTGCCAGGCTGCAGAGCAATTTAATGATTGTGATCTTCAGAGTTCTTCACGTCCCCAGCTTCTTGGAAGTATGGCTGGCATTGTCTCAACTGAGACATCTTTGACTTCAGCGGGAGCATCTCTGATCTTCAGGTGCTGTCTGGCCCATAGAAGTAATTTTGTTTTCTTGACACTGGGTGCCAGGCCTTTGGTGTTTCCTCTGGAAGCCACCACATTTTGCCTCATCTAGACTTCCTACAGACAGTTTAGCTCACACATGCATCAACACATGCAAACAAAACCTTCAACAAGAATTTGGGCTTAGAGTTCTAGTGAGGGCATGGAGGAGGAAGTCAGGATGTGTACCAGCGTTTGTCTGCTTGCACTGTCACAAACAAAATACAACAGTCTGAGCAGTGTAAACAATAGCATGCACTTATTTCTCACAGTTGTGTAGGGCAGAAATTGAAGATCAAGATGCTGGTGGGTCCATTTCCTGCTGTAGCCCCTCCCTTTGACTTGCCAATGTCATCTTCTATGCCCTCACATGTGGAGTAGGGGGAGAGGAGAGAGAAGAAAAAAGAAGAAAGGAAGAAAGGGAGACAGGGGAGGAAGAATGGGGAGGAGGAAAAGATGGGGGAGAAAGAAGGAGAGCCAGAGAAAGAGGTAGAGGGAGAGAAGGGGAGAGGAAGTGGGAGAGAACAATTTCTGATGTAGCCATTTTGTTTTGTTTTGTTTTGTCAGTACTTGGTTGAATTCAGAGCCCCAAACTTTTGAGGCAAATGTTCTACCACTTGAGCCATGCCTCCAATCCTTTTGCTTTTAGTTTTTCAGATAGTCTTGCTTTTTTTTTTCTTTTTTGTTACACTCTTGATTCACAGTGGCCTCAGACTGTGATCCTCCAATCTCTGCTACCTAAGTACTTAGCTGTGATTACAGACATACGCCACTATGACTAGCCTGGTATCTTTTCTTTTAAGGCCACTGATCTTATCATGAGGGTTCTTTCCTCCTGACCTCATCTGAATCTAGTTACTTTCCAGAGACCCTCTTTCAGAATGCCATTTCATTGTGGTGAAGGTTTCCCCATATAAATAATTTGGGGACACAAAGATTCCATTCATAATAGTTCCTCTCAAGCACTGTCTCTCATGCCTTTGGGGTAAATAGTTTATGCAACTTTTGCATTACTTAAATATTGAAGCTGGGAAATTCCATACCAGGAGTGAATGAACGACTCCTCCCTTGAGGCTGTGAATTAGAGGACTAACTCCTTTGACTCCTAGAACATAATTAGAGGGACTGTAAACATCAGGTATTCTAAAAGTGAGACTCACCTCCCCACTTTCTGATTCTGCATGAATTCCCTTTGCTTATTAGTTCTGTGTAGGTACTACTGGGTAAGGGAAAGAGAACAGGCAAGAGGGTACAGAAGGCAACAGAAGAGAGAACATTTCTGCCCCCAGAGATTTCATAATTGAGTTGGAAAATGTATACCCATGGAAATGTTTAGCAAGAAATCAGGCAGCATATGATTAAATCCAAAATCAGTGGGCGGACAGTACATTTGTCTAGGATATCCATCAATCAAATCAGAATCCCATGGACTTCTTTTTACTTATTAGTACCAATTAGTTGTACAAGGAAGTTTCATTTGAACATCCATTTTCATATACAGTGCATCTAGCTTTGAGTCAGCACCCCATTATTTCCTTCCTTTCTTCCTCCTTCCTTCAAATTAGTCGCATTAAGTTTCCTTGTTCCATTTCCACACATGCACATAGATTATTAGGACTGTGTTTACCCATTGTCCTCCTCTCCATTTATCTGCCTTCTTCTTCTAATACCTACGTTCCTCCACAGGCATGTATTGGTTTCATCATATTCTTTTTGTTAAATTACATGTTGGTGATTCAAAGAGGCTTTGCTATGGTATCTCACACCTGCAAATACTATGCTTTTGTCAGGTCCATTATATCTTTCTCTCTCTCGCTACACACACACACACACACACACACACACACACACACACACACGCACACACACGATTCTGTTTGCATATAAGTTTGTATTTTAGGTCTAACATCCACATATAAGAGAGAACATGTAACTTTTGTCCTCCTAAGCCTGACTTAATTTGCTTAATGTATTTCCAGATCCATCTATTTCACTGCAAATGACAATTTCAATTTTCTTTATAGATGTATGTGTATACAATTAATATATGTAATATTAACATGTACATTATGTCTGTATATAATTTTTTCTTGATCCATTCATCAGTTGTAGGACATCTGGGCTGTTTCCGAGATTCCCAAGTCCCACCACTGAGGTTTCTGATTCTGAAAGTCTGGGGTAGGAACTAATTATTTGCTTCCAAATGCTGTTGTTCTGGAAAGCATGATTCCAGAATTTAGGAACTATTGCTGAGGAAAGCGGAGAATAGGCGAGAAGATGGTGAAGGTCAGGTCGCCTTTGTGGAGATGGTGCCTTCGTCATCACCTCCTGTTGCACTTAGCCTACAGTTCTCTTTTCTGAACCTCTTTGGAAAACACCTATTTTGATATAAAAGGCAGATTATCTGCTTTTTTTTTTTATAATTAGGTGGTTCTCCACAAAGAGAAAATGTGTACCATCTTGTTGGAAACAGGAGAGGATCTGTGTTCTGACTTTCGTGAGAACACTGTTATCTTTTGGCATCCATCCAACTATCACTCCTATATTCTGGGATGTACTTCGGGAACATTCTCTGAAGCCAGGCGCAAATAGGAAATACATTTTGAGACTTACACCGATTAAAGTTAAATTAGGGAAAGGGAGAGGAGAAAAATGTGGAAATTATGAAGAATGAAGAGTTCAGAAAATAAGCTTGTTAGGAAGGGATTATTTGGTCCCATTGAGAGAAGCACTTTGTGATTGAATACATACATTTCTTGAAAAGAAATGGAGTCTCATTTTTCCATCCTTTGGACTGGGCTTTGTCATAATGCTTTACCACAGCAGGCTGGAAGCTTTCATAGCTATGAGTAGCAATCCCAACTGTTCTCCTCTCAAATATGTGTTCCTACTGCTTCTTATTACAGGGGAAATAGCAGTGTGTGTGTGTTGTGTGTGTGTGTGTTGTGTGTGTGTGTGTTGTGTGTTTTAAAGCAAGGAACCTTTACATAAACTCATGTTATATAATGTTTCTATCAAATACCAGTATGAACATAATAAGAACTTTCCCTAAAGTATCTCTATCCATGGCTGAAACCAGCTCCTAATCTGCCAGTATTAATGTTGACATAATTAAGTTGATTTTGAGAAAGGGAAGTTATCATTGTCTTGTATTCCTCACTCTTAGCCCCATCTCAAGTTTTGCAGTATTCAACCTCCTTTTGTGACATTTGGATTTTGGAAGATAGGGAAACTTTATCTTATGAGATAGTAGGTCTTTGTTTACTTTATGATAATTTTGAAAATGCTTAATTGAGTGTAATTCTTGATGTAGAGGACAGAATATTGTTTTTCCCACTTTTAACAGCACTAGAAAATACAATTCTCCTGAGGTAATGTTTTTATCTTGAAAAATATGGATGCATACTATTATGTCTCAAAGATTTTATGTACAGGGATTGGACAAGCAATGCTTTTGGATGCAAAAATGCATGTTACACGATATCTGTTACTTCAGTTCTATTTTCACTTGGAAGAAGATGGGGGGAGGACCTAGTTCCAAGATAGGGTATTCCCCCCCCTTTATTAAAAAAAATCTTCAGATGGAGAAATGACTGAATTATATTGTCAATTTCTGGAAACTTGGGATATATATATTTATATCAATAGATAGATAGATAGATAGGTAGATAGGTAGATAGGTAGATAGATAGATAGATTCAACTAGAAACGGAAGAGTTTGAAGAAAGGACAGTGGAAAGAATTGTTTGGAGCTTGATTTATACCCAATATTCTTCTTACCTAGTATCTTTCCAGATTATTTTAAGATATCTCTCCTCTTTCTTTTTTAAGATAGTGATATCCTATAGTGTGACTCATTCATTCCTCTCCTGTTTTCATTTTCTTAATACTAGATTTTTAAGAGACTTCAAAATCTACTTCTGCTTTCCATTCTTCTGTCTTGTGCTTTTGTCATTTTTTTTTAAAAAAAACAAAACTATTTCTCTTCCTTTTCAGAATTCTTCCTAAAATGTTCATGCCATGATACATATCCAGTGACTCCTCTTGCTTATAATTTGTGTATTCTCTCCCAAGATGCTCTTGGAATCAAGTGATACATATAAATTCTGTATCTTGAACCTTCTGAGTAGAGGGAAGGAAGCAGAGCATCTGTCTCATTTCCATGGTTGAACACCACTTTAAATCGCAGTTTTCATTCCCAGAGACCCAAGAATTATTCCTACTGGTTGATGCAGTCTGCTGTTTATTAGAGAAGGTATCAACCTGAAGGATAGGAAGTATCTGGATTCTTTGAATCCCTTTTTAGGCTACTATATTTGGCACCAAGCAAGCACTTAGTTGAGGTGCAGTGAAGGAACAAATGAGCAAAGGAGGAAAGGATGTGGGTTTTTTTTTTGTTGCTGTTGTTTTGTTTTGCCAGTCCTGGGGCTTGAACTCAGGGCCTGGGCACAGTCCCTGAGCTTCTTTTGCTCAAGGCTACAGCTCTATACCACTCTACCACTTGAGCCACAGTGCCACTTCTGTTTTTTTCTGAGTAATTGAACCCAGGACATCATGCATGCTAGGCAAACACTCTACCACTAAGACACCTTCCCAGCCTGAGGGTGTGTACTTTAGTCTTAGGCTCAAGATGGTTACTAAAATATAATATAGATTTGTTTAAATTTTAATTTTATGATTTTTTTTTTTTGCCTGCAGTCTTTTGGGTTGAGCTCATGGTCTTGTGCTTGCTAGACAGTGCTTTGCTGCTTGAGTTGTGCTTCTTGGTCCTTTTTCTCTTCCTTTCCCTTCCTTCCTTCCTTCCTTCCTTCCTTCCTTCCTTCCTTCCTTCCTTCCTTCCTTCCTTCCTTCTTTCCTCTCTCTCTCTTTTTTTCTTTCTTTCTCTCTCTCTCTCGCTTTCTTAAAAAATTTATATTATATTAGTTTCCTGAGGTTGTCCTAAATGTACCCACCACAATCTCCTATGACATCATCTACATTTCTTCTTCAAAGTCAGACACAATTTCCAAATAAGGTTACATCACAAGTATGGCTCTGAGGACCTGAACATGTCTTTTGAGGGTGGGTTGGGGAATATAGTTCTGCCATTACAAAGATAAAGGTGTATAAATGGAAAAGATTCCTTCTGATTGCTATTTGTAAATCACCTAATTGTCTTCCTCAGAGGTTACAGATGTTATTTTGGTGCATTTTAAATAACAACAACAAACTTCAAAATGATGTGGTGAAGGGAGTCTCATCCACTTTTTCCTTGTCTCTTTCATTCATCACAACTTTCTGGTTTTTAGTCTTTAAATTTATTCCATGTCCTCAGCTGGGTTCAGGGACAGAAAAAAAAAAGGTGAAATGTTCAAGTAGAAACTAAATATAGTGAACCTATATTAATCTTTGTGAAACATATTTTACATTCATGTGACTCCCTCATTAAATGCCAGACAGTGTGTGGGTAGCACTTAATCACTCACTTGCTGGCACACAGAAGATTGTAGCAAGTTTTAAATTCTAGTAATAAGAAATCCTACAGCCTTGGATTGAGATTTCCTACTTAAATGCGTGTTTTAAATAGTTTCAAAGTCAGTTTGTTATTTGTTGTATTTGTTGTAGTGGAAACCATGATGTTAAGACAAAGCTCTTTGTTACAAGACATTCCTTTATTGAATTACATGAAAAATGTGAAGGATAGTTGTGTTTCATGATATTTAGCAAAAGTGTTAATACTTTGGGCCTTCTAAAAATGAAAAAAAAAGTATGTTGCAGAGTCACATATTAAATATTTTGAAAAGTCCTGGCATAGGAAGATGCTTTTATTTTTATATTTTGTTTTGTTTCCCATACATTAAAAAAATTATATCGCACCTTGCTATTGTTTCCTAGACTATGCTGAAGATTGACAGTTGTACACTCTGCCATTAAACTGTCATTAGAAGTTGAAGGCAGAGTTAGAACTTCAGAAGCCAAGCATTGATTTGGGAGAGAAAAATAGAATCTTCTGTTGCTAATCTCTGATAAGAAGTGACTTTTGTTGCTTTGTTGCCACAGGAACCATTAACTTGATGTCTAAAAAGCAAAGGCGACAGGAGTTAGGGGGAAAGAAAGAGCCTGTGATTGGGGGTTTCATAACCCATGTAATGTGAGTCCCAGTCCTGTCTCTTACTAGTTTGACCTTAGACCAGGTGCTACCTTTTCTATGCCTACATTCCTTTGTTTAAATATATAACACACAGTTTATATCCCTAACGAATTTACCATGCAAGTGGAAGACGATGAGATTAGAAGACCAGTGGCTATATAAAGAGAATATGATTGTTCAGAGATATACAGGAGGAGAGGTGGCCAGCTGTGGACTGTCAGCAAAGGCTTTGAGGAGGAGCTGGCGCTAGATGGGTCTACACATGTTAGATAGTGAGGAACGCATTTCAGGTAGAGAAAGGAGCTATGGAAAGGAATGGAAGGTAGAAAGGAAAGATATGTACTAAATAATCAAGTGTCTTTGTTTCTCTAGAGACAGTAGATTAAGCAGCTGTTTAAACTTTGTGTCCTGTGTCTCTTTGGGGGACCCAGTGCTAATGATAATTTTAGCACTGCTGATGGTGACTTTTGAGTGACTAATATATTTAATAATCATAATCAGTGTGAAACATTACCCAGTAAACATCCTCGAATGGAATCGAGTTCAGCTTTTACTGGATGTTCTTTAACAATCTGATTATAGTTCTGAGGTGTTGGCATGCATATTTAAAACTGGCATATGGACTTCATACAGTAGATAAGGGTTGTTTTTATAAATATTTCAGGATTTCTAATTTTCTTCCCAAGAGAGTGGAGGGAAAGCTTAATGGATGGATAAGATTTGAACGCTATCAAATAAAGTGAAAGCAGGTTTCTTGTTAACTTCTCAGACAGTTTACTTTCCTGGTAAATAGTGCAAATCTCATAGAGAGGAATGTAGATATATTTTTTGAGCTTTCTGGACCTTATGGTAATACTTCCCCAAAGATGTTGTCTCCCCATGATTGAGTTTGGTGTTGTCATTACTTGTGGAGTTTGTCCACAAGGCAGATTCTATGCTTCCTTTCCTTATACTCATCCCCTTCTAACATTCTATCTTTTGGTGGGTCAGGAGTAACATAGACTCTCTAGCAATTCTAGTGATCTTCAGAATTTACAGAAGGCTCTGCTCCTCTCCTCCAGCCCCATTTCCTATCCCCACTCTGTCCTTGTCCTGACCTTAGGCACTAGAGATGATCCTATTAATTGAGTGAATAGTTAAGGCCCTGTCTCCTAATCTCTAACTGCTAATTTTTTCTATGATAATCTTTTTTTTAAAAGCTTCAAAGAAAAATATAAACACAAATATGTCATCAAATACAATGTAGGTTATAAATCAATAATTTAGCTTAGACTTACCAAAGACGTGCTCTGCAATCGATATTGTTTCTTCTTGTGTGTTTCGTTTTTACTTTTTTCTTTCTTCCTTCTTTTCCTTCTATTTCTCAGAGTTGTAGCACTTTTTAAGAGACCAGAAAGAAGGTAAATTCAATTTTTTCTTTCTTCTTTTCTTTTCTTTTTCACCCTCCCCCTCCCCTTTCCTTCCTATGTCTTAGATTCTGGGTTTCTCACTTGCTTGACCTGCTTTCTTGGGATAATCTACAACTTGAGCCACAACTCAAGCCTGGATTTTTGCTGGTGATTTTGTTTTTGTTTTTTTTTAAATTTTATTTTATTTTATTTT
>NW_012267246.1:4666648-4678729 GCF_000151885.1 Dipodomys ordii
CAGTTTTGGTTTCTTGAGTAAAGAGACTACAGACTGTGCCACCTGTGCCTGTCTAAAGTTCAAATTTTAACTGTTGATTATTATTTCTGGGAGTGAGGAAGATTTCAGTTAGTCATTAGATTTCTGGAACTCATTGATTATAGGGGGGTAGAACTCATTGTTCTTTTGGTCATAAAATGATTTCTTTTTAAAGTCTAACTTTTAAAATTTTTTTGGTAGGGATTAAACCAAGGCCTAAACCCGTTAGACAAGCTGACTGCCATGGAAGCACATCCCCAGCTCTTTTAAAAATGGGTTCAATATTAAAATAGATATCTTCCTGTTAATTTCCTAATAGTGAAGATAGAATGGCACATATATCATACCTGTGTCTTTATGTGCTACTACAATAGATATTATAATATTCATTGCATATTAAATGTATTATAGCAGAGAAGATGCTTTGTACCAATTCTCAGGAGCATGAGGTGTCCATTTCTTCATTGAGAACCTTATATTCTTCTCAAAATACATATATTTCCTGTTAGAAATAACATCTTTCTTAATTTTTGTGACAGACAAACATTTTCCCTCTACAGGAGACAAGGAACCAATATATGGAAATGCTTAAAGGAATGTGTATAAGATACTACACTTTCTGCCTCCTGAGATCCTTCTAAGAGAATCATAAATAATGCCTTTTCGCCAGCTGAGCCTAGGAATTGCTCAGTCAGCACTTAAAAAAATAATATCCCTGGGACATGAACCAAATAGCATTTCCCGTTCAGTTTCATCTGTCATTTTCCTGATTCCTCAAACTGGTCTCCAGATGTCAAGATATGAAGGTGAAAGTAAATGATACTGTTTTTGTATCAAGAGTTCTATAAGTCAAATACAATAAGATTCCTTATGCTCCGATATATCAGTCCATGTACCCAAAGTACAAACTAGAGCCCATGACTTTCTAAATCAGGTTCATTCTTCACTGTAGTTTAAAAACAATAAAAACAATGAAACCTTTATATTGAGTGACCATTTTAGCTGAATTATATTAATTTACTTTTATAATTTATTATTATTTTTTGCGTGGCATCCTGCTCTTACTTGGCTTTTTCTCTAAGGCTGGTGCTCTACCACTTGAGCCATACCTCCAATTCTGGCTTTTTGCTGCTTAATTGGAGATAAGGGTCTCATGGACTTTCCTGCTCATATTGACTTCAACCACAGTCTTCACATTTCAGCCTCCTGAGTAGCTAGGATTACAGGCATGAACCACTAGCACCCAGCTTATATTTTAATCTTATTTTAATTAATTTAATTAATCTTATTTAATTAATCTTAATTTAATTAATCTTATTTTCTTTGTATATCTAAGTATTAAATTTAAGTGCAGAGTAATTCTTCAAGTAATTCTTGCAAGTAATTCTTCAGAATTAATTTATGTTTTAAGGGAAGTGTATTTCAACTTATTCATTGCAAAACAAGTTTTAGGGCAAAATATGTCATCTTAAAGTTGGATGCCAAGTGAAGGGGTGAGTCTGATTAAATGCTGTACATGCTTTGTGTACTGCCGCTGCTTGACCCCTTGAACAAGAAACATCACTGAACAGTGGATGACAGGAATGTAAAACTAGTCCAGTTCACAGAGTGGGTAAGAGTGGAAAGAAGTAGGGCGAATGGAGAGGGTAAACACAGACACGTGTGAAAATGAAATAGTGAAGCTTGTGACATTGGATTGGGAAGGGGAATGAGGGCGAATGATAGAGGGGTATAGCATATGGTATAGCATATACATATATGGACATACCTGAATGCATGATAGGGAGGGTGGTTATGTTATATATAGATATATCGATATATATATCTATATATATATATACCATATATATCTATCTAGATATATAGATGCATACAAAATAAAACCCTCTTGTAAAACTGATAATCATGTATTAAAAAGGCCAGAATAAAAAGGACTGAGGTCATAGGACATGATAAAAATAGTCACCAGTGCTTTCCTCCCATCTTTAGAAGGTAAATGAAGAAGCCATTGTGAGCAGTGATGGTTCATATTTAATTTTCTTTTGTTCGAATATTTTTTAAAAATCATTCTTGAGAATGTTATAGTAAAAAAAAGGAAAGATATTTATTGCCTGGGAGGCTTGGGGTCTGAAAGCTTGTCATAGAATTATGAAAATTTGGGCAGAGTCGACATTTAATGGGAACCATTTCATTATGTTCTTATGTAGCTTGATAAGAAAGTCATCTGAACAGTTTAGATAATAAGCTAGTTCTTTAACTAGTTAGAAATAGTATTTTGTTTTGTGTGTATTTTAAACTCTGGTGCTCCAAGTGTAAATTTAGTCTGCACATTCCATTTGACTATTTACACTTTTTATAGGTAAGAAATGATGACTAGTGACTAGTCACAGTGAATGACTGACATTTCTATTATTACCAACCTGTGTGAAGGTTTATTCGCAGATGATGCCAGTGCTGGTGAAGTCTCTGACCAGGCCCCCCACCCCGGACTTTTCCAAGGTTCTCATGACCCTTCTTGCATCTCTCTTTGGCACAAGTGATACATTGACTGCTCCCTACTCTTAATTCTAATATAAAGGAATTGGAAATGGGGTAGAGAGCCAAGGAATAATGCTGGCACTGCCTCTGGCAGTTAACTAGCTTTAAGTCTTGGAGCAAGTGACTTCTCTCCAGATTTCATTTTCCCAGTTTGTCAGATGGGCATTCAATTAGGTAATCTCAAAGAGATCTCTGACTCTGATTCTATAATCCATTGAAAATTCATCTGCCTGAACAGCGCTACAATAATTAGATAGATTGACAGCTGGATGCAGGGTGATGGCAAAGCTAAAAGCTCCTATCTACACTGCCCCTGGTGAACTTCCTGTTTGCATATTTTAATAACATTATTTTTACATCTTACCTTCCCCCAATCACTCACTGAGCCAAGAACCTTTCTTCCCATTTTGATTTTATAACTGTGCAATTTAATGAAATCCATTAGTACCAACAAAGTAGGGTAACAGTGATACTTTAGTACGTGGAGCCTACCTTTAATGTTCCTAGTATTTGAGCAATCAAATGAATGAGCTTTAGCTTTGACTTTTAAGGAAGAAAAAAAAATTACCCATCCTTATTTAATGGAGGCCAAAAGATGTCCAGTAAAGAATAATATGCCAGGTTATGATTCTCTTCACACTTGCTCCTTGCTTAGCATGCAAAACCGCATGCATTCTTAAGCATAAAATGCAGAATGACACATTAAATGAAGGGTCATTTTGAAAAATAAAGTAGGCAAGAATGGCTTACTCTCGAAGATAGCTGTGAAGTGAACACCAAAATAATAGCTTCTACATAGCTATTATTCAGAGGGGTATCTTAAGACTAGAGGGGTCAGAAGGAAACCTAATAAATATCTGTCTGTTGTTGAGGAGTTTAACTTATGGATCAGAAGTGAAGCTTGCTTAGGCTCTCCTAGAGATTGCTCTAGTTTCAGATTTTAATTTTTTGGTAATACTGGGTTTGAGCTGAGAGCCTCGTTCTTGCCAGGACGGGGCTCTACCAGGAGTCTGTACCAGCTTCCTTGGCGTTCATTATTTTTTAGATAGAGTCTCATTTTTTTTGCTCGGGTTTGTTTGAACCAATATCATCCTACCAACACCTCCATATATCTGGAAAAACAGGTGTAAAACATTAGGCAAAGCATTTTTGAGATTCAGTCAGCCTGGGCTGACCTTGATCTCTGCCTCCCATGTAGCTGGAATTATAGCTGTGAGCCACCATGCCCCACTTGGGTTTCAGATTTTAATAACCTAACTTCATAAAAGGATGCCTAACAAATTAACTAGCAAGACAGCCTTATATGAGATTGCTTTCTTTGAGATTTTTGAGATTACTTTCTTTGAGATTTTTGAGACAGGGTCTCTTAGGTAGCCCACGCTGGGCTTGAACTTGTGATTTTCTTCCATCAGCCAGCTGAATGCTGGGATGAAGGTGTGTTATCACCATACTGGGCTCCCAAGTGAGATTCTGACAGAAACTAGTACTGTTTAATAGACATTACTGAAGACCTAAAATTGAGGCATCGTAAGAGGGCCCCTAATAGCAACCACTTAGGAATACATACTGTGTGCCAGCATCCCTACTAGGTGTTTGTGAATATATTGTTTTGTATATATTTAAATCTATACTTATATTTATTTTCATAAGGTTTCATCCATCCATCCAATCTTTCCTTTCATGTCTGTCACAAATTAAAGGGAAGAGAAATGTTGTCTTGGGTAAATATTCATTGGAATCATTGCAGGAACAAACTTCTAACTTTTACCATAATTGGGCCAGGCTGCTAAGATGCTCTTTGGAGCAATGAATGAATGAAGTAATTTTCTTGTGTGGACCCCAGCCGAAGCTCGATTCCTCTGTTGGATTGGTGATGCTGTTCTAGATACTAGGGATTTATTTTAGTATAAAATAGAAAGAGAGAGAAATTTATTTCCTGTTTCCCCTGCAGGGAAAGGGAGTTAAGGACTTTGGTGAAGCAACTTTAAAAAAGAATACTCGGGAAGTGGTGCTGTGACTCAAGTGGTAGATTGCTCACCTTGAGCGGAAGAGCTGAGGGACAGCATTCAGGCCCAGAGTTCAAGCCCCACGACCAACCAAAAAAAAAAAATACTCGATACTCATCAATTTTTTTTAATCTAGGGGGAAAAATGAATGGAAAAGTGTTACTTGGTACAGTCCTTACTGGAATTGAAAGACTGAAAGGATAATTTCATAGTAGCTGTTTTCAGGAACAGGGGGTTATAGTTGTTTCGATTGACTGCTTTATATGTTTGTGGATTTTAGAAGTTTTCCAATGTGTGTATGCATTATTTTTATATTAAGTTGGGGCTATGACCACTTATCACTACTCCCTCTTTCTCTTTTTTAAAGTGTATCTTATATCTAGAAACATTATAGCACAGAAAAAAGAGGATTTTTGAAATTGATTTCCTAAATATTTATGGAGGCTTATCTACTTAATGTGAGTGCACAAAGATAAATAGTACAGACCTATGATGATTACCAAGACAGAGACCTTGCTCGTAAAGTTCATCCCTAAGCAGAGTAGTTAATGCAAAAACAACTAACTATAACATACTCTCTTAGGGGTACAGGGTGCAGAATAGGAGTGTAGAGAATGAGCTCAGAACAGTTCATGCTTGAGCTGAACCTTGACTGTTGATTACAACAATGTGAATAAGGACAAGGGGCATCATGCTGGGCTTGAGGAATGGTATGAATAAGGTACAACTGAATAGAAATACAATAATGAACTACAGAGTCATTAGTAATAGAACCTTGGTGAACTCCTACACATACAGGCAATGGTAAAGGTGAAATGTGCCAAAAAGGATGTGGTAGACGCCTGGGCTGGCTCAAGAGAACAAGACTGGTTGCTGGGCACTGGTGGCTCACACCTGTAATCCTAGTTACTCAGGAGGTTGAGATCTGAGGATCGTGATTCAAAGCCAGCCCATCCAGGAAACCATTTAGAAAATTGGAAGCGGCGCTGTGGCTCAAGTGGTAGGTAGATCGCTAGTCTTGAGCTGAAGAACTGAGAGACAGCGCCCAGGCCCAGGGTTCAAGCCCCATGACTGACCCCCCGAGAAAGAGAGAGATTGATCAAGGCTGGTTAAGGTTCCTTAGTGTTTTGCTAAGAACTTAACTTTTTTTCTACATAAGCTACAAGGGTGCTTTGGAAAGGGAGAAAAATACTGGTTGAAGTGTAAGAGATCAAGTAGAGATTGAAGATGATACAAAGAGGTTATGGAGGGCTGGGAAAGTGGCTCAGTGGTAGAGCGCTTGCCTTGCATGCTCAAAGCCCTGGGTTCGATTCCTCAGCACCACATAAGCAAAAAGAAAAAAAAAGCCGGAAGTGGCACTGTGGCTCAAGTGGTAGAGTGCTAGCCTTGAGCTGAAGAGCTGAGGGACAGCGCCCAGGCCCAGAGTTCAGGTCCCACGACCGGACCCCCAAAAAAAAAAAAAAAGAGGTTATGGACAGCGCTGTGGGAGGGATGCAGAGGAATTTCTCTGAGATGTGGGAAGTTTGCTTGAAGGCTGTAGCAGGGAATGAAATGGAGACTATAGTAAGAGACACCACAGCTGCTGGTAATAGATATAACAGTTGTGATTTTCTTGAGGATGTTAATTGAGAGATGGTGATAGTGTTCACTAACAGGTAATAGAAGAGAAAGATCTGGCTCTGGAAGAGAGTTAAAAAATTTAATTGTATTTACTTATTTTTTTATTCATATAGTTGTACAATGGGGTCGCAATTTAACATGTCAAGCTATGTGTACAGTGCATCCTGGTGAGTGTCCCCTCCTCTGTCATTCTTCCTCTCCTCTCCTGTGTCCTGACTCCACCTGGCTGAGTCTCCTAGTTCCGCTTAAAAGTTCAATTTTAAATTTGTAGGATAGGAGGTATTAGAGATTTATCCAAAGGTGAACATCTCTTTAGACTTACTAGAAATGTTGGTCAGAGACAAGAAGTTGCCTAGATTCAAGATAAAAACCAGGTACTATGAACTTGAAGGTAATTTCTTTTTAGACTGGAAGCGGGATTTACTGGGATGTCATCGGGGAAGTGGCAGTCCAGTGGAGCCGTCAGGAGTTGAGGGCCTCCCACCTGTCCAAGGGACTGAGAGTGGGATGTTACCTACCTCACAGCCACATAAAACCTGGGCACTGGTAGCTCATGCTTGTCATCCTAACTACTTAGGAGGGTAAGAGCTGAGGATTGAGGTTTGAAGCTAGCCTGGGCACAAAGTCTCTGAGTCTCTTTATTTCCACTAAACTACTAAAAAAGTCAGAAGTGGTGCTGTGGCTCAAGTGGTAGAGTGCTAGCCCTGAGTTCAAGCCCCAGGTCCAACACAAATAAACCCAACTTGGGAGAGTCCCACTTCTTTGAGATGTGGATTTTTGGTGGCCTAGGTACTTGAGCTTGGCCCTCACAGGGGTCAGTCTATACTCCTGGTTTTGCAGGTTGGTGCAGATAGAGGACGGCTTGGTCAGTGTGAGTCATGGCCACGCTACCCTCGGGTTTCTCAAAGTCACTGCACTTAACTACCTAGAGCTTGAGTTGGGAAGATCAGACACACGTAAACATGGCAAAGGGGCTTCTGGAAAGTTCCTTAGGCCAATTCAAAGAGGAGACAGGACGGGAGCTACTGTTACAGTAACTGCACACTCTGCCAAAAGGTAATTTTTAAACCTCTCTCCTACGGAGGGTTCAGGGTGAAAAGAGGTGTAAAGAGGACCATCTAAGGAGAAGTTGGACAAAGAGCCATAAAGATGTCCGAGAAGGCCAGAGAGGAGAGGCAGGCTGTTGTCGTCATAGAAGCCAAGGGAAGGGGAAATGTTTCAAGTCAACAGTGGGTCTGTGTTTAAGCAACGTGAGAGCTGTGTTTATAGCAACTTATAAATTAGTCCTTTTCCCCCCCACAAGGAATTTTAACTTCTGCCTTTGTGGTTGGGTTGAGGGAGCTTTTGGCATTTGCAGGAATAATTCTGGGTCTGTAGAAAATGTGAAGGTGATTCCTAGAGTCCAGGTGAAAGCCCCCTCCCTCTCGGGAGGAGAGGGCACTGCAGCTGTGCAATCTCTTTCTTCCTATGATAATGTCTTGCTTTGTTGTATCAGATTTGCCTGGAGTAAGTAAGCACTAGCCACTTCAAGTCACGAGTGAGAGAAGCAGCCAGGGGTTGGTTTGGTGGCTGACATCTGTAATCCTAGCTTTTCAGGATTGTAGTTTGAAGCCGGCCTAGACAGGAAAGTCTAGACTCTCATCTCCAATTAACCACCCAAAAGCCGGAAGTGGAGGTGTGGTTTAAATTGTATTAGTGACAGCTTTGATCGAAAAAGCTAAGGGACAGTGCCCAGACCAGGAATTCAAGCCCCAGTAACAGTACACAAGACTGAAAGAAGAGCGTGGCTGACTGGTTAAACCCTGAATCTAAAACAATGCAGTAGTTTAGAGGCAGAAAACTTGCTTAGAATACACAAAGTCCTGGGTTTGATCGCCAACACACAAAAAAACCACAACACAAATCCCAAACAGTAACAATAAACATTGAGCATGTGGGAAGAATGATCATGTATATCATTATGGTTTATCAATTTTGCAATATATTTAAAAATTTAAACTTTCTAGTGTAATTTCGTGGCTTTGATGTTCTTTTTTTCTTTTTTTTGGGTAAAAAAAAAGCTCAGTTATTTTCAAAGTTAGTCTTCGTTCCTTCCTTTTTCCTTCTTTCCCTTTCTCTATTTTTCTCTCCTCTCCTTTTCTCCCTTTCTGTCCCTGTGACATTGAGTAGGTACTTTCCAAATGAATTAATGGAACAAATTTGGTTTCACAGTTGTGCTATTATTGCACAAAGGTATTGAAAGAATTAAAGGAATCTCCTAGTCTTTTATGAATAGCCTATTCTAGCTAGTTGTATGGTTTACCTGTTCCTCCATTGTTACACAAGCTATAAAACGATGGCAGTAAATGTCTTTCCACTTTTAGAAATCCTTGACCTTTCTAGCTGAACCTTGTGTTTCTGGCCTTAATTACTTTTAATATAAAAAAGAAACCAATTGAGCAGTAAGCAAACATGATCTCTGGATGACTAAAATAGATATCCGAAGGTCTTTCCTTCCTCTCATGCTTTAGGCACAGGAGAATTCCTCCAGCCCCACTCTATGTTTATGTATTCTTGATATAGCATGATTTCCAGGAGCCTGATTATTTGCTTTTTATGTTCATAGCTATTAAAAGCAAAAGGGCAGGAGTCCTATTGTGCAGAAACAGTCCCATGTGCAAAAACAGTCTTAGGTGCAGTTGACAGTAAGATGGAATCCACTATATTAAAAAAGACATGATTTCAGCAGAAAGCCAATTTGAGTCCATTTAATATAGGTGTGGCACCACAAGCAATAGAGCCTTCAAAGGTGGTTATGGCCCTGAGTTATAAAGAAGGTATTACCTCAAGGTCAGTGTTTCTTAGAAATAAAATTCTAGATAGCAGAGTGCCTGTGACTTACGCCTATAATCCTAGTTTCTTAGGAGGCTCAGATCTAAGCATCATGATTCAGAGCCAGCCAAGAATACAAATTCTAGAGAGTCTTACCTCCAATTAACCAGCCAAAAACTAGAACTAGAGGTGGCTCTAGTGGTAGAGCCCCTGCTAAGAGAGATAGGGAGGGAGGAGAGAGAGAGAGAGAGAGAGGAGAGAGGGAGGAGAGAGAGAGGGAGGAGAGAGAAAGACATTGAAATGGTCAAGGTCTAGTATTGACCCAACAATGGCAAAAACATTTTAGATCGACTTCAAACTAAAACTATTAATTGAAGAGAAGTTGTTCTTCATTGAGATTTATGGCCTTGCCCCTTTGGACCATTTGGAAAAATTACCCATTAGCCTTTGTTCTGGTTTCTGTGCATGTACACTTTCATAACCCTTTCCTCTGCTCCTCTTTGTGTGTGCACACGTTCATACTCTTTGCACCCCTACGATTCACCTGCCAAGGGTGTTCTTGTTAGGCCTAGTGGCTCTTCCTTTGCTTGTCTAGCACAGTACTCACATCTGCTTTTGATGATTATCTATTTGCTTGTTCATTTTTCCCTCTAGACTGAAAACTGTTTGAGGCCAAGAACTCTGTCTTATTCACTTCAGCGTATGCCTAGTGCTTGGCATCAGAGTGCCTGGTTGAGTAAGTAGAGTGGAGACTTACTGGTTGAATAAAACTGGAGTAACTCCAAGGCTGGAAAGAATTGAATGTATAGTACTTCAGAAAATAGTATGCCAAAATTTTCTTGAAAATTTATGCTATAATCTATTTGGAAATTAAGGATTCAGAGAAGGGCCAAGAATATCTTTTAAGATGTGGGGGAAAAAATAACCATAACAACCCTGAATCTAAAAAGTAAAAGTAGACATAAATATTCTTATGTAAGAGAAAAGTTATACATTAAATGTATCCTTTCTGAAGAGTTTCTATTTGATATAAAATATTCACAGCAAATTGTAAAATTAGACTCAATGCTATAATTAGCAAATAACTTTGGAATATGATACTTTAGGAACAATCACTATGATATTTCTGAAACAGAACAATAAGAAATGTGTTATCTCATGGGTCTAGTAACTTATAAAATAGCATTTATTGCCTGGAAACATTTTAATCTAGAAAGGAGACAAAGCTTGCTAATGACAAGCTTGCTAACAATCAGAATTTTAGATGGTAATGAATAATATTTGGTAATAGGATTAAATTTCAAAATGTATTCTGGTCATTAGAGTTGGAAGCTCAGTGATGTATATAAATGAAAAGAGACCCAAATTATATAGTACAGCATCAGGATCAGAAAATATATTAAAGAGAAAAGTTATTAAACACTGAGATGTTTAATGAAAAAGATTGTGATATCTCTTCAGATTAAGAAGACTGAATTTCCTTATTTGTATGAGTAAGGATTGTAACCATAATCAGAATAAAATTGGTGAGGTCTACTAGATCCTACATAAAGTTAAATCTATTTTTAAGACCAATTCCCAGAATCCTTTGCCCTACAGACATTTTCTGGAGGCTTCTATTTTCTTCTTGGTTTCTCCTCCATATGGCATCAGTGTCTGTTCATAGTTGGGACACAGAAGAGCTGATCTTTCTTCTGAAATAGATTAGTGGATTGTGAGCCTTTTGACAGTAAAGGTAAAGGCATTTAAAAAAAAAAAAACCTGTGGGCATTGTAGGCCTGCTTGGAGCTTATCTCCAGTAGTAGTTTGTAGGCTCCTGATGGAGGAATGCTGCGGCGAATGGAAAGGATGTTGTGGTGCATGTTTGTAGCGTTCGTTCCACACAGATAAGAGTTCAATAGTTGGTTTTTGCTTGGAGGGAAAAAAAATCCTTGTCAGAAACAGCTGCAGCAGAAACGTCCCATCCTTGCTCCTTGTTTTGTCATAGAAAGTTAACAAACAGGGGCTGGGAAAGTGGCTCAGTGGTAGAGCGCTTGCCTTGCATGCCTGAGGCCCTGAATTCGATTCCTCAGCACCACATAAGCAAAAAGAAAAAAGCCGGAAGTGGCGCTGTGTCTCAAGTGGTAGAGCGCTAGCCTTGAGCTGAAGAGCTGAGGGACAGTGCCCAGAGTTCAGGCCCCATGACCAGACCACCCCACCACCACCAAAAAAAAAAAAAAGAAAAAGAAAGTTAACAAACAGGTAGTTGGCCTAAATTCGCCTGTGAGTCTTGGGTATAAGGAAACTTTATATGCCTTTCGTTTATCATTCGAATTAAATCAATTTTGAGCCTTTCTTATTGGTAGGAAGCTACTGTCAGTCATTGTTGGGGGAAACACACACACACACACACATGCACACACATGCACACACACGTGCATGCACACACATAAATATATACACAGTCCTCCCAGGACTTAACTACGGGGACAAGCCACTCTTCTCCTTGAGGATGGGTAGCTCTCAGACTTGTCTCCCAGTAGTCCTTGTTCCTCCAGGTAGATTCCACCCATGGGCAGCCAGCTCCAGGACCAGCTGTTACCCATCAACATCGCATCTTGCTCAAAAGTCTGCATCTCTAGGAGTACTCTGTCATTAAGGGCCAAGCCCTACAAGCTGAGAACCTACTGTGCTCCCGGCCTGCTCCTTCCCTTCCCAGGCTCTTCATTACTCCAGTCCCTTTTCTCCTTGGAAAGCCCTTCCCTTGGCCTTTTTTATTTTTATTTATTTATTTGTTTATTTTTACTGAAAGCTCTTAATGGAGGAAATTAGAGGAGCACTAAGGTCTGTTCGTGTCTCCTGTGCCGCAGGACCTAGCTTTTGTTTGCAATCTAGCATAAATTCTCCTGTCCTCCAAGGACAGAATGCACATTTCCTTGAGACAGCTGAAACTCAGCAATTGGGTTTATGCATTTAATTTCCATATTCTGCCACTGCCACATTACATTCCCAGTCACCTGCTTTTTTTTTTTCTTCAAGTTTTTGCCAGGCTGTCATAACATCCTGTTCAGCTTGAAGATTCAGAACCCTGTACACATTGCATATGTGT
>NW_012267246.1:4679064-4707339 GCF_000151885.1 Dipodomys ordii
GACCTCACAACCCGACCCCCCTAAAAAAAGAGTCTCACGGACTTTCCTGCCCGGGCTGGCTTTGAACCTGGATCCTCAGATCTCAGCCTCCTAAGTAGCTAGGATTACAGGGTGAACCACCGCACCCAGTTCTTTTTCTTTTTTTAAAGAAAAAAACAAAGAATATTTATTTTGGACAGTCCCTTTTAGCAGTGGAAGGATTTGTGGTGAGAGAATCTCTGCCTCAAAAGACTATAGTTATAAAGTTTTCATGTGTCCTCCAGACTTTCTTCATATACTGGAAGGTGGCTACAATATGATCCAATTATGGTATGAAAATGTGTGTATTGAGTCCTTGCCGTCAGCTGAGAATATATGGTTAGAATGCACATCTACCTGTTCAGGTAGCTACACTTGTACTGAAGAAACTGTGACAACATTGCCTTATATTTTATTCAGCATTTCAACCCTATTTTGCTTTACCTAAATCAGAAATATACAAAAAAGCAAAAAAACAAAACCCCAAACCTGTTGGCTTACTCAACTTTTGTCTAAGACAAGAAAATCTGGTCAGATCCATAAGCCAAAAACCCACAAGAACTCCTGAAATTTAATCAGGAGAAGAATTTCCAGAAACAAAAGCAGCAATAAAGTAATATTTAATCTTCCCTATCATAATTATGGTAAAGCCTGTGGTACCCTTTAGAATCATTTCTACATAAATTCCAGAGGTCATTTTAGAATCATTTCTACATAAATTCCAGAGGTCATGACTGAGCAGTCAGCAGGTTAGTTAGGATGACGGAGATAGAGGAATATAGGATGATGGAGCTAAAGGAATTGGTGTGTGTGTGGGGGGGGTGAATATGAGCTTTTTTTTGTTTTAGTGGAGTTGATTTTATTGTGTAACACGAAGACTATTCTCAGACGGCTTAATTTGGCTTTAAAAACTGATATTTTAAAACTTGATTTGTAAAAGTTACAATTCCTACTTCTTTAGACTTTTTAAAGTTTAGTTCTCCAATCTAGATTCTTCTTTTTTTGTGTGTGTATAACTTGACAGGGTCTAGTATTAATTTTAAAAGGCCTTTGAATAATGTTTGGTCTCACTTGCAAAATTAAAAATTTATACTGTGCTTATAAACTTAGTATATTCTTTTTTTCCTTCTTATTTACATTATCTGACCTAAAATGTCAGTTGATGTTAAATATGCTATTCAAGTCCAATGAATAGAGAGAACTTAAGTGTTCTTAAAAGTTCCAAACATGTAAGATTCCAAAAAAGGAATTCCTAAACAAGGCAATATTCTATTAAAAATCTTTAATAATATTTAACTTCTTTTTTTTGTTTGTTTGTTAGGCAGTCAACATCTTTGTTAACTAAGGAAATTTACATACCTTCTGTGCCTTCGAATTGCAAAAACTCATTAACACTTCATCATTAAGGAAACATCACATCTGAAGTAATTTTGGGCCATTTCTCAGTGTGTGGATTTACTAATGACCAGAGTTTCCCATCTGATGCCTTAGACTGCAGGTTACCTGGATAGTACTCAGAGAACCCAGCTTGTACAAATACTTCCTCAAGGACTTTGAAATAGACATCTAAGTTTCTTATGTCCTCTCTCCTTGGATTTAGTTTATTTGTACATTCCCAGATTCTTCTGATTACTTACGGCATTCTCTATCAATTTCATCACTTGGATCTTTTTGATTCCTAGGTTATAAACATGTAGTTCTTTATATAAGCATAAAGTCTTTTGAACTAGATGGTAATTTCTCTGTTTTTTATGTCCTTTGGACCATACAACCCTAACAAAGACTAAAATAAGACAAACTGAACTTAGGTATCTCGGTATTTACTGTGCAGTCTGTTTTCATGAAATTATGACTCCCACAGTAGTGAAAAGATACTCACCCAGAAAGTAAAATTAAGTAGTAATGTAGGCAAAAGAAATAAAATCATAGTTAAGACAGTCATGAACTCTCGCATCACAAAGCATATGACAACGGGAGATTGTCCATATCCAAATAATGAAATTGTGGGACTATCAGATCAGGTACCTAAATATTGGGATTAGTTTCTGCCAGTGAGTAAACCACTAAATAAATGTCCTAGATTTGCCCTTTTTCTGAGAGTAATGAATGCCTCTTCAGTTGGAAGTGCTATCAAATTAGCTTGGAGTTTATTGCTAGTAAATTAACTAGGATTTGTGTCAATTACATTAACAGTGATTTCATGGACTGAAGAAAAACATTCACTTCTAAAAACAACCTGTTTATTCCCTGTCCACTGATGAGGTATATTTCAAAACAAAGGTACTCTGCCTTTTAGGACCTCACATACATTTCACAATAAAGCTAGAGCATGAGAGTTTGGACAGCTTCCCTAAAACTCATCAACAAATCGGAATGACTCATACATTAGACATATCAGGAGGATTCTTTCTTTATTTCCATTTGAAGATCTCCTTTTTCTCCCCTCTTTCCTTCCCTCTCTCCCCCTTTTCTCTTTCTTTTCTTTTCTTTTCCTTTCCTTTCCTTTTCCTTTCCCTTTTCCTTTTTCTTTGTGTTACTGGGGATTGAATTCAGGCCTTCAATTGCTTAAGCAGGTACTCTATCTCTTGATCCATGTTGCTAGCCCTTCTTGCTTTAGTTATTTTGGGGGTATAGGGTCTCATATTATTTCTTGGGCTGAAATCAGTCTGAGATCCTCTGGATCTCCACCTCCCAGGTAGCTGATGTTACATGCATGAGCCACCTTTGTGCCTGCACTCATTTGAAAATATTTTCTGAATGAGTATTTTAGCATTCTGAAAGAACTTTATGGAAACTGTGTTTTATTTCCTGATTCGTAAGCCAAGGGGCTAGGAGTTGTTCTACTCCATTAAGATAACCTAGAAAATATGGCTTTGTTTTAGCAAGTGTTAAGGTCATTGAATAACATCTACAATTGATTTCTTAAATGAACTCAACTTATAGCAACTGCTTTATTCTTCATTCATCATTGCTCACAAATTTGCATTGCATCAAAAACTGTTAAAATGAGTGCTAGAACATTAAGAGGAAAAGCAGCTGTGAGAAGATACTAGTTTCCTCTTCAGCCATCCCTTGTTGTTAAATGCATATTGAGGCTGAGTTGGAATTTTTAGATGGTGTAGGATGCTATTACATTCAATATGACTCAAGAATGATTCTCTGCTGGGCAAAAAACCATGCCTTTGAACTACTGAAAGTAATCGAGTCTCTGGACAATCTCCTTCCTTGGGCTCTGGGACTCTTGGAACCTTAGAAAGATGATTTGTTTTCTTCTGCTGCTGTCTTCTGTTGTTCTTAGCAAGTTAAACTATGATTTGCGTACCTATTTTCAAGAAGATAAAATAAGCTTCATTAGCTAAACAAACTTAAAAAAAAAAACTTGTTTCCAAGTATCTTATTAAAAGTCTTCTTCAGCTCGAAATTTGCTTCACTTGGTACCTCTGTCCTTTAGAAAAAAAGCTAGCTTTATCCTCTCTCCCAAAGTATGAATGATAGTGGCTGCCAGTATTTAGCCCCTAGTTCTGCCCCAGAGAGAATTACCCTCTTTGGAACCCTCAGCTGGTTCCCACAGAGCTTGGATATAGGTTGTGAGCAAAACCAAGCCATACAGGTTTAAAAGAGCCTAAATATTTGGATGCATTGAGGAATCCAGTCTTCTGCCGAGTTTTAAAAGCAGTTTTGGCAAGAGCTCAACATTCTATTTGGTAGGGACATTAAAAACTCCACTGCACAAATGGAAGGTATTTCAGTTTTTTCAAAGATGAAGAAAATGGATGACAAAAAAAAGATAAACACTATTGACTGTTTTCTGTGTTTTTATATCCTGAACATTTCAGAATCGAAAAAAAAGGTCTAGCCCATAAAGGAAATCATTTTTACTTTTGGAAGGATCTATAAAAAGGCGGTTCAAATCTAGCTAGCCACTCCAATCTGATAATGAAGGGGACAGGTTCCATATCCTGTCATTCTGTGGAACAATATAAACTAGGTTTATAATCCATAAAGCTTATGTGTTAGAAAAATCCACCATGCTTTGTATAGTTGGTACTTGGAAAACACTTGTTACTTCCAGGCTTGAGGGAGAGCCTAGCATATGCCCTCCTTGGTCTGTAATACATAGCCTTTCAGGGATTATCTGAAAGAAAAGTCTCCAAGGCAGAGGGAATGGTTGTATAATGGTGAGGATGAGTTCTTCACAGGAGACTGAGATCGGTCAGCTGAGGTACTATTGCAAAGTGAGTCTAGCATTCTGAGGGGAATCCTGACTTAGGATGTTGGCTGGTGATAATTCACATTTAGATGTCCTTTCAGATATGTGGTCCTTCTGTCAGCTCTTTACTGACATCAGACGTCATTGTAGAAATGCGAGAGAGTCATATTTACCGAACTCATCAACAAAAGTATGTAAAATGACTGTTGGCGCCTATTTATTTTCTATTTTCTTTCAGAATAAAATGTATCTGTCCAAACAGACTCAAGTATGTGAAGCAGAAAAATCAAGAAGCCATTCCTAGTCATTGAAATGAGCTTTTAGAATTCAGAATGTGGAAGTGACATGTTACTATCACATGAGAAACGGCCATAATCCTTGGCAGTAGCCACTGTTCTGCAAATCTGATTTACCAGTCACCCTAACCTCTATTTATGTGTCACATTTACATGTGCAAAATTAAACTTCTCATTCCAATTCATACTGTCAGTGAGTTTCAAAAGTAGGAATCATGAATTTTTGGAGTTTTTTTTTTTTTTATTAAAGATGTATTTAGTAGTGGTATGCTACTGACTCTGTAACCAGATAGAAATAAGATATGGTTTCATCTTATACTAGCCATTTGGATCAAGACAATTCCATTGAGTCTGTTTTAATTTGGTTGTTATTAACAAAATTTATGATCTTAAATTTCTGTACTAGCTATCAATTATGTAGCAAGCAAGTTCTTGTGTTCTCAGAAGGACTATTTATTTTACTGTAAACGTGTCTACCATTACTGGAAATGAAATGCTGAACTCATTTAATTTATCATTTCTATAAGCTTTCACATTGGTACCGTTAATAATAAGCATAAAAATAACTATACCTTATGTATTTAGAGGACACTAAAGTTTGGTTGCACCTAATATATCATGTAATTTCATCAAATGAAATTGCCACTATAAATACACCAAATATTTTGGAGGATGAAAACGATATCCACAGAAGAAAATAACTGCTCAAAGTTGCAGAGCTTAGTTTAAGGGTTGGACCAGAGAGAAGACTGCAAAACCACCTTTTAGTTTTACTCACTGTACTCCAGTAGAGGGCTGGCATTCTTTAAAGAATCAGATGTTTGGGCTGGGAAGGTGGCTCAGTGGTAGAGTGCTTGCCTTGCATGCCTGAGGCCCTGGGTTCCATTCCTCAGCACCACATAAGCAAAAAGAAAAAGCCGGAAGTGGCGCTATGGCTTAAGTGGTAGAGCACTAGCCTTGAGCTGAAGAGCTGAGGGACAGTGCCCAGGCCCCACGACTGGACCCCCCCCCCCAAAAAAAAGAATCAGATGTTTGAAGGCCTAATAGTTTTATAATTAACATTTAATAGCTTAATTGTCTAGCCCTAAGGCAGGTTCATCTCACAGCGGAAAATCTGAGATTGAGAATTCTAGTGTCAGAGAATACCTTTGAAAGCAAGAGTGGAGGCAGCATTTAGTGAAATAAGGTAAGAGAAAGGAACTTTGAGACAAGAGCTCTGATTTATTATGTCCCCTTCAGTGCCTCATAATGTGGACACAGACAGAAAGAAGCATGGTCTTGTTCCTCCCTTCTCCCTTTCTCCTTTGCTCTGGTTTCTTTTCCTTGACCAGTTCATATCATAACTCAGTTGAAACCATCCCTTTCTGGAAGGTTCTACTTGTATTCTTCATGATTTCTGAAACCTTCATAGTTTGTACCATATTTGAAGGTTTGATTAAAATCTGGAATTTGAGAAATGAAGGCTACAGACATCTAGCCAGGCTCTTGTTTGGAACTGACAGGAGCGAGAAGAATGCTGTGTTTGGATGAAGTAGCTAATAATAATAAATCATCATAATAAATCAGGCCTGGAACCAGAGCGTCTTGTTCAGTTCTCTCTGCATGAGCGATTGTCCTCTACTGTTTAAGTTTGACTAATTCGCTCTCCACATTAAGAGTTTATGTTTTTGAAGACAGGAACCTCTTACCTCTCTCCAGAATATGGCCATACAGTGCTGAATCTACACAGGGTCACCAAAGTACATACTGAATTGACTTTGGAGCAAAAGAATCCTGCAGGTTGCCAAACCAAGTAGGAAGAGATCTCTCAAAAAGAAAATCCTTTATGGGTTGTGTTTTTTAATGTCCGTAGTGGCTATGAGTAGTGGGTAGAAGGTCAAGGTCCTATTGTTTTTGACTTGGTCGGACTCAAATAGATGGTCGTGACAAAATATTCTTATGCACCTTCCTGACTCACTTGGATTATTGAGTATATGAACCCTAAATTGGATTTCCTTAAGAGGCAAGACACTTGTGCTTATTTTATTTTGAGTGAATTCCAAGGAGATTGTTAGAGCCCTTAAATAATCATTGATGGTCCCAGGATGCCTCACAGCATGTACCATTTCTGCTTTGCAGATGAACCAAGAAAGCCAAGCTCTTAAGTTTTTTACCCAAGGTTCATGAGTTGATAGTATATAAGCAGAAGCTCTGGAGGATGATGGACCAAGGGGTCTTTTTTCTGTATCTCTGCAAGATGTGTGTATAAAGAACATTCCATGACTTATAGTTATGATAAAACACCCCTAACCTGTGTTACTTTAATACTCTAATATCAGCAAGGGCCCATAATCAAAGCTGAGCTATGTTATCTCTTCGAACCAGAAGCACTCAAAAAGTACAGTTGGAGAAGCAAAGTAATTTCTAGTTGTGCCTTTGAAGTTGTCTGGTGTGATAGGATGGGTGTGTAATACATGCTGTGGGTACTTTAAAAATAGGAAGTAATCATAAGGTGATAAGATAAAGGTACTGTTTGAGCAGCTACATTTAAGGACTAAAAAATAATCTCTACGATTTTTATTTCCCTCTTTTACATCTGTTTGCATTCTGATGTTAATTAATTTTTATTTTAAATTAGAGATTGATATATGTTGGTGATGAGACTTTTTTATGGATTTTTAGACCATGCAATTTCTGTCATCTCCATTGTTAGTGATTAGAATGCCTAAAAGAAAAATGATTTGGCTTTTCTAGTAGTTGGTCAAATGAAACTAGTCACTAATGGTTAGTCTAATGGCGACTATGTAAATTTATTATACTAAGTTTTCTACTGTTTTGAGAAAGCCCAGACAGTTGTGATGTGGTTCAGTAAATTTTTTTGGTTCTGGGTTTCTGGGTTGATTGATGTTTCAAGGAAAGAGTTACCGGCACACAGTGGTGCACAGTAGGTAGGCTCAGTAAATATAGAGCAGATGAATTGAATAAGTAGAGGAATGAAGGACTCCAGATCATATCATAAAGCCTTGAGAGAACTATCTAGTGACAATAAGACACTAAAATATTAGCATCATAGGATATTAGAAATAAAAGCGGTGTTAGAGGTCACTTAATCTGGAGCTACCATGTGAATTTGAGCTATTTGATCAAGAAAATGTGTTTTGTTTGTTTGGTTTTGCTTTGTCAGGTGTGGGGCTTGAACTCTGGGCCTGGGTGTTGTCCCTAGCACTTCAGCTCAAAGCAAGCGCTCTACTGGTAGAGCCACAGTACCACATCTGGTTTTCTGGTGGTTTGTTGGAGATAAGAGTCTCACATCACAACTGTCTGGCCCTTCTCAAGGCAGTAGGAAAATTATTATAATAAATTCACATAGTCACCAATTAAACTAACCATTAGTGACCAGTTTCATTTGACCAACTACAAGAAAAGACAAATAGTTTTTCTTATAGGCATTCTAATCATTAACAATGGAGATGACAGAAAATCAGAAATTGCAAGGTCTAAAAAAAATCACATAAAAAAACAGTCTCATCACCAACCTATATCAATCTCTAATTTAAAATGAAAATTAAGTAGCCACCAGCACCCAGTGGTGATTCAGAATATTGAAAAGGATAACAAGACTCACAATTAGCTGATCAGGAAATCATAGTCATCTGATGGTTTGCTTTCTTTATGGTCTAAGATGTTAATCAGTTTCTTCCCTCTACAAGGATAAAATGAGATAGTGGATATAAAATTGTAGGGTTTGCCTATTAAAATTCCCCTGGCACTTTTCTTCACTTGTAGCAACAGAGTATATACACATTCTGGCCACCCCCTCCAGATAGTGTTTGGTCTAGGATGTGTTCTGTGGTTGAAGTAAGGCCAATTAGAGTCTTCCTCTGCTAACAGAAACTGACAAAGCCTTTTCTCTATTCTGGGTCTGAGCTATCTGCGGCTTGTGATCAATCCCTGTCTCGTACTCCCTGGGTTGGAAAGAATAAGATGACCTACCAAGAGTAATAGTGCTATTTCCATTATTTGTTTCCTCTTCAGAATTCACGTTAAGACTTAAGCCTTGACGCCACAGGCCACAGGGTTATGTCATGAGGCTGGAGTCCTGCTGAGTGGAACTGTCCTGAGAGTGTGGGAGGGGGCTAGCTGGGTGGTTGTTGCTCTTCTGTCACTTCTGTCGGCCACATGAGGACACCAGGTGGTGCTCCCTGTGAGGAACTCGCCTTGATTTGGACCTGCCCTCCCGTGGAGCTTTGTTAGGATTAACAGGTCTCTTTGTGTATCTTTTTATCCCCTCTCCTGTCCAAGTAACCGTTATTTCTCCCATTTCCTGTCACCCTTGATGGTCCCAGTTAGGATCATTAATCTGGGCCTGCTATACCCCAAAACCTGTTGTATGCTGTTGCCATGGATTCTGCATCCCTCTAACAACAAGAAAAATTTACTTTTTCCTTTATGCTTGCCACACTGGGAGAGAAGGATTTGAATAGCTCTCCAGGTCTGATCAAAGGTTAAATTCATTTTATTAAATTTAAATGAAGTGGCTACAATTCTCTGAGAGATGCCTACATTCTCATTGCAAATTTCCAAACCAAAGCTAGAGGACATTTAGTCCTAGAGGTGGCCCATTCCCATCACTTGCTGAAACCTCTTGTAGAAGGGGTTGGGCATGTGTGAGCCCCACTCTTCCTGGGACCAGTTAGGTACCTCAGGGAAGGGAGGCTAAAGACTATGAGCTCAAGGATGTGGAGGAGGAATCTCATGTGATCACAGGTTCCTCTGGTCTTGAGCAGACTGGGAAGGACTCGGGCTGGGGCTGATTCTATTCCTTGAAGATGGGAAGTGGGTGTTGAGGGTATGGGAGCCGGGGTAGGCAGTTAAGCGTGAAGTTTCCTCTTGACCCTGAGGAGTCCTTGAGGACTGACTTGCTTCAGAAGATGTTCTTTGTTCTTCCTGGGGGCGGAGTATTGAGAATGGGATCATCAAGTACATGTTTCTTCAGTCTGAGTTGAAAAGGCTACTCAGGTTCTGCCATCCTTCCTTAATTCTTTATCTTGGTCTGGTGCCATAAAGCTTTGGCCATAAGGGATCTCACTTCATTTGCCCTGCTTTTCGCCAAATAAGTCCAATTGTGAAATGGTATTGTCACTTAGGGTCCCATTTTAGACGATTCTTTTCAGTCTCCCTGTTGGAGTTGTGACCAAGCCATGGTGCAAAGGAAAAGTGAACCTTTTCCTCTTTAATCCCTCATCCTTAAAATTATTCCAGTTGTTTAACAGCCTAAATTTAGAGCCTTTGATATACTGAAAGATTCTTAGGCCCAAGAGAAATAAGAGCTCAGAACAGACTTCAAAGTACCATGTTATCTGAGGGTTTGGTCTTAAATTATTGCCAAAAAAGGTCTACCCAGTGGGTCGATGTGTACCACCTTTAGGTCCAGAGTTCTTAGGCAGTGCCTAGATTTCTTTCCATTATTTATTGCCAGTGACCCTAAAATCTCTCCGCTACTGGGCTTGAACTCAGAACCTGGGCATTGTCCATTAACTTTGTCCTTCAAGGCTGATGTGCTGCCAGTTGAGCCACAGTTCAGTTCTCCTTTCAATAATTGGTGACTCACTGGAGTTAAGAGTCTCACATGTTTTCCTAACCTGGCTGGCTTTGAGTTGTAATCCTCCTAGCTCAGCTAGGAGTCCAGGGGTGAGACACCAGCACCAGGCAATACTTTTGGTTCCATACATTTTAAATATGAGTTAGGGCTTTTAGAATCACATAGTGGGTGGGTGGGAAAATGTTTGACATATAAATTTAGAACTTCAACTTGGAATTTCGTGACTGGATCTTGGTAACTCAGTGGAAATTTCCAGTTTAATGAAGCTATGAAAAAGTGCTTTGTAAATGTGAAACATTACACAAATGTAGGTAATGAAGTTTTTTGTCCTGAAGGAGGTACAAGGACTGAATGAGAGAGAACAGAGCATAAAATGTAGCTGTACTTGGAAGCAGGGCAAGAGCACAGGAGATTTATGTAGCCTAGTCTAGATGCCTTTGTTTTGTGTCTGGTTAATTCATGCTTTATTACTTATTTAAGGTAGAATAGTTAATAACACAGTTTCTAATTTGTGCTGTTCTCCTAACTAAATGTGTAAATGGCAGTAATTGAGACAGTAGGGGACAAACATTTGAGATGAAAAATGAGAATTGCCCGGGGATCCAGCCTGTCTCTCCCTTTTGGTTTAGGCATCCTGCCGTTTATATGGAGACACATTTCTGCACAGTTAGAGTAATTGTTTTACTGTTGTTGTTTGGTTTTGGGGGGGGCATCTGTCATGGAGCTTGAACTCAGGGCCTGTGCTCAGTCCCTGAGCTTTTCCATTCACAGTTAGCCTTCTACCACTTTGAGCCATAGTGCCACTTCCAGTTTTCTGGTGGTTAATTGGAGAGAAGAGTCTCATAGGCTTTCCTGCTGAGGCTGGGTTCGAACCTCAATCCTCAAATCTTAGACTCCTGAATAGCTAAGATTACAGGGGTGAGCACTGGTGCCAGGCTCAGAGTACCGGTTTTTCTGGTTGTAGTACTCCACCATGTGCATACACTGGTAGACTCTCCTGTTACCTTCCTTCATTCAAGAGTTGGAGAAATTGACAGCAACAAAGGAGAAATTGAATGAGAAGTTCAGTTAGCAAATTATTTACCTGTTTTTCCCAGTCACTATCTTAGCCACTAGGTCAGTGGCTTTTTCAGATATTTGTCTGACTAAGCAGAGCTTTTTTTTTAAAAGTTATTTTATTAGCTATAAGTAGTTGTACAAAGGGGTTTCAATTCAGCTTGTCAGTTTGTGAACACATGTATCTTGATTATTGTTACTTCCTCCATTGTTCTTCCCATCTTCCCAACCCTACCCATCCCCTCAGTTTTTCCTAGTTCCATTTTCATATTAATACCTTGAATATGAAGACTGCGTTCTCCCCACTTCCTCTCTTCATTTGTCTCTTCCCTTCCCCTAACCTCATCCCTACACCTCAAGTTCCAGCTTTCTAGTATTCATTTTGGTAGTTGGTAAGATAATTGTCCAAAGGAGTTACACCACTGGAATTCTCCTTTGCATATACCACACTTTAGTTAATACATTTGTGTATCTATGTGTATGGCCCTGTATATGTTTAATTTAGATCTCATTTCTACATATGAAAGAAAATATGTGTCCTTGTCTCTCTGGGCCTGACTTATTTCACTTAACATAATTTTTCCAGGTCCATCCATCCATCCATCCATCCATTTGTCCATCCATCTATCCATTTCTCTACAAATTAAATAATACCATTCTTGCTGATAGATGAGTCAAATTCTGTTGTCTATGTGAGTGTATATGACCATACACACGCACACACATATATCACATTTTCTATATCCAATCTCATGGGGCATCAGATGCTCAGATGCTCAGTTGTGTGAGCTATGGTAAGTGACAAAAAGATGAAGAACAAAATGGCAGAGAGCACTGATCTCCTGACATAGTTTGAGGCAGGAGAGGAAGCTGTTCTTGGAGGTGGAAGTAATAAAACATTGGTCCCACCATTTGTCCAAGGTTGCCATCGACGTATATTCCTAATCAAGTCAGTATCTAAATGAGGGCTTACTGTGGACAGAAACATCACATTTTCCATAGCTGATTCTTTTCCAAAACCATGTCTTCTTCATCAATGGTATATGTGTCCCTCCAGCCTAGAATTTGTATAAAAAGTCTACTTTGGGAAACATCACCGTTTATTGAGCTAGAATTTTGTGTGTAGTATTTTCTCTAAGAGGTCAATTCTGCTTTCTTTCTAAAAGCTTCTTGTTATCTACACGCAAAGCAATCTTGCAAGGAAGTCATTCTTTTTAGCATTTCTGTTCTTTCTCATTCTCTGAGGTCATTTCCTTTGTTGATATACTCTATTTCCAAGCAGGGATCTGAGGTGGACAATAGAAGGAGAGAGATTTCTCTAGAAATAATAACCTAAACACTAAAAAGAGCTTACAAAGAATGTTTTCTGCAGAGCAAATTACTGAAGGGTTTTTTTTTTTTGTTTTTTTGTTTTGTTTTTTTTCCGGAAAGCAAGAAAGTCAATAGGGTTGTGAGCATATCATGAATTCAAAGTACCTTGACTGCAGTGGGACTGAGAAAAAAAACAGGTGTGCATTTCTACTGTGATAAAGAACCTGTTTCAAGTGTATTCTGCTGGGAATGCTTGACACCCTTTCAAGCTATGGCTTTTAAGTTCATTTTGATAAGAAATGATTTTCCAAAGACTGTATAACATAGAGAAGTAGCACTGGACAGGGTCCTAAGCACCATTTTGCCATCAGGAGTCTCTCTTTAGTGAGTCATTTTATGCTTGTTTGTTGAGCTATAACATAAGGATGGAGGTCAAACCTTCTTTATGGCTGCTCAGGATTGTCGAGGGGTTAAATGAAGTAACCTTATAAAGTTCAGACTTTTCAAGATGATAAAAACCTTATTTGATAAATGATTGTTGCCATTTCTTTTGGGGTGATACTTGTGACTGATCTTAGCTTGTAAAACCACTCTCCCCAAAATCTTTTATCCTTAGGCCAAGATTGGTGACACTTTATCTGTCTGGATGTCACCATCTGGCTGAGTAAACATTTATTTTTTTTTGGTCCGGTCATGGGCCTGAACTCTGGGCCTGGGCACTGTCCCTCAGCTCTTCAGCTCAAGGCTAGCGCTTTACCACTTGAGCCACAGCTCCACTTCCGGCTTTTTTCTTTTTGCTTATGTGGTGCTAAGGAATCGAACCCAGGGCCTCAGGCATGCAAGGCAAGCACTCTACCACTGAGCCACCTTCCCAGCCCCTGAGTAAACATTTTATGACGTGGCTCCAACCAATGCAAATATCTATGCTACCACACATATCAGCAAAATGTGTTTTTAAAAGCAGGAGAGATGGGGGTTTGAATTTATTACTAGCTATATGATCTTGGAGGATTATCTATCTATCTATATCTATATACATATACATATTTATGTATCTAATTTTTAGTTCCCTCATTTGTAAAATGGCCAAGAGAATAACATGATGAAAATTCTGAAAATGGTTACCCCCACATCTGGATGTTATGTTAGCCTTAACTAGTGTTAACTTCTCACCCTTCTAAAGCAGGGTGAATGGAATCTACTATTTACAAGACAGACGACTCTTCTTTTTGGAAGGGTTATGAGGGAATACCATTTGCTACTGTTGAGAAAACAAAGCATATCATCCTTCCTTATGACACATGTTTTAAGGCATCCTAGTCTTTGTATCCTATACCGTTTTATAGAGAATTGAGTCAAGCTGATTTCTGATAGAACTGTTATAGGAAGCAATTCGTTATTTTTTTATCTTGTTGTACTTTGAAATGCTACAACTTGGCTAAATGATTTTTTTATATTTATTGTGGAACTTTCATCTACCTATTTTTAGGGTATAATAAATTATTTATAAAATTAAGCCCAGTAGGAAACAAGGTAGTTGAAAATGAAATTGAAATCAAAGTGCTCATGTCTATATTCAGACAGTGGGTGATAAGCGGTATAAAATACCCCCAAGGGAAGAGCAAGAGATCTCCTTCTGTGTGTTGTATTTATCACTCTCCCATTATTTTTCATGATTCCCCTTGGAGTGACTCCCTTCTCTTATCATCCCCACCCCCACACCCTGTGAGACATGGGTGTTTGGGAAAACACCAAGACTGGTGGAAAAAGAGCTGATCAAGAATTTGCATGAGGGCTGGGAAGGTGGCTCAGTGGTAGAGCGCTTGCCTTGCATGCCTGAGGCCCTGGGTTTGATTCCTCAGCACCACATAAGCAAAAAGAAAAAATCCAGAAGTGGCGCTGTGGCTCCAGTGGTAGAGCGCTAGCCTTAACCGAAGAGCTGAGGGACAGCGCCCAGGCCCAGAGTTCAGGCCCCACGACCGGACCCAAAAAAAAAAAAGAATTTGCATGATACAAAAGAACTTTCTTTTTGTATATATGTATGATGTATATATGTATGTATGTATGTTGCTGGTACTAGGGCTTGAACTCGGAGCTTTGAATTCTTGCTTAGCCTTTTGACTAGGATGTAATCTACATTTCTGTCTTGCTCTGAAATGTTCCTGGGCCAGGAATGGTGGAACAAATGGCTCCCGACAACCTTATTACATTAAAAAGGATTTTGATACATGAATTTTTGTTTATGAATTTAAAATGACTGAATTTCTCTTTAATAAAAGTGCCTCTTGAGGAATGTGTTTAATGGAGGTTTATGCTATTATGGCTCGCTCAACCTAATAGTGTAATTACCATATGTCATTAATCCTGTTCCTACAGGGAATCTGTCTTTTTTTTTTTTCTCCTTTCAAAGCTAGAGGGTAACAAGAGCAAATGTTTTCAACGTTAGCACATTACTCATTTTAAAGGCAGGTTGACAAGTTGAGGATATGAAAAATAAGAAATGTAGATGATCAGTGTCTCAAGAAATGGAACCCATTAAGCTATGTTCAAAAAAGCATCTGTCTCCTGTGCTGGTATTTGTGTATCTGTTATTTGCTGTATCTATTATTTTTAGACTTTGATTTGCTGTGGGTTTCATTTTTGCCTTTGCTACTCTTCCCCACCCCAGATGCTTTTTTGGGTAGGTTTTCTGCTGTGTCCAAAGTCAAAAGACTGGGAAGGAGGGAAAGTTAACATTTAACCAGCTAATTTAGAAGAAAATTGCAGTAAACATTAGATACTCTTTTTCTCCTTGTTTTCTGGGAGAAAGAAGTGGTACAATCCACCATTCTTTCTTACTCTTCCCATTTTTCTATCAAACATATTAGCTCAAACGTCATATGTAGATATCCTAAAAATATAAAACTTTGGCAAGAAACAAGTTACCAGGTAATTATTCCACTCCGTAAGAACCATTGTAGACAGTGGTTTTGCATGGGGCCATATAGATAAGATAGATTAGATGTAGCTATAGATGATAGAGATAGAAATACAGGTGTGGATTTATCCTTGTCTTACGTGGATGTGGGCTTCACAGTATAGGACAGCTTGGTAAACTTCTTTCCAGTCTACTGTAAGTTCTTTACATTAGTAAACATTGTCTTCCATCCTCCCTTTTAATGGTTGATAATGTTCTCCTTGTGATATAGATGTACCTAGATAGAAAGAAAACATAGTGTTCTAACTTTAAAACTTTCATGTCCCCCAAACCCTGAAGATATAAGTCACAATCCATATATCCCAGGCACCAGGGAAGGCTAGCGGGTTGCTCACCAATGACAAGCTACTGAGCCAAGCAGAGAACCTTAAGATCCTGGGAAAGGTGTACACTTCCCTTTCTGCCCTCCCTCCACTGGGCCTCATGCTCTAGAGAAACATCGTGGAAGAGGCTCTCTCGGCTCCCACTGCTCAGAGAGAACAAGGGAATCAACATAGGTTTTCTTTTTCATTTCCTTTTCCTATTTCATGAAAGGTATCAGAACAGGTAGCCTTCAAGGACTGTTCAACTCCTTTTAATTATAAATAATGACTCCTGTGAACTTTATATTGGCAATCATTAAATTCTCTCCTTCTGTAAGATGTAGTTTAGCTAATGATCTATTAATGGAATCTCTACTCCATCCTCATCTTAAAAAAAAAAAAAGATAACATACTTAACTAGAGCCAGTATACACCTCCTGGAAGGCAGCTGGATGTGTGTGGGGGCGGCGGGCGGGTGGCTGGTGCAGGCATCTGGATGTTTATGTAAGTGGTTCTTTCTTCTGTTTGGTTTGTGTAGCTTAGGAAGCAGTCATCCAGTGCATTAGAGTTTGCTTGTGTTAGGACCAGAGATACTGCAGGGCTGCCAGAGACACTGGAAAATGCGGGAGATGGTGAATGTTTACCCAACACCCAACAAGGGCTGCATAAATAGTGTGCTGCAGCTTTCCAAGTCAGCTTCCTTCTCCCGGCTGACTTTTCCTGGGGCCTGAGGCTGTGTACCTCGGAAGCTGAGGGAGAATGGCTTCCGTGATGGAGTTTGAATCATGTACCAATCAAAGCTCATCGAGGCACTCAGATCTTTAACTCTTTGATTTTTAATTACTCACTGCTGCTTTGTGGCTAGAAGTGGCATCAAGTTCTTGGTCTGAGTCTGCTCTTAAAGAATGTATTTGTCTTTGAAAGATTCTTGGGGTTTTTTGTACTGTTTCTTTCTTCCTCTCTCTCTCTCTCTCTCTCTCTCTCTCTCTCTCTCTCCCTCTCTCTTTAAAGAGCAAAATATTTACACAACCTAGGACCACTGGAGGTGTCAGCTGCTCTGTCTCCAGTCATCATTGCTCCTAAGCCTCTACTCCGAAGAAGAAACACACTTAAAGATCTGGTAGTAAGCCAGTGCTAATGGCTCATGCCTGTAATCCTAGCTACTCAGGAGGTTGAGATCTGAAAAGTAACACTTCAATGCCAGCATGGGCAGGAAAGGCTGTGAAACTCTTATCTCCAGTTAACCAGCAAAAAGCCAGAAGTAGAGTTGTGGTTCAGGTGGTAGCCAAAAAGCTATGTGATGGCACTCAGGCTCTGAGTTCTTCAAGCCTCCGTACCAGCACACACACAAAAAGACCTGGGTCCAATGTATAGTAGGGTTTGAAGTGGGTACTTGATCTAAGTGTTTTAACTGTCTCTTTGGCTTTCCCAAATCCCCATGTCATCTAGAACAATTAAGGTATTGTGTAAGGAATTGGGGAGAGTTTTTAATTGAATTTTTGGACATTATTTTAATGGTCCAGAAGAATTTCTGTAGTATCTATTCAAAAACAGTGAAGTGAATACAGTTTCTCCAGTGCCTGTATTTAGATGGAAGTGCCATGAAATGGTCTTGCCATTAATAAGATTATTTCTTACTGTTCTAGATACATTGTATATAATCATACAGGCTAGTTAATGGCAGAAGAACCTCAAATATTCATATTTCAGGTTTTTAGAAATAGTGAGATTTATGGTTTCCAGATGGACTTAGGAAATCTAATATGATATTTCCTTTTTTAGGGGAATTTAATTCATTTGTCACCGTTCTAATGATGTTATTGATCATGACCTTTAAATTACTTTCTTATGTTTCTCTTCATTTTGCACAGCTGGGACTCCATCTGTATTAATAGTTATCCAGTGTTTGATAGATTAACTGTAAGGTACAATGAATTTTACTTGAAGAAAACAATGTAGGTCAATTTTGTACTGGCTAAGTGAATTTCCTTCCTCTACTTATTTTTGCTTGAGCTAATGCATGCATGGCTCTTGGTTCAGTGTCTGGCCTGGAGTAAATGGGCAATGAGTGTTAGCACTTAAGAACATTTTTATCATCATCACTGAAGTAGTTCAACCATTTTACACCTAACAGTAGTAGCATATTTTTGCTTAAAGTAATTAAATTTCTGAGCATTTACATAGTATCACAGAATTATTTAACCCAAAGGTATATATGTATTAATGTATATAGCTCAGATTCTATTCTGTATTAACTCTCAAATGTTTTGTGTCAACATTGGATCAGTTTGCCTAAAGAGTCCCTGAATGGTAGAAGCTGTTATACTACAACTTCAGGATTCCTTCCTTCCTTTTTTTCTTCCCTCCCTCCATCCCTCTCCTCTTTCTTCCAGGACTTAAACTCAGAACCTACCACACCTGCTCGGTTTCTTAGCTCATGGCTTGTACTCCACCACTTCATGCATGCTTCTGCTTCAGTTAATTGGAAATAGTTTCTTGGAGCTTTCTACTTTTTAAATGTGTATATTTCAATATCTAAATTAGTGCTCAATATTTTATAGGCTTAATTAAAGAGTATGTGGCTTAAGTTATTTAAATCTCCTAGAAAAAACTGACAGCAAGAGCGCTTGGCATAAAATAATTCTGTTTAAAATTTTTTGACCAGAATTCCGTACAAGAACCGTTCCTCCTTTGTGACTGCCTGTTATCACAACTCTAATGTTGAAAATCAGCCACACTGGTCTTGTTTTTGCTGTTAGTTAAGGCTCAGCAAGAGCATTGCTGTTATTTAATAAGTGGATTTGTTCATTGTCACTAATGTGACAGCAGGAATTTGGAGCCATCTGATTTCTTAGCCGCTTCGGTTAATTCAGTAATGGCTTCATAGTGCCAGCTGATGGCTGCTAAGTCACTAAAGTTAATGGAGAGGTTTCAGAGAAACTTCTGTTCCAATGATACATAAAAATACGAACATATTTTTAGCCTTCTGGATAATCAACATGCCTTCTGTTAGCTAGACTCATACAATTTAACCACTTAATATGAAAGATGCACAGCAGTCATATAGGACCTTTGAACCACGATTTTTCCTCTGTAGTAAATCTGTCAGTATTATGGTTGAATTCCAGACTTTCTAGATTATATAGATTTCAAGGATTCTTTGTAGCCTGTCTTAATATTATCCTAGCTATTCCAATACTGAGTAGTATAGTAGAAGAAAATCAATAAGTAAGTTTCCTAGGATAAAATTTACAATGAAGATTTTGAAGACCCCCTTCTCTAGTACTTTCCTGATAGCTGTGTCACAAATGAGACCAGACACATGGTTAAGGAATGTCTTCAAGCGCACCCAGCTATACAACTCACCACACTGGTTTCCTGGTGTTACTCAGGACTCCTTCAAAACTGGAGTAACACACAACTTTACTGCCCCAATGATTACCATGGAACAAAATGAACTCCCTAAAGGAAGTATGCAAAGCCCACTTGGCATACTTAAAGCAGGTATGTGATGGAGAGGCACTTCGTTATCAAAACACAGATGTAAGATAGGAACCTAAGGATTTAGGAAATGGTGGGACTCTGAAAAGTAGATCTCAGAATAGTACATATTTTAAGAGTCACAATGCGGAATAAATAGGATATACTTAAGCGCTTATCCTAGCACTTATGTATGTTCAGCATACAGAAAAATTTTCAGTAAACATTGTTTCTATTAATAGTTATCATAAAATTAAAATTCCTCAGGTTATAACCTACTGTTAGTTGTTTATCTTCTGCCATCTTCTCCGCTTTTCCCTCGACATGCACACACATACACTTGTCTCTAGCTCTATAACTGTCCTGCTTTGTTACCCAACTCTAGCCACAAAGCTTTATTCTTGCCTCTGTCTTTGTGTGGATTGGGCTCCCTACCTCCAATACAGCTGTGTTAATCTCAGATTGTTTTTTCTATGACAAACTATCTGAGATAAACAACTGTAGTGAGAACAGATTTATACTGCTTCAGTTTCAGTCCATGGCGGTCAGTTTCAGTGCATGGCGGCCCTTAGGTCCATCACTGGGTCTGAGAAGAAGCAGAAGATGAGTGAATGGCAGAGAAGGCTGTTTATCTCACAGAGGCTAGGAAGCAGAGAGAAACAGGAAGTGTGGGGGGGGCGGGTACAGAAGACAAAGTTCGGGCTGGGAAGGTCACTCAGTGGTAGAGAGTGCTTGCCTTGCATGCATGAGGCCCTGGGTTCAATTCCTCAGCACCACATAAGCAGAAAAAGCTGGAAGTGGCGCTGTGGCTCAAGTGGTAGAGCACTAGCCTTGAGCTGAAGAGCTGAAGGACAGTGCCCAGGCCCAGAGTTCAGGCCCCACGACCAGCAAAAAAAAAAAAAAAGAAGACAAAGTACATTCTTCTAAGACATGCCTGAATGAGACCCACTTCTTCCACCCAGTCCTTCCCATCCCCAATACTCCATTCTGCTTCAAGTTTATCCACCAGTTAGCTCATTGGTGAAGTTAGCGCCATCTTGGCTCAGTCTTAATGTTGGGTTCATCAAGGAGGACCTTCAATTTATGAGCCTTTGGGTGGGGGGGGGCTTAGACTGTTTCATATCCAAACCATAACAGAGCCGCATTGTTGTGCTTAGCAAACTGTTCATCCCTCAAGATTGGCTCACACACTCCTTCAGACACATTTTCAAAGCTTCACAGTTAGAAAAGGTATGTACTCCTTTGTACTACGTTTACAGATTATCTGCTTCCTTAAATCACTAGCTCTTTGAGGGCAAGGCTCCTTTGAGTTCTTGTCATCAGAAATGCTAATCAAGTTGAAATAGAGGATGTTTGAATGAACTGTGAGGTTTGTTTTAGACCGTGAGACCGTGTTTCAGCTTTCTGTTTTTCATAGTTGTGAATTTTAACAATTGCTGGTGGCAGAGAAGAGGACAACCACCCATTTTTATTCAGTTTCCCTCTTAAATAACCAAAGACGTTAGTCACTGCACATTGATGCCATCTGCTGGACAAAATTACAGTGACAGGTGCGTGTTTAAAATCATACCCTAGTTAAGATTATTACCAGTCATTAATATAAAACCTTTCACTGTTTCTGGGTTGATTCCAGAAGTATATTCAAGAAAAACCCTCTGGTGAATTGTTACTTTATTTTTGCATATTAGCTTCTTAATATTTTAGGAAGTTGGTGCATCATAAATATTAGTAGTATTTTAGTGATCTAATGCAAATTGATTAAAATATAGGAACCCAAGGACTATTGGAGTCTTTAAATACTTTTGTTACAGTAAAGACTTTGGGTGGTTATTCATTCAATTCATATTCATTCATTCATTCAAGCATTTATTGAATACCTACTGAATGATTGACATTTGTACAGAGTAAAAAAGAATAAAAAATACGTGTTGGGCACCTGTGTCTTGCGCCTGTAACCCATAGCTACTGAGAAGACTGAGATCTGAGAATTCTAGTTGAAGCCAGCCTGGGCAGAAAAGTCCACAAGACTTATCTCCAATTGACCAAGAAAATGCCAGAGTGGGTGTTTGGCTAGAGGAACACCCGCTGTGAGAGAATGAAAACCTAGCAAGAGTGCATGCATGGCCCCAAGTTCAAGCCCCAGTACATCAAAAACAAAAAGAGTCCCAGTCTTCCTCCAAATGATGAATACTTACATAAGAAACAAAATATATTAATTCCATTTAGATTTTAATAAGAATTCTCTTTGTTCACTGACTCATATACATAACAAATATCACAGATACAAAGTTACCCTTTGGTCTTTTTTTTGTTCATGTCTGGGTTTATTACAGTGCTCCTGATTTTTCTTGTAAGTCTGTTCTTTAGAAAAATACGTTGTTTATTTTCCCATGATTATTTGGTCCCTGACAAATAGCTGTTTGGAGAATCTGAAGTTAAGTTCATTTTTTATGGGGTGTTGCCAATTGCAAATTGTTATTAAGAATGTTTATTACCCAGTCAGTTGTGGTGGTGCACATCTGTAATGGCAGCAACTCAGAAAACTGAGATTGGGAGGATCATGGTTCAAGGATAGCCCAGGCAAAAGATCCACATGACCATATCTCAGTTAGTAGAAAGCTGAGTACACTGGTACATGCTTGTCATTCCTGCTACATGGGAAGCATAACTAGAATGATCCTTGTCCAGGCTGACCTAGGCAAAAAGTAAGATCCTATTCAAAAACTAGCAAAAGCAGAAAGGGCTTACTTGCATGGCTCAACTGGTAGAGCACCTGCCGAGCAAGCACAAGGCCCTGAGCTTACACTCTAGTACCTCCAAACAAAAAGTACTTAGTATCCTTTTCATGTTTAACCTTATATCAAGTAGTGCATCTATCACATTCAAACAAAACTATCATAACTCCCTCAAATTTTTAAGTTTGTATGGCCCAGTGAGAAGCAATAGAATATTTAAGGAAAATCCTGGGTGTTAGAATTTTAAAAACATTTTGTTGGGGTCACATATCAGAGTGTACATTTTCATGGTTTAGAATTGTTAGAATCATTTTGCAATTACTTTTTGAAATAATCATCTCTGTGACTATTGACTTATTTCAAGGTGAAGTTTGTGTTCAACTTACTTCTGTACATTTGGAGGCCTGAACAATGTCCCATATATGGAAGTACATAATAAATACTAACTCAACAATACCAATCATGTACATATATACTTGTCTGATAATTTTTAGTTTAGTCTCTTGTCTATATAAGGCTCTTCTGTTTTTCCTGTAAAGAACTGTGTAGTAAATATTTTGGACTTTGGGGCTGGGAAGGTGGCTCAGTGGTAGAGTGCTTGCCTTGCATGCATGAGGCCCTGCATTCCATTCCTCAGCACCACATAAGCAGAAAAAGCCGAGAGTGGCGCTGTGGCTCAAGTGGTAGAGCACTAGCCTTGAGCTGAAGAGCTGAGGGACAGCACCCAGGCCTAGAGTTCAGGCCCACGACTGACCAAAAAACAAAACAAAACAAAAAAATATTTTGGACTTTGTATACTATCCAGCCTCTGTCTTAACTGCTGAACTCAACCATTGCAGTGCATTATCATTCATAGACAATATGTAACCAATTGACAGGGCTGTGTACCAATAAAACTTTATAAAAATGGCTCTTTGGCTCATAACAATGCTCATAAATAGGAACCATGTAATAACCTTGATTGACATTGCCTTGGCATGTTATATATAATATATATTTATATATAATATTTTATATTTGGCTCAGTGACATTATTCTTTGATCAGTTAATAACATCTGCCATACCTTTTGTTTTATCTTCTTATAATTTATTTCAAGAATACTGTAACTTGTGCAGATGGTTGTCTTTATTTCTTTCCGTTGGGTGCCAAGAAATCAATTTTTAATTGATCTCTAACAAAATGAATTTTTAAACACATACTTTATTTCTCACCTTTATTCCCAGCTTCATCTCAATTTTACTATTATATTCTTTTTATTCTTGACTTCCTGAGATTTGCCTACATGAAATATTAATGAAACTATAGATTTCACAGAAAAGGATTTATGGATGTATGCAAGGACATACCTGCAAGTAAATGCTGTCAAGTCTACCTTGCAGGATGGCATATACTATATAATATAGTGGTCTATACTATATAATATAGTATATACTCTATATACTACATATATACTATATATATGCTATATATACTGTAATATGGTATATACTATATAATATAGTATCTGGGACAGAGTAAATGCTCAACAAATGAGCCTGTTGGAGAGACCCTGGCCAGCTCACCTAACAAGAGTGAGTTATGTTCCTTCTGGTCTTTCCAGCCTTCCTCCTGGGGAGGTTGGGAAGACCCCTGTAGGTTTGAATGCTTTCTGGGTTTGTAGATATCTTTCAGAATTGGTTCCTTCCAAGTGGAAACTCCCAAGTCCTTGTCCGATTTTTCCTACCTCTCTGTTTTGAAATGGGAGCATTTTTCTACATGGAGGACAACGCGGAGAGATTTGGAATGGGAGGCCATAGGCTTCTTTCCTGGGCTCTCAAAGCACCACTCTCCTGCCCTCCTGGAAGAATCTCCATACATTTCTGATAAGATAAATAGCTCACTTTAATTCTTTTCACCTGACTTTAGGGACAAGAATTTTAAACCTGGAGATGAACGATTTCAGTCTTGTTGAATACACATCACTTGATGATATTCTAGCCTACAGTTCCCATCTGAAAAAAAAAAACAAGTTTTGTGACTGAGTAGAATATGACTTCTATAAGACACCAACATGTGTTATAACTCATGTCATAGTAAAAAGTCAAAGTGATGTGAATTCGGCTCTTCAGAGAAATGTGAAAGGAGGACCAGGGCTCTCCCAGTCCACCTGCACTGCCGAAAAGCAGACAGGTGAGAAAAACTGAAAAGGAAATATATATATATATATATATATATATATATATATATGGAGTAAATGGGAAGACAAGAGTTTTTTGGAGCCATCCATTTTCTCAACTTAGACTTCTTGTAATTAGCCCATTTTAATGGGAGAAAATCAGAACTGTTTTGTTTCCCAATAACAGATAGTTATTCTTGGTTTTACTTGGGAAGGTGTAGCTTGTATCCTTCCCACCCTTAGGTTCTTCAGCAGACCCAGTGGCTGATATCCAACACCTCAGAGCATAAATCTATTTTAAGGTCTTTTCGATTGTAAAATTATTAATTTTATGGGGCTGGGAAGGTGGCTCAGTGGTAGAGCGCTTGCCTTGCATGCCTGAGGCCCTGGGTTTGATTCCTCAGCACCACATAAGCAAAAAGAAAAAAGCCGGAAGTGGCGCTGTGGCTCAAGTGGTAGAGTGTTAGCCTTGAGCTGAAGAGCTGAGGGACAGCGCCCAGGCCCAGAGTTCAGGCCCCATGACCGGACCCTCCCCCCCCAAAAAAAATAAAATAATTAATTTTATTCACCCATGTCTCTGATTTATTCACATTTTGGAAATTTTACCTCATTACAATATGTCCTGACTGTGTGAATGCGTCTTACTCTTCCCACTCACTCATTTCTTCTTCGTTTTCCTTAGACCTTCACTCAGGTGTGATTCTTTCAAGGAAGTCTCATCTCCCCACCCCACCCCCACACAGCAAAGCTGTTTAGATTCTTGTGTTATTATATCCCCTCAAAGAATCTAGTGCCTTCCATCATCATTTAGTTTTCTTTCTTTTTACCATGAGACTAGGCACATGTCTGATTTTCCTCGCCATTTATCCCTAACAGCTAGCACACCGCATTGCACATAAAAAGCAGTAAATATGAGGCAAAAGAATGTAGTTACAGCACAGGCCTGTGTGCCTACTCATCTAGCTGTTAGGTTTGGGGATTGACGTAGCTGTTGGGAAAGTCTTTCTTTTTTTTTTTTCTTTGTAAGATCTGTAGACTGTTTGCCCATTCACATTTTAAAATGTGCCACTTTGTGTTTCTACAAGCAGGTGCATTCACTGCTGAAATTGTAGCTTTTCCAAACAATTAGGTATCCTATTTTTCTCTTGCTAAAATAAGATACCCTTTCTAACTCTGTATGCAAAGTTATGCAACATTGCTGGCAAGGTTGATTTCTCTTCTGCTGTGTCTTGCTGCAGCTCTCCAGGATCCACATTTCCTCTGGCAGAGATCTGAACAGTGTTTTCTTCAGGCCTGGCCATGGCCAAGGTGCTTTTCCCGAGGTCATTTTGTGGCCCTTGCCTGGCTTGTTGAGACTGGCTTCATTCCCCACATACTGCTGAGAATGGGCTCCAGGTGCTTGCTGGCATCAGAAATGCTTGTATGGCTTCTTGCTTTAGGAAAAAGCCTCAGCCTTTCTGATGCTGAGCACACTAACAGTTTTAAGAGATTAAAAAAAAAAAAAAGCCCATGGTAGTAAAGCTGTATAATTGCATACAATCAAGGTTATTACAAGACTTAAAAAATATTTACTGTCTGGGGACTGGGGACTCACATCTGTAATGCTAGCTACTCCATCCACCAGCCTCCATATCCAAAAATAACCAGCAAAAAGATGGGCTAGAGGTTAAGGCTTAAGTGGCGGGAAACCAAGTGAGGCAGCAATATGAACAAGCGTGAGGCTCTGAATTCAAACCTAGTACTACCAGTGATGATGATGGTGATCTTTACTGGCCAAACTCAAGACCTAGGAGATGCACAGGACTGTTATTGTGAATGGGTTGACTATCAGAATCAAATCAAAATCCATAAAGGGTAGTAACTGGTGTTTCATGTTTTAGTTAAAATAGAGTGCATATTTAAATATATAATAAAAATTTAAGAAGTAGATCAGAGTCTTACTGCAAAAACAGATAGATATTTACTAAACACAACTCCCTGCATGTCCATTTTAAAAGAGATCATCCTCTCCCTTTCCCCCTGCTGACCCAGAAGTAACTGGATGGAGCAAAAATGGGGTGTATTCATAAATTTGCTACCCAGGTTCCAGGACTGGGGCTTATGATAGTTGTGTGTGTATGTGTGCACGTGTACACGTGTGTGTGTGCGTGTGTGTATGTGTGTTTTCCTGGAAAGAGGATATATTATTCACAAAACTTTGGTTAAGGTTCATTATTGTACAGAATTAATCTTAAAATACAAAGAAGCATTCTCTGAATGATAAGAAACATGCTCTTGTCGCATTTACACAGGCTGTTCCTACCACTGCTTTCCAGTGGTATTAACTAAGATGTGTGCTGTGCGTATCTTATTAACTGAATAAAAGTAAAAGAGGTAAAATAGAGTAAAGGGAAAAAAGCATGAAGAAAAGTATAAAACTATAACTTACAGGATTTCAAAACTAATACTATTAAAAAATTCAATCATGTTAACACATTCAAGTATTTGCTGTTTCATATAATAGAATAATATATAGCTTTACTTAAAAAAAATAAGATGTGTGCTGACAAGGTAGAAAATAGTGTAAGAGACTGGGAAGAAACAGAGTTGGCCTGGTCTTTCTCTTACCTTTCTTTGTGGTCATGGAGAGTTAACCACTTGTTGAGCCTGATTTCAGAGCGCCATTGAGTTAACACTGGATTTAGTGATATGGAAACCCACACATGTGGGAGTGAGACTTGAACAAGAGGTCGGAGCCAAGAGCCAGTGCTGTCCTAGAGGGGAGGACACCATGGCTACCATTCAGAGACTCCTTTTGCAACCCAGGAGATGGCTTTAGTAGGACCCGAGAAGCTTTAAAATACAGTTGCCTTGACACACGAGATGCGGCAAGTCAAGTTTGCTTTGCTAGGTCTGCTTTAAACATGCATTGTGGGAGGTGGAGACGAGGTACTGAAACTGGTAAGCTATGCAGGTCTTTGGGTTCACTTTTATACAAAGTTGAATTTCAAAGTAGAAAGTATTTCTTTCCTGATCTTCATTCCTGCCCTGTACACCCTTCCCCTAGGTGTTTCCTTGGGGGTCCACAGTTCTCACTCTACTTCCCTCTCGTGAATAATCTCACAATGTGTCCAGGTGGAGATTCTTTCTTCATTACTTTTCCTTAGAATAGTTTTTTTTTTGATAGGGGAATAGCTATCACGAATCAACTGTTGAAGTTGCAATATAGAAATTCAAGCCTCAAAGAAAACTGAAAGGGAATATGATTTGGTGCTGAGGATTTTCAGACTTGATTGTGTCAAGTTAGTTTAAGTCGGTTACCAGTTTGCTGGGCGGAACATTGACTCTTTCCCACACCCCCAGTGCACATTCGAGGAGCCTGTATCTAACGCTGCTTTTGAAGGCACTACTTCCAGCCATTTCAAATGGGGCCATGAACCGATTGGCATTGGTCTGTAGCTTTCCTGCCACCTTGGCCACCCCTGTTTTCTGGTGGTGCACAGAATTTGACAGGTAGTTGTGGGGTAAACACCAGGCAAGACCCCGTAGGAGACATCTGGCATTGCTCCTGAATAAATAGCTGTTGTCAGCTATTTTTTACCTGTGTTTTTGGCCATCTCCCAGGTGGGTTGCTTTACTGTCAAAGTAAAGAATTCCTGTCTTTTTAATTAATAACTTATCATCTTATAATTCATTTGTATTCTTCCCTTTGGCTTCTTGAATCTCCAAAGGCATATGACTAAGAATCACATATGGAAATTCCTAGTCTACATTTGAATAAAGCACTTAAGGCAATCAGTATTTCACTAAGCTTTCTAGCCCAAGTAATTAAATAAATTTTTTTTGAAATATGAAGCTTACCTCCCCCAAGAATATGTACTACTTTGCATTTTTCTTCTGTAGATTTCAGGTGTTTCAAATATAATACAGCTTCTTCTTTCTATAGCTTCAGGAAAGATAGGAACTCACACATCACAAAACTTTAGCCAGACTGGTTGGGCAGAGTGACTGCTGGTTTGTGCAGCAGATTGATGAGAAAGTCTTTTTTTTTTTGTCGGTCGTGGGGCTTAAACTCTGGGCCTGGGCGCTGTCCCTCAGCTCTTCAGCTCAAGGCGAGCGCTCTACCACTTGAGCTACAGCTCCACTTGCTAATTTTTAATTTTTTATCTTTAG
>NW_012267246.1:4707420-4779893 GCF_000151885.1 Dipodomys ordii
CTGTCCCTCAGCTCTTCAGCTCAAGGCGAGCGCTCTACCACTTGAGCTACAGCGCCACTTCCGGTTTTCTGGTGGTTTATTGGAGATTGGAGTCTCAAGGTCTCTCCTGCCCAGGCTGGCTTTGAACCTCGATCCTCAGATCTCAGCCTCCTGAATAGCTAGGATTACAGGCGTGAGCCACCAGCGCCCGGCTTGATGAGAAAGTCTTGGTAGGCCAGTTTTATGCTGATGTTTCTTAGGAGAATTTAGATGTGTATATGTGATTTGTAAACAAAATTGAAAGAGTTATGGGCTGGGTGTGGTGGCTCATTCTTGTAATACTAGCTACTCTGGAGGCAGAGATTAGGACATTGATTTCAGACCAGAGCAAGGTTAATGAGGAACTGCCCAGCTTCGACCAATAAATAGCAGTGCACACTTGTGATCTCATCTACGCCAGAGGCATAAGTAGGAGGACTGCAGTCCAGACCAGACCAGGAAAAACATGAGACCCTATCCCTAAAATAGCTAAAACAAAAGGGCTGAGGGCATGGCTTAGGTGGTAGATAGCCTACCTAGCAAGTGTGAGGCCCTGAGTTCAAATGCTAGTACAAGAAAGAAGGAAGGGAGGGAGGGAGGAAGGAAAGAATAGAAAACTAGCTCAGTCTTTTCTGCTAAAACCTCAGTTCTTCCTAAAATATAAGAATTTATTCATCATCATTGGGTAGTGTGGAAACCTTATCTTTCCCTCAGATATTTTTTTAAGGTCTTAAGAGTTTGAATGTAGATTTTGATCAAATTAAGAGTGGATCACATGGCTCAACCATATCTGACACCTTGGCTAAGTATATCTTCAGTTAGGAAGCAAGGATCTGGAAGAGGGAAGTAATTGTTTTTATATTTAAAAGCAGCCATCTGGGGTGAGGAAGCTAGACTACAGCAAGTGGTATTTGAGTTATATTTTCATATTCAGGCATGCTTGGCACTACCACGTGCCTATAAACTCAGAATAAATATGGCTCCATGACCCATAAGGTTATTAAAGGTCCATCCTCTGTGGAATCCCTGGGGCCCTCTCTTGAATCAGCTGTAACTGAATCAGCCTCTGGATTAAGTAGGGCCTGTGATTTCAGCCTTCACATCTGGAGTGTTGCAGCCTCTTGCTGTTGACTACACTAACTGGTGAGCATTTACACATCTGTAACACTTTGGTTCTCCATGGTAATAATCTTGGATCTCTAAGAGTCAGGAGCTTTCATTTATCTGCTTCTAGTTTATGCCTGGGACTTTCCCCTCATTGTGCCATCTTCTCAGATGAATCAGATTTGTCTTCTTGAGGTAGAATTATGAATTCAGGAAGACAAGATGGTTTCTCAAAGATGCTTTTCTTATTTAAATAACCTTTCCAGGTTAGAAGAGGCCAAGAGTAGAAATGGCAAGAAATGACAGGGGGGAGGAATAGCTCGGGAACTTTCTGTCCTTGTCCTGGTGGGCAAGGACATTCACTCGGATTTGTTTCAAAGTGCTTGGAGTCAAAGCGCAGCTGCTATGTTACCATAGCAGAGGTGGATCAGGGTGGATCTAATGGAATTGTGGTCCCTGTGTACTCCCACTTGCTCCCCCCACCCAAGGGCAGGGGAGCCTGGTGTGCAAGGAAACCACGCCTCTTCCATCTTGCTTCGGCAAGGGTCTCCACGTTGCTCTTGCGAATGAATACTTAGCCCTCATCCTTAAGTTACCCTCTCCAAGTCTAGCCCTTTTCCTATTCAGTATTTGCAGATTTAATTTTCTGTCTTATCTCCCCGGGTGTGTTGATTGTGACAAAATCTTCTCAGATGCTCTTAGAGCCAGATCTGTAGAGAGCAGTGTTAAACTTACCTTAACCTCAGTGCAGAGATCAGCTTTAGTCAGATGTAGGCAGATCAAAACGCCTGTGTCCCACTCACAATTGTGTCAACACACAATTCAGAAGCTGTGGGTTCCAAGTTAGGATTACATAGAGTATAACTATAAATGGAGCTGGGTGCTGGTGGCTCACACCTGTAATACTAGCTACTTGAGACTGAGATCTAAGGATTGCAGATTGAAGTCAACCTGTGCAGAAGAGCCCATGACACTCAATAAACTACTCAGAAAAAGCCAAAAGTGGTGATGTGGCTCAAGTGGTAGAACGCTAGCCTTGAGCAAAAGATGCTTGGGGACAGTGCCCAGACCCTAAGTTCAAGCCCCAGGACTGGTGTGCATGCACACACACACACACACACACACACACACACAATATGTGTGTATATATAGAGAGAGAGGAGGGAGGATGGATAGATAGATAGATAGGCAGGCAGGCACTGAGATTGCTTTTGGTCCCATTCTGTTCAATGGAACATGAGTTCGAGAGAGAGAGAGAGAGAGAGAGAGAGAGAGAGAATGAGAAAGAGAGAAAGAGAGTACAAAAACAAAGGAGGGGCAACAATGCTTGATAAGAAATGTACTCATTACCTTTCTCATGTAATTGTAACCCCTCTTACAATAAAAAACTTATTAAAAAGAAAAAGAAAGAAAGTGTGTAAGATGAAACAGAAATGGAGGGGGAAGGGTAATTTACAAAATCATCGTGTTTGAAAAGTATTAAAATTCTAGGCATTTTTATATTGCAAAGCAATTTCTAGAATTTCCTTAAGACCAAAGTAGGTATTTCTTCTTCACATGCTTTTGCTAGGCTTTGAGATCTAAAAACTTCATCTATTAGTTTTCCAAGGTTACCTTGAAGTTGAACTGACATTTACAACACAACTCATGATAAACCTAATGATAAAATCCATTTGTTGGCATTAAAAATAGTAAGACTGTACTGAGTATAGGGAACATTCTTTTTTTGAATACTGTACCTAAAACTTTATAAAATTGTTATCTATCTATCTATCTATCTATATGTCTTTGAATTGCTAATAAAATAATACATTTAAAAAGAGGTTGTAAAATTTTCTTAATCCTACAACTATGTTGTATATAATATTAAATAAAAATGATAGTAAAGAGACATAGTTTCTTGGTTCAGTTAAGGACAGAAGAAATCTATTTTTTGTTTTGAGTCCACAAAAGGTCAAAATAAATAGTAACTTGACCTTTGCTTTCCAGAAGAAAAGCGATTTGAACATACGTCTCATTTGCCTGTGATCTTTTCCTAAAGGAGGCTCTATTAAGAATTGAATTCCATATCCCTTCATCTTTTCTTGAAAACAGTGTCTGCTTTCCTAGAAATCTGTTATCTAATCATTGGCCTGACAGGTTTCTGCAGAATTCTGTAAAAGGTGTAATACCTTTTCCTCTAGGCTTCTTTTTGCTGGGTAAAGGTGAGTATTTCCTGAAATATGGAGAGCTGATTAGGTTTTAGGCTGACAGTTAAATGTTCTAAAGCAAATCTAATTTACTTTTTCACTTTACTTGGCTTTTCTATTACTTTAAATGGCTCTACCATCATCTTTAGGAAAATTGAATCCAGCTTACATATTTTCCTTTCCCATCTGTCACCAGGCTTTGCTCTCGAGTTCGCTTGTTTTCTCCTCACTGGTTTTATCCCAGCCTGGGGCTGCTTTACCTTGTAATACAATGAGTACACTAAGCATTTTCTTTTTCTTTTCAAAAACTGATGTCCCCTTCCCCTAGTGCATTACTCATTACATAACCAAGAGTAATTTTGAACCTCTCTTAAAGTTTCATCTGTATAAGACTTATTAGGGTTGTTGGAGGAATTAAATCAGCTAACACATGGAAAGCATTAACACACAGTGTCAGCACAGAGAAATACTATTTTTGATCTATAAAAATCTAGCAAACCTCGAAAACCACATAGAGAAAAATGTAGAAATCACCCAAACTCTTGCTACTCTGAGATTAGTACTGATGCATATTAATATAATATAACCAATTTTTCTTTAAGTTATGTAGTATACATGAACTACTTTGTGATCTGTTGTTGTTTTGATTTTTTTTTTTTGGTGGTGAGGGAGGCATTACTGGTTTTGAAGCCCTACCTCTTGATCCACACTAAAATGTAGCAATTTAGCATTCTTCCGTAACATGATGTGTAATAGCTGTGTTGTATTCTATTGTATGGATAAGTTGTAATTTAATCTACCAATTTATAGACAGATTTTCATTGCCATAAGCAATATCTTGGTAAGCATGTTTGCTTTGTGCTTACCTTTAAATCTCCTTAAGACAGATCCATAGAATGACAATTGCTGGGTAAAATATGTAAGCTATTTTTAAAATTCTTATTTGATACTGATTCATTTTTCTTTGGCAAAAGATTATGGGATTTGTTGTCCAGCCACAACGTGAAAAGCCAGTCTTCCTTTCCTTAAGATTTCCTACTTTTCTGTTTCAATTTAATTCCATTTTTAGTGCCTCTTAAATTCAGGTTTATGTCTTCTCATTCTTCTCTATGAACTCCTACTTATTATTTCAATTGCTTTTCTGTCCTCCAGTAGATGCCTCTTCTCTCAGAATCGGTCTTTAAACTCCACCAGACTGATTTCCTGAGTATTTCTCTATGTCCTCTCTCCTATCTTCATTCCTTTCCCTAGAGGCTGCTCAACATATATCATGGCTCCTGTATTGAAAAAGCATATTAAGATATCTCAAGATTCTTGCCTATTTTTATTGCTTTATAAAATGTATCTTTTCCCGTGTTTCATGGGTGTTTTGTTTGCACATCAAGATCACAGGTTCCTTTATGGTAGAAACTTGTTCTCCCAACAGTGTCAAGTTTAATATGCTTCACTTGGTAGACAGTTCATAAATTAGAGCTGGGCTGGCTGGCAGGATTTCTGTTTAAGATGAATTGTTAAACATTTAGTATCTTTTAAACACACTTTTACATGCCCTGTATCTTTATCAATCCTCCCTCCCTCCCTCCCTCTCTCCCTCTCTCCCTCCCTCCCTTTCTCCTCCCTTCCCCCCCCCTTTCTTCTTTCTTTTTGTGCTGGTCCTGGGGCTTGAACTCAGCTCCTGGGCATTGTCTTGAGTATTCCAGTTATGTTTTTGAATGAAAGCTCATGCTTGAACTTCAGGTAGCACTGCTATTTGAGCGTATTTAGAGCATTCCCTCAGTCAGTACAGCGGTATTTATAAATACCTTAACAGACTAATACTTTACCTCAAGTTGTTCTCTTTTGTCTCCCTTAAGATTCTTCCTAGCAGCAAGAACTCTATATGGGGAAGTTACATTGCTCTGGAAATGAAATGCCAAAATATAGGTCCACCAGTAGTCAAATATAGAGAAATTGTCTCAAGATCAGTATCATGATTATATCTCAAATAATACCATCAGTAGACTCAACTGGGAGGAAATAGGTCATGAGCTTTCAATATAAAATACATCAGTATTTATAAAATGTGATGAAAGATGGAACTGCTTTCCTGTACCACACAGGTATCTCAAGGAAGAAAATTGTTAAAGACAGACGTAACACTGAATTGCAAAGTAGTGTGGGTTTAAGAACAGTTCTTCAGCAGTGTCAGAAGATTGCTTTCCAGTGTGAGGAGAAAATTGTTATTAAACTCTAGAATTAAATATGTTATGCTAATGTACTGAGTCCATTTACATTTTATGGAATAATTTTATTTGTTCTGCACTAGCTGGCTGGCAAAGAAATTGAGCAATATTTGGTGATATTTTAATGTTGTAATTTCATCAGCATCTGACTTATTGAATCTGAATATAAATCTGGGAATAGAAAATGTTGAGTGCTATCTTTAGCTACTCCAAGGACTGAGATACCAACTTTTTCCTACCACTTCTCCATGTACTTTTCTAAGAAGTCACTTGTCACTTGTTCTGGCAAGTTTCTTGCATCTTAAATCGAGCTAACATTTACAAGGAAAGCTATGAAGGTTAAAGAAATATATTTTAGAAGTAATTTTTTAAAATTACAGTAATCAGAACAGGAAAACAATATTGAAGTATAGAAAGTAAAACCTTTCTTCAGCAACTGAAGTATATCTTCCCATATCTCTTCCATATGTAATGATAAACAGTACATCCTATCATGTATGTACGTTAGCTAAAACGATATGCCATCCCTAGTACTTTGTACTTTGTTTTATAATTAATAGTTTATCATGATGCCCTGATTAACACACATACTCCTATCCCATAATTTCCAAAGGTTATAGAACATATTGTTCTATCAGTGAAAAAACACAACTTTTTTTTTCATGTGCACAAAATATGTAGATATATATATATATATATATATGTATGTTACATTTGTCTGAATGAGTCTCTTTCTCTTTGTCTATGTCTCTTTCTCTGTCTCTCTTTCTCTTTCTGTGTTTGGTGCCAGTACAGGACTTGAACTAATAGCCTTTTATTCTTGCTTGGCTTTTTTGCTAAAGGCCAATACTCTATCTCTTGAGATATACCTCCAGTTCCAGCTTTTTTTTTTTCTGATTAATTGGAGATAAGAGAATCTTGGGCTGGTTTTGAACCTTGAGCCTTAGTTCTCAGCTTCCTAAGTAACTAGGACTACAAGTGTGAATCAGCAGCACCTGGTTATGTATGTATATATTTTTAATTGTTTTATAAAGGTGATATGCAGAGGGCTTACAGTTACATCAGTCAGGTAGTGTATATTTTAGCTCATATACTTTTCTTTTTTATTTTTAGACAAATACCACTGATAAATAACATTGAATTTTTTTTTATCTTGAACAGTATCAAATGTGTGTATATGTATGTGTGTGGATAAATGTCTTCCAGTGTCCAAGGGGAGCATTGTACCTACTTGTCAATCACCTAGAAATGGCTAGTTGAGTTGAAAGTATATTGTGCAAGTAGCAACAAACAAACAAGTGAACCAAAAAAGTTACCAAAAACAAATTAAGAAAATACACACATCAATATAAAGGTTAAGGCATTCTGTGGTAACTGTTGAGTTTTTCAGATTACAGCCATCTGTGCCTTAGATCCCTTTGTTTTTTTCTTCATTCACTGTTGCACTGTGAGTCCCAGCGGATGGTTTTCCTTCCAGTTTGCAGGAGTTACTGGAATGAGCATTAGTGAATGGGGAATGGCCAGGTACAGTAGGGAGGTGGCTGCTGAGGTAGATAGTCTTCTGTGAGTCAGATTTGTACCAGCAAAATTATACTGGGGCCTGTGGACTTTACTGAAATAGTTCAAAGGGCGGAGTACTACCTCTGAGACCATCAAACCCAGTTCATCATCTTTTATACCTTTAAGCCTGGTAGAGAACTTGTAGAGGTCTGTGTGAATCTGTCTGTTGGGACACCTTCCCTAGGTGCAGTGAGTCAGGATCAAAGTGACAAGGATGTGCGTGTCTTGGTTCAATGTGCTTTGAGTTCTTGATACAGCATGTGATGTTTAAAATGCAAAGTACTTATGGGATTCTCTGTTTTCTTTACAGACGGCAGCTGAATATGTGAAATCTCGACTCCCAGAAGCCCTCAAACAGCATCTTCAGGACTATGAGAAGGACAAGGAAAACAGTGTGTTGTCTTATCAGACCATTCTTGAACAGCAGATTCTATCAATTGACCGGGAAATGCTAGAAAAACTCACTGTTTCCTATGACGAAGCAGGTATGTTTGTTTTTTTAATCTACACAGACACATGTAATTTTTTCTCCTCTGCAGAATTTCTGTGTAGACCTTGGTTAAATGTAGACTTTTTTTCTGAGGTAGATGGTTAAGGGCAAACTAGATTCAAATAATGTTTCTTCTCTGTAGTTTGACTGCCATAAGTTTTTTTTAGGAGATTCTAGAAATGGCTCTTCAATATCAAATCCCTTTAAATTTTTGCTCTTTCTTAAATGGAATGGTCCTGGTCATTTATCAACTGTGTCCTTCTATTGATCTGCTTTTTGTGTGTGTGTGGGGCGGGGGGGGAGTCAGGTCGTGGGGCCTGAACTCTGGGCCTGGGCACTGTCCCTCAGCTCTTCAGCTCAAGGCTAGCGCTCTACCACTTGAGCCACAGCACCACTTCCGCCTTTTTTCTTTTTGCTTATGTGGCGCTGAGGAATCGAACCCAGGGCCTCATGTGTGCAAGGCAAGCGCTCTACCACTGAGCCACCTTCCCAGCCCTTGATCTGCTCTTCTAAGGTATCACTTTGGTTTTGGCTATCCACTGAAAACTTTTATGTCTGAAAACCCAAGTACTATTAATTGAATCAAATATATTTTTTAAATGTATTACACATTTTCTGTTCTAAGGAGAGACTATTTTTTCCCTTGTAGTTTGAAGACGAATTTGGCTTTCTTTTTCTTTACACATCAAATGAAACCTACTCCCTAAATAGTACATCTAAGATTCTGGCTTCTTATTCATGAAGTTGTAGACATACCTTCATGTGATGTCATTTTTATATTAGGTTGTGGGCTAAGGTCCAATTTTAATGAAACTATTGTACTATTAGAATTATTAAAATATTAAATTGAATTTACAAAGCAGAACATCCCAAGTAAATTTTCTCTACTTTCCCTCACCAAAGAAACAGCAAAGTAAAATATATAGGAAAATGAATTTCTGATGGTCAAATGTTGATTTTTTTTCCATTGTTAACATTAAATTTTTTTCCAACTTCACAGGTTTTACAAAGGGTTTACAATCGAACATGCCCACTTAAATTGTCCAGTGCTTTTTAATGATCATGCCTTCCATCATTGTCCCTCATGCTCCCTGCCCCTTTCCTCAACCTCACTTTACATTTCCTACTTCCTTTATCACATGTGTACATTGAGTATTCTGACTGTATTGGTTCCTTTTTTTTTCATTCACCTCTCCCACTGTCTTCCCCCCCATGCAAACTTGTTTCAGCTTCCTGATAATCATTTTATTAAACTGTCAATGTTCAAAAGGTTTACTCCATGGAGTTTAACTTCTGCATATACAATATTTTAGTTAGCTTGCTTATGTATATAAGCATCTACCTGTACGTGTGTTTACATGGGAGGTTGTGTTTTGGGTCTCATATTTACATATGAGAGAAAACGTGCCCCCCCTGGCTTTCTGAGTCTGGCTCCCCTCAGTATGATGCTTTCCAGATCTTTCCATTACTCTGCAAATGACATAATTTCATTCTTCCTGATGGCTATGTAAAGTTCTGGTGTGTGTGTGTGTGTGTGTGTGTGTGTGTGTGTGTGTGTGTGTGTGTGTGTGTGTGTGTGTGTGTGTGTGTGTGTGTGTGTGTGTGTGTCTTTCTTCTGTTATAGAGTATGTGGGCTGCTTCCATACATTGGCTGTTGTAAATTTGCTGCAATGAGTATAGATGTTACAGGTTCTTTTGTTGGATCTTGTCATGGCGTATTTCAGATAAATCCTCAAAAGTGCTATCACTGGATCACCAGTAGCTCTATGTTCAGTTTTTTTGAGGAATCTCCATTCTGATTTCCATAGTGGTTACACTAATTTACATTCCCACCAGAAGGCCAATATTTTAAACATCAGGAACTTACACTTTTGTTTTCACAAGAATTTTTTTGTATGTGTATGTGCGTGTTAGTCTTGCCACTTGTACTCAGGGTCTGGGCACTGTCCCTGAGTTTTTTTCTCAAGGCAAGTGATCTGACACTTGAGCAATAGTTCCTCTTCCAGCTTTTTGATGTTTAACACGGGCTTTTTTTTTCTTCTTCTTCTTTTTTGCCTGATCTGGCTTCAAATGTGATCCTCAGATCTCAGCCTCCTAAGTAGCTAGGATTACAGGCATGAGCTATGGGCATCCAGCCTCACAAGGATATTTTTATAGTGCCTCTTAACTTTTTTCAACATAATGTATAAAGCAGTCTCAGTACTGAGGGCCTGAACTCTGCACCTGGGCACTGTCCCTCAGCTCTTCAGCTTAAGGCTAGCACTCTATCACGTAAGCCACAGCACCACTTCTGGGTTTTTCTACTTATGTGGTGCTGAAGAATTGAACCTAGGGCCTCATGCATGCAAGGCAAACATTCTACCATTGAGCCACCTTCCCAGCCTGAGTGCACATTTTTTAAAACCCTATACTAACATTATGCTCCATTTGCCTAACCATGAATTCAATATTTCAATGATATGAGTCCCCATTATATTCTACCCTGTGACTCCTTCATATCTCTCTCAAGGAGCCTCATTTCTCAACTTACCCAAGACATCTCTTCTCTTTCCATTTTGTTAGTTTTCTAGATGTGTCTGTTAGATGGTGTTCTCTCCCTGTCTGTCTCTGTCTCTGTCTCCTCTCTCTTTCTATCTGTCTGTCTGTCTGTCTGTCTCTGTCTGTCTCTGTCTCTTTCTCCTCTCATCTTCCCCCTTAGCCCAGGTAGTATTAAATCTAGAGCATTACATCTCTTACCCTTAATGGAAAACAGAATGGTATTTAGCCTCAGTCAAGATAATATTTAAATACTCATAGTCCTTTGTTATTGTGGAGTTTATGTTCCACCTACTCTTAGCTTCCATACCCACTTCCTGGGGAAAAATTTCTGAGATCCGTAGACTTGCCTGAAATAACAGTTACTTTTTGTAGGGTTGACACTAGTCTCTAATTGTTGATCAAGCTGTGTATTCATCACAATGAGGCAGTTTCGTGTTTGCTTAGTGTGCATTAATCAAGTATAGTGCATTAGTTAAGTGTATCAGCCATATACTAGGTGGTTCAAAGGAAGGAAGGGAGGGAGGGAGAGAGGGAGGGAAGAGAAGGAAGGAGGGAAGATAGAGGGATGGAAGAGAAGGAGGGAGGAAGGAAGGAAGGAAAGAAGGAAGGAAGGAAACAGAAAGATGGGATGCAACTTGATAAACATGGATTATGCTTAACCTCTTGTTGGAGAGCTGAAACATATGACTTCGCTTAAAACTCTCTAGGAATTGGAGGCATGTGTACCCTGCATTAGTCACAAGGTATTAGAGTTAAATGAAGGTGGGCGGTCCAGAATTAGAAAAAGTGTCTCAAGGTTTGCGTGGACTTTTTTAGGTTGAGGACATTAATTTGACTGATGGATGAACACTGAAGTGGATTTGCAAAGAGATGAGGTTAGTGTTCTAGTTGGTGGAGTAGCACAAATAGACACCAAAATGGAGATGAATAGCAGCCATAATTTCCCATCATGGAAATTCTTTTACAGGATTAATTCTCTGCCTTTCTATGTTGTTGTTGAGTAACTACTAATCTTCAGAATTACACTTGTACTTATGGAAATACTTTGGCACAGAATTAATCTCTCAATAAATCTGGGAAAGACTTAAGTTCCAGGCCTCCCCTCTAGCTTAATAGTGAAGTGATCTTTAGCTCATCAATCTCTCAGAACCTTCTTCTTCGTATTAATTTTGATATGCTTCACAGAGCTGTTATAATAACAGAATAGATCATGTTTGGTCCTTAGAAATCATATTGCAAATGCTAGTTAATGCCACCAAAGCTGGGTAAGAACAGACTTGGATCTCATTTCTCCCTCAATCACTTTAAGGCTTCTTAGGGTCCTTTCCTTGCATGTTGTGTTTGAGAAACAGAGAGACATTTTTTAAGGTGATCCTCAGAAGCCTTGGGATATGAAGCATCATCCATTTGTTAAGTCGCCCACTCGAGCCCCATTCGCCTTTGGTCATTGTGGGTGAGCTAATACAGGATGACAGATTTGATGGAGGCTGCGTGTACATATGGATGAGTGAGTGGCACTGCGGTCACTGTCTCCTCCATACCTAATTATTAATGATGAAATCACAATGAGAGGAGAAAAGAAAAAAATGTGGCTATTTAATAGGAAACTATTTTATCATGGTACTAAGGAACCAGGGCAGAATATCTAGTACCGTGAGATTTAACATCCTATAGTAAGAGCTTTATTTGCCTACAGTGTTCATGCTCTTTCTAAGCTATCCTGGTCTTTACTTTCTCAGTTTTAGGAAGGAATTAATTGTTAGAAAATATCTTGGTCTCTAGAGAGATTAATTTGTATTTTGTGTTCATCCACTGATAAATCAGCCTGTGTGACTTAATGAAAGTCATCACCATCTGTGGCTTCTAAACTCCTAAACCCTAATTAATGAAAAAGCCCTTAGACAGTTGTCTAAAACCTCCCTGTTTGCCCTCTCTCTGTTCCTTCTTCTCCTTTAAATATGCACAACCTTTAATACTTTACTCATCTATAGTTCAACCATCCAGTAACCTAAAAATCCAGCAAAAGAACATGGGCAGTCAGAGTCATGTGTGCATTCAGACTATATCACAGAATTTGTGGACAAGTCTCTGAAACATTCTCATCTAGATTCTGTAGATTTTTACCTTTTGTAGTTCTCACTAGTTCAATTGTATTTTCCAATATGATATTTTGTTTTATTCATGCATTCATTTGTACATTTTTATTAACATCAGTTAGTTGTACAAGGGGGTTTCATTTTAACATGTCCATTTGTGTATATAGTGTATACCTGATCACTCACATCTTCCATCATTCTCCCTCTTCCCCATCTTCCATCCCAAACTAGTTTCTGTAGCTTATTTTCACACATATAAACATAGATTATTATGGCTATATTTGCCATCCTTCCCTCTCTCCATTTGTCTATTCTGTCCAAGTGTTTAAATTTTATAATCTTTTTGTTGAACTGCATGTTAATTGTTCAAAGAGGTTTTATTTACCGTGGTGTATCTCACAGCTCCACGTACTAGATTGATTTCTATACACACACACACACACACACACACACAAGCTGCACATGTGCAATCCTTTCTGTAGTTATACATGCATATGTTTGTTTTAGGTCTCATATTCACATATGAGAGAGAACATGTGACCTTCTTTTTCTGAGCCTAGTTTTCTTTGCTTAATATGATGTTTTTATTCTTCTGAATAACATTGCGTACGTGTGTGTGTGTGTGATTTTCTTGATCCATTTATTGGTTGTAGGGAAGGGCATCTGGGCTATTTCCATACCTAGGCTATGGTGAATAGTGCTGTAAAGAACATGAGTGTGCAGATGCTACTATTGAATCCTAACAATATTTCTGTGGATAAGTGCTCACATGTTATCACTAGATCATAGAGTGGTTCTATCTTTGGATTTTTCAGGAACCTCCAAATTGGCTTCCATGGTTTTCACACTAGTTTACATTCTCACCATCAGTGAATTAGGATTCCTTTTCCCCATGTCCTCCCCAGCATTTGTTGTTGCATGTGTTCTTGATGATGAACCATTGTGACTGGAGTAAGATGAAAGCAGTCTCAGTGTCATTTTGATTTGCATTTCCCTTGTGGCCAGGGATGTATTTATTGGCTATTGTACTACTTTCATTAAGTGTCTGTTCAGCTATTTTGCCCATTTACTAGTTGGGTTATTGATTCTTTGGGAGTTTAATTTTTTGAGCTCCCTGCATATTCCAGTTATTGTCAGCTGGCAGAGTTTTTTCTCATTCTGTTGGCTGTATTTTCAGTCTGGTGGTTACATGCAAAAGCTTTTCAGCTTGATGCAATCTCATTTGTCAATCCTTGCTTCTATTTGCTCAGCTTCTGGAGTTCTATTCAGGAAGATACTGCCTCCACCCATAAATTCTAGTGTTTTTCCTATCCTAGCCTGTTGGTGTCATCCTTTTATGAGTAAAACTGAAGAAACTAAGAATAGAAGTGGCAACCTTAATATAATTAAAGCTACAAATGACAAAGCCAACCTCACACTATATGAGAGAAAAAAACCTGTTTTCTCTAACATCAGAAACAAGATAAAGCTGAGCGCCGGTGGCTCATGCCTGTACTCCTAGCTACTGAGGAGGCTGAGATCCGAGGATCACAATTCAAAGCCAGCCTGGGCAGGAAAGTCCGTGAAACTCTTATCTCCAATACAACCACTAGAAAACTGGAAGTGGTGCTGCGGCTCAAGCGGTAGAGTGCTCACCTTGAGCTGTAGAGCTGAGGGACAGTGCTCAAGCCCAGAATCCAAGCCCTGGGATCCACAAAAAAAAATAGATAAAGATGTCCATTTTCTCTGCTCTTATTCAGTATAGTACTAGAATTTCTAGCCAGAGCAATAAGACAAGACAATGAAACAAAAAAGGATTCAAATAGGGAAAGAAGTAGAATTGTTCCTATTTGCAGATGACATGATTCTATCTATACATGCCCCTCCCCCCCCCCAAAAAAAACCTAAAGAAATCTATTCCAAACTCCTTGAATAAGTTCTCTGATATAACAGGATGAAAAATTGTCGTAGTTTTCCTGTATAGCAGGATAAAAGGGAAATTAGGAGAACAATTCCATTCACAATAGCTTAAAAGAAAATGAAAAGAAAGAAAAGAAAATGCTTAGATATAAACCTTATAAGAGATGAAGGACCTCTACAGTCAAAACTAAACTTTTTATTTTTTTTTTTATTTTTTGCTGGTCCTGGGGTTTAAACCAGGGCCTGAGCACTGTCCCTGAGCCTCTTTATGCTTGCCACTTCCAGCTTTTTCTGAGTAGTTTATTGGAGATAAGAATCTCTTACGGACTTTCTTGTCTGGACTAACTTTGAACCGCAATCCTTAGATCTCAGCCTCCTGAGTAGCTGGGATTAAAAGCAAAACCATCAGCGTCCATAAAACTAAATTTTTTTTAATGTGAAAGGATCTTGTTATTTTGAATCCTTTATTTAAAAAAAACCATTATTCCACTTTACTAAAATTTCTTTGTGTGAAAATATTTTTCATGTCAACATAAGGTTTCCTTTTGAAATTGCCATTCACTAAATAATTCTCCTATGTCAAACATTTATTTTTTCTTTTATGAAGAATACAAAAAATGCATTTGAGTGCATTTCATATTGTTCAAGAGAGAATTGACTTCAGGAAGTAAAGAGTTCAGGAAGTATAAGAGTATAATTCTATAGGATTAGAATTAGAAGGCAGGAAAAGGGATTCGACTTGGTGTTATGACACTAAGAAAAGCAAGCCACAGGAATAATGAGCAAATCCAGAAGAAGCAGTTCCTCAGATCTCCAACAGTGCACTATACATGAAGTCATCTCAATATTGACAGAGTTGACATCATTCATCTTTACAGTAGTGATTCTGATTCGCAGTGAGAAGTTTCAATGGCATTGTTATACTCTATAAAAAACGGGAATTGTATAATCCAGTGTCTTATTCAGGCTGCTATAGCAAGCTAGCATAGTCTGGGTGGTTTACAAGCGATAGAACTATTTCATTCAGCACTCAAGACTGGAAAGCCAGAGACCAAAGGTCCAAAAGATTCAGTGTTTCTCTTGGGTCTGCTTTCTGTGGACAGATGCCTTCTTCTTGGGCTCGTACATGGCAGAAGGGGCAAAGGACCTCTCAGGGCCTTTATTATGAGGGCATTAATTCTATTCAGAGGGCACTGCCTGCTTTCAAAGGCCCAATATCCTAATATCCACACAGTGATGATTTGCTTTTGTTTTAGTAAGACTATCCTCACTGGGAAAAATACCTTGGGAAAAAGCTACTTAAAAAGAGGCAAGATTTGTTTTCTGGAATGCAAAGGGTTATTTATATTTTCTCTATGAGTGTTTTTATTTGAATTGGGAAAATTTTCTAAGAAAAGTAGTGGCGTGATTTGACAGGAAATCATAGTAATTCTCAACAGTCTCAGAGGGCATCATTAATGAAAATACTCATTGTTGGCATAGTGTGCCAAAGTAGAACTGTTGGGGTGCAGGGGAGAGTCCTTCTGCAGGGTATTCACTTTTTTCTACTGTTCTTATTTCTGTTTCTGTAACTAATCTCAAACTCTGTTTTTGATTTTTTTTTAATGCTTGGATTAAATAAATAACCTCCATTGTCCCTTGTAAAGGACAAAGTAATATGGCCTGTAATGCCTGGCATGGGAGAGAATTGTGCACCAAGTAGACCCATGTATTTGAGGGTAGACCCATGTATTTGAGGATAGTGACACTGACACCAGAGCTCTAAGCCACGGGAAGAGTAGAGTCTAGAAATGAGCAAAGAGCTGTGTACTCTTCCCTTTGGGAGAGGTCGAGTGTACCTGAAGTGTGCTGTACACTCACGGTAAGTACCTGAGATACTTTCTGACCTTGCTGTCTAGGTCTTCTGCGTCTCAGATCTCTTCTCAGACCAGCAAGGGTTTGATTTCTGGCCTTCTCTGTTCACTAGACAGACCTATAGCTTCCCAGGGAGCACATCATTCAGGCATATACAAACAATGCTCACAAGCTGAAAGGGAACCAGACAATGCAGATGAGGAAAGGAGGGCCCCCAGCTGGCCGTTTCTTGGGTTCGTTAATGCTCCCTGAGACCTGCACGTCCATAGATGAGAATCCAGAAGCCATATACAGCTTCCCCAGAGCAAGTGAGAACGAAGGAGCAGCATTCATTCCTTAGTCTTTGTGATCGTCTGATGCAGCTCAATAGTAGAAATTTCCTGGAAGCTGAATCAAAGCGTAGCGCTTGGCCCTGGAGCCTTGACGACACACACCTGCTGTATTGCACTTTTTTGGAGAAGAGCTTTTAAAAGGATGGGGAGATGTGGTGTTAGTACTTTAGGACATCGCTGAGGGTTACCCCCTGTGGAGCTTCTTTTATGTTCCTCAAAATGGATGATACCTGCAAGTTCCACTGTGTTTTAATTGAGCCATTAGTGTCATAGCAATCAGTGCTCTCAGGAGGGCCACCATTTCCTGTTATCAGGAGATCTACCACACACCCAGAAACACACACCACTGTGAATTTTTTAGGGCCCTTCTAGGTTTTCAAAGAACATTCCAGAAATGCAGTCAAAAGGTATTTTCAAGAAATTTCTTCATTCTCACAAATAGTGAATTTCTCAGTTTGTTTCTCAGACGGGTCCTGAGGGACAAAATGACACTAAAGTTGCTTTGTAGCTCAGTCAAGACCCAATTCTAGGCTCGGAAAATTTCCCTCTCCAGGGACCTACTGACCAGAATTGGAGGATTTGGAAGGAAGAAGAAAAACTGGGTCCCAAAAGAAACTTGGGATGCCAGTTTCCAATTTTCTTTAAACAATTAAACTCTGTTTTGTTTATTTTGCTATTAGAAGATTAATATAAATCTATTTGACCTGTTTTTAAAATGTAGAAAAAAAGGAAAGAATAATATCTAATTTTACTACCTGAACATAGAAACTTTGGTGTGTTTTTAACTAGTAATTTTTCTTTACTGAGTTTTAGTTATTTATGTCCAAATTTATGTCTTTAAAAAAAAAGAATACTGAAATGTACCAGCAAACTACTCACAAATGTGATTCCTAAAGGTAGCAGTATTTTGTTGGTTAAATAGGGGACAGTCACCATTTTTGATAAGCTTCCTGCCTGGGCCTGCACTGGGTGCAGCCTATCTGTAGACTTACTGTTGTAGCAAGGATGAGAGACATTTACTGCCTCACCCAGATGTTTATGTTGAGACAGAGTGTCACAGGCTTTAGTGCCTGGGCTGGCCTTGTACTATGATCTCCATGGTTTTAGCCTTCCATATATCTGGGATTATAGGCGTGAGCCACTGGTGCCTGGCTTTACCATACATTAAAAAGAAAAAGTCTAACCAGGCACCAGTGGTTCATGCCTGTAATCCTAGCTACTCAAGAGACTGAGGTCTCAGGATCATGATTCAAAGCCAGCCCGGACAGGAAAGTTCCTGAGACTCTTTCTTCTAATAAACCACCAGAAAACCAGAAGTGCACTGTGGCTCAAAAGGTAGAGTGCTAGCCTTGAGCTGAAGAGCTGGGGGACAGTGCCTAGGCCCTAGGAAAAGAAAGGAAGAAAAAAAAAAGAGGAAGAGGAAGGAGAAGAAGAAGAAGAGGAGGAGAGGAGGAGGAAGAGGTGGAGGAGGAAGAGAAGGAGGAGGAGGAGGAGGAGGGAGAAAGGGAAAAATCTGTAAATATATACTGATCTAAGTTTTCTGGTGAACAAAATAAAATTTAAATTTTAAAGGACTTTGCTGAGTGTACTGGAAACTAGAAGCTAGCGTTGAGATTTAGAATCAGGAACTGCCACCTTTAATGATTAAAAACTTTCAACTAGAATTGTGTTTAGCTTTCTAATCAAGTTGCCATTGTTTGCCACAATGAAGGTAGGTAATATTACCTGTCTCCGAAGTAGTATTTGATTACAAGGACCGAAGAAAATATGTTCACTTCCCAGAAAATAATTGTTCCAGGTGGTCACAATTTAAGAGTGTGTTGGCTGTGCAGAAACAAGGCGCCAATGCTATCTGCTTCTTTTCTTCTCTGTACTATTGGGATTTCGGTAACCAAGGCCCAATTGGAAGGCTTATCGTAAATTTTCATGAGATCCAAGGTAATAGACTTGGAGTTCGTAGAGAAAAATAAGATCATTCCTCAAGTGCTAGGATTGTACTGTATTGACTGTCCACCTGTAGTGGCAAGGGTAAGCCAGATGTGTCCTCTCCTTAATAGCTGGCTGATGTTTCATGGCATCTAGCAAGATGTTAGGTTCAGTGTTTGAGATCTGCTAGATACTCGAACTTCATTTGGTAAATTGCCTCACAAAAGGCGCTGTTTTCAAGCCCTCTACCACGGCTCAGAGGACTTCCCTTTGTATTTTATTCTTGGTTAATGTCCTAGTCTCAAGGCTGTCTGTTGTATGCCATTTCTGGCCAGGCTGGTTTGATGAAGAGTTTCTATAGTATATGCCATTGAGAAGCCCCTTGATAGTCTAAGGAGAACTGTGAAGTTTCTATGGAGAAATCACAAGAAGTCTCTATGCACTCAACACAAACATTTACTCACACCTGGTTCTAGATAGGTGCTCAGAGCCTAAGAGGTAGGGATGGAGAAGCATATGGCCTTTGAATGTACAGCTGATCTGTGTCTGTTCATCTGGTTTCCTTTTTTTTTTTAAGTTGTTTGTGAGGCTTGAACTCTGGCCTGGAGGATGTCTCTGAGCTTTTTTGCTTAAGCTAGCTCTCTACCACTTTGAGCCACAGCATCACTTCCAGTTTTCTGGTTGTTCACTGGAGATGAGAGTCTCCCGGACAATCTTGGCTGGGCTAGCTTTGAACCATGATCCTCAGATCTCAGCATCCTGATAGCTAGGATTACAGGTGTGAGCCAGGGGTTCCTAGCTTGTTAATCTATTTTCTAAGTTCACTTTTTCCCTACCTAAGTCAGCACTTCATTCTCTGATCTCTGTTTTACTCAAAGAGAGAAGTAACACATTGTATTTTTATTATTTATTATCTACTTATCCTCTAAAAATTTGACTTGCCACACTTTAAAAAATAATATTACAATAAAATACAAAATAAAAGCCATTAAAAAGAGGCCAATATGCTGTCCACACAGCAGCTTAGTATAGAGTATAAGTGATACACGTCTCATTTCCCCTAAGCTTGATGACAGCCAAAGCCAAAAGAGGAACCTTTTAAGTGCCGAAGTTGTCAGTGATCCAGCAGGCAAAACTGACCTGTTTTCAAATGGAGATGACTTTTCTTTTGGCTTGTGAAGACCTTAATCACGAAGTCCCTTATTTATATACAGGGCACTGAGCATGTCTTAGCCTGGGTTCTCCAAAAGCAGAGCCTGAAACTAAAGGCTTGAGAGCAGACGGTTGATTTGGGAATGAGATCCAGGGAGCTGTGGTGAGGGCCCAGGGAAGACCTCCTGGAGCCCAGCTCCCCTTAGGACAGCTCCTGCATGAGCTGGCTGCCTTCTGAAGTTTGTGGATTGCATCCTACACCCATTTGGCCCTGGTCCCATCCCCATACTGGTCAAGGGAGCTCCACTGCCACCAGCTTCCCTGTACATCTGGTGTGTGTGTGTGTGTGTGTGTGTGTGTGTGTGTGTGTGTGTGTGTGCGCGCGCGCGCGTGCGCGCGTGCGTGTGTGTAGTGGGTTTTGTATGGGCATGAGGAAGGAAACGTGATAAATCACTTGGACCAAGGCCATGTCAGACTTTACCTGTTCCCTCCACCAGTGGCTAAAGTATGTGGTGGAAAATGGGATAATGGTACACTGGACCATCACACCAAATGAAATGCTAAAACATCACATAGCAAATTGTACAAGTTCATTGTATGGTCATTGTTTGCTTTAGTAACTATCAAAGTTGTAGATCCATTATTTGTCCTTTTCACAGTCTGTGTGTACCATATATCATGTGGATATATCCAGTATAGAGAATACTCTAATTTATAGAAAATCTTACATAAAACAGAAGATGAGAAAAAAGAAAGATTTTTGTTGTATTTAGCAGCCCGAGTAGCTTCCACTTCAAGTCAAAATAGTTGATACGTGGTCATTTTTTTTTGAAACATTAATTCAAGTATCTTTAATCTGAGAGCACAATGAGAAACAGCTTTCACTTTGGAGTGCATTTCCACAGTTATTTAAAAAAAAATAGAAACAAAGCATAATCTACCACAGGCAAATTCCTAGTGGTGGTTACTCTGGGAAGAGAAACTAGGGAAAGATACTTTTTTTTGCCAACTGCGCTGCTTACATTTTTAACTTTGTCAAGTATTTTCAGGTCTTAATTTTTTTTAAGTAAAAGAAAATTAAAACTAGACAAACCCTTTCTGTTCCATCTCTTGTAGCTTCAGTTTGGAGAAGGCCATTTTCTTTGTTTTCAGTGAGGGTTTTAACCTTAATATCTCTGGCACACGTCAAGTTCGTTGACTCACTGACCCGGCAGCCATCCTGACCTTCAGTGCTAAGGTCAGAGAAGGTCATCAGTCAGACTCCTATGCCTGTGTGTGCTAGTGTACCAGGGCTCCAGCCATAAAAGTCCCAGACTCCAGAGCAGGGCTGGCCTTATAGAAAAGAATAATTCATCTGGAAAAGAAACGGATCTTGAGTGTTGGCACCGCAGTGTGGCACCATGTCACTGTGTCCCATAGCAATGTGGAGGGAAGTGAGTATTCTGTGAGCTATGGAAACTTGGGAGAGAGAGGAGGAGGAGGAGGCAGATGGCATGGAGTGACTGAAGCCCACCTGTGGAAACACAAGGTCATGATGTCTGAGTTATTGGTGTTTATGTGCATCAGAAGGTGGCATGTGCAGACCTTGAAGTTAAGGAGGCAGGGAATGATGTCAGAAAGTCAACTTTGGTCTTCAAATGGGCACAGGCGGACCTTGAGCAAAATTAAAGAATCCTAGAACCACTTCAAACTGCTTCCAGATTCCTATATTTGAAACAGATGCGATCTATCGGATTTGCTCGGCCTTTAATCTGCTAGTCTCAATCATTAACTACACTGAATTAAATATTTTTCTCTGTGATCCTGAAGCTGCTTAACTGATCTGCTTTGCTTAGCTGAGCATCCTGGGGTAGCAAGCAAAGGAAAATGTGGCTCTGCTTTTGGTGCGTATGCTACTAAAGCAAGCACTAAAAAAGAAATAGTGGTTTCTTTTCTTCCTTTCTGCTTGGGGGAATTAATTTATGGGGAAGTCAAGTGACTTTCTCTGGGCCTGGAATAGAATAGCATGGCCTGTCTTTCAGAACCAGAGCTTTTCTGGAAGCCACCATTTATTCTTTACTAACTTGCGTCCTCTGCTCAGATAGAATTTAGAGTGGTATTGCAGTTAACCACCAATGTCTATAGATTCTTCATAGGTAGCCTGAGAATCTCAAGGGACTCTTTTTGTCTACGGCTCCTGACTTCTCATTTCAAGAGAAACAAAGGAGGATATCAGTTAGAGAGGTGATGAGGGATAGTTGTGAGTTTCCAGTGTTAAGAAAGAGAGAGAGGGGCTGGGAAGGTGGCTCAGTGGTAGAGCACTTGCCTTGCATGCATGAGGCCCTGGGTTTGATTCCTCAGCACCACATAGGCAAAAAGAAAAAAAGCCAGAAATGGCGCTGTGGCTCAAGTGGTAGAGCTCTAGCCTTGAGCTGAAGAGCTGAGGGATAGTGCCCAGGCCCAGAGTTTAGACCCCACAACTGACAAAAAAAAAAAAAAAAAATCTTGACAACCGAAAGAATATTTGTGCTCATTTTTCTTTTCCCTTGGTAATCCTGGGGCGTCACCTTAACCTTGTGCTTGATCAGCAAGTACTCTGCCACTTGAGCAATGCCTACAGCCCTCAACAAAATGGTTAAATCCATAATCCTGTAAAGGTGACTGCTGTTTCCACTGTGGTATGTGTATTTTCAAAATCTCCTCTCATATATGTACATGTATATATGTGTGTGTATTATATAGAGAGAGGGGGGAGGGAGGGAGGGAGGGAGGGAGACTGTGAGAACTAGGTTTGAAAAACGTGGATAGAGGAGGCCACAAACTTAGGCCACAGCAGCAGCTCACCCTTAAAGTAGTCCAACAAGAATATTGCTTCTTCTGCTTGGATTATCAACACTAGTTGTTAGTTGCTTGCTGACATTGTCACTTCTGTAAACTGACTGAGATAGCCATTGCCTTAAAGAATTCTTTCTCAAGCTTTTAATTTTCAGACTCTTTCTTTGGCCTCAGCATTTAGGCCCTGCTGACCAGATTAGGCTAATCGTAGACCACATCCTGCTGGCAAAGGAGGCTAAGAAAGCAAGCTTTGAGACTTCTCAGTTTCTGAGGCAGGAGGTGGCTTCTGACTCTTCCCAGTTATTAAAAAGATGAGACAGTTCCTGATGGTGCTACAGATCCACTGGTGATGACTTTGGAACTTGTGACCATAAATAGTGTAAAAAGTGAACGGTAATGCTGTTGGCAGCAGAGTGAATGGTGATGTGAGAAACTGGAGTCAGAAAAACATTAGTTGGATTCTTTCACACATGCCATTTACGGCTATTAAAATATGTTGTAAGAGATTGTGGCCGTTCCAGGAAGTCACACTGTCAGATACCCAATGAGCTGGTCCAATGACCAAGTTGTTGTCAACTTAAGGACAACCTTAAGATAGACCTGAATAAGATTGAGAACTCCAGGACTTGGTAGCCAGGCCTCATTTTGTCCTCATCGGATAAGCAAGTTTCAGCGAAGCATATGTTTTCTCTAGTGTTATATATAGTTTCCTTCCCCACCCCCAGATTAGGCTATTGCTAAATTTCAAGATAATATTTTGTATGCCCTGAAGGATCATCAGGACTTAGAACAGCCAAGAATAATGCCTACAGGATCCAATTCTGTCCTGTACACATGAAAATAGGTTTGATGGAAAATCTCAGAAGAAAGTTTCACAGAACCTATTTGGAAAGCATAATAGAAGGAAAGCAATATGTATCTAAATGCCCCTAGTATATAAATTTCTTTGAAGATAGTTTTACATTCAAAACAAATAACATATTTTGGAAAATTCTCTGTTGGAAAACATTTCCATATTCCAATATCCATATTAAAAACAACAGTGAACATGTCCAGAGTTGTACTGAAATTAAATAAATGCCATACTTAAGCATAACACAATTGATTTTTCACCTGGGACTCTACATTTTAGTTGTTTTTAGCCAGTATCTGTCTTCATTAGTTAACATCTGTACCTTGTTAATGTTTTTATTATTGCTTCTAGAGTATGTATTTGCTAAATAATGAAAAGTATATACAAATTAATAGGATAGGAACAAAAGCCTAAATGTAGTTCTTTTTTCCATAGATGTTTTCAGTATTTTTCCTCTTTTTGGAACGGATCTAGTGATCTTATAAATATTTACATATGCAAAGTTAAGATAATGTACCTAAAAATATATGGCCACCTATTACCTATACTCTTTTGAGAGGTAGTATTTCCTTTTTACTATGATGCTGATCAACATTCTATATTATCTCAGTGAATATAATGCTTTCAAGTCTCAATCCTACTTGGTTTGTGAATCTCAGTCCTACTGGAGTTGTGACCTAACTCCTCTTCCATTCATCATTCACAGTCAGTAGTCAATAGCAACCTTTCTACAGCCTCTTCTTAAAATTCAGGCAAACCTATCGATTTCACTTGTTACCACACAGCCCTTTCTTGCCTCTGACCACAAATTAGTCTGAGTTAGAAAAGGTACTGAGATAATAAGGCTATATATAGACTGTCCTTCTCTATTCCTTCCAAAAAGCTTTGGAAAGTGCACGGGAAGGGTGATAAAAGCAAAGCCCAGAACCAACTACAAGACGGATGTTCTACTGTTGAAATCCTTTGTTCTTGAAAACTGAACATTTTGGCTGGCTCTGTACCCTGCTAGGGGCAATGTTTACCATGATTCATCTGTTCCTAAAATTATAATGCAGATGTTCAAATTCAGTGCAGAGGGTGTGTGGTGTGTGTGTGTGTGTGTGTGTGTGTGTGTGTGTGTGCATATGTCCATCCTGGCACTAAGACTTGAACTCAGGGCCTTGGGCTCTCTTTTAGCTTCTTTGGCTCAGGGCTGGTGCTCTACCACTTAACCTACACTTCCACTTCCAACTTTTTACAAGTTAATTGGAGATAAGTGTCTCTAATTTGTCTGTGCTGGCTCAGCCTCCAGATGTGAGCCTCTGACAGGCGCCCCAGTGTGTTCTTCAGGTTAGTTGATCTTATGCCTTTATTCAGCAAGTCAAGGACCACATTGACACTATCAGACAGCCAATCCCACTTTCTTTCTCAACTCAAGGTTTTTTGGGGTTTTTTTTGTTTTTGGTCCAGTCGTGGGGCCTGAACTCTGGGCCTGGGCACTGTCCCTCAGCTCTTCAGCTCAAGGCTAGTGCTCTACCACTTGAGCTACAGTGCCACTTCCGGCTTTTTTCTTTTTGCTTATGTGGTGCTGAGGAATCGAACCCAGAGCCTCATGCATGCAAGGCAAGTGCTCTACCACTGAGCCACCTTCCATGCCCTCAACTCAAGGTTTTTAATAGTAGTGAAAACGAATATAAGCACCAACTCTCCCCGTATCTCTGATCATACCTTCACCTTTCCATTCCTGAGGTTTGGGGTGATGCCGTGCCACTTCCAAGCAATTAAATCCCACCAACTCCTGTAGCAAAATCAACCTAACGAGTGTCTCTGGGACTATGCTCAAGCACCTCAGTACATGGGAGCTGCTACCCGGGGAAAGGTCCCAGTATAGTCCCAGGAAATAGTGTCGGGTCTTCGTCTGTCCCACAAAAGACGGACGGGGTCCGAGGAAAGGTAAGTGTGGCGCTCGCCCGTTCCCTAGCCTCCCTCAGCCCAGGAGACAATCAGACATAGCAGGGAGCCAAATCCAGCAGGTAGAAAAACTCGTTTATTAACAGAGAGCAGCCCCTTTTAAAGACAAAAAGGGTGGGTGGTATGGTAAGGGAGGAAAAGGAACCAATCACTGTCAAGGTCACACCCTATCATTCACCTGAGCCCTCAGGGGCTGGTTAGGCACCAATCGGCAGATCAATTGGGGTCTGCCCACTCTACTCTCTCCCAGAGCCATCTTGGCTGGCCATGTGCTCTACAGTAAATTAGGCTCTGCCCACTCAACCCCCTCCCAGCGCCATCTTTGCTGCCCATGTGCTCCACAAATAGTATGTACTCTAGTATTTGTGTAGAAAAGTTGGTAGGAGGACATAGGAAGGAGAGTGAATGGGAACCTTTTTAAGTGAATCCTCTAATGCCTTGCCCACATACATTAGCAGCATAAATAAAATTTTATTTGTACATATTCTGCTTTTTAATTAGTAAGTATGGACTGTGTTAGGATCCCTCTCCTTGGTTTGGGGAAGTTTGACCTAGTACCTTATTGATACTCTGTCTTGTGTATAACACAATGTTGGTGACCCTTTCTTCAGAGCCTTCATACCAACTGAGAAGCTAAGTCCTTTTTTATAGGGCACCTCGGTGAAGTTAGCCGAAGACTGAAGCATGATTGTACAACTGATGTGTGCAAAGTCCTACATCAAACCTCATTACCCAGGCCTTGAGATAATCCAGTTGAGGCTAAAAACAATTTGTCCAATGTGATCTGAACTCCTAAGGGGGATTTCCTAGCAGATGTTTTCTGTTAATGCTGGTGCTAACCGAGTTGATCAGAAGGTGGAAGCCTCATCTCTCAACTGGTCATTACTTATATGCTTCAACTGCATTCGCTAATTAAATCCCCTGAGTTATCTCAGACACCTACCACCTGGGACCCGCCTCCAGACAAAGGCTTTTCTCCTGGAACACAGCTGAGCCAGGTCTAGGCTCTTCTGTTTCATGTCAGAACAAATATTTTAACTCTGAGGGTTTTTGTTGTTGATGTTGTTGTTGTTTTTTGTCCAACTTGACACAGTAGTTCTCTTGTGAGTTTCCTTTAACTCTTCATCATACATCAAGCTAGCTAATTGTTTGGGCTGGCTAATTAAAACCTGCCCAGTGTGTGGATAGGCAGTCTTCATGCCAAATACTTAGTTATCAGAACAAATGGGCATTGTGAATTACCTCTAGCCAATCAGACTCTCCCTTTTTTAATTGTGTGTTCTTGTGAAGGTATACCTTAACCTCAAAAAGTGAGAAGCACCCAGAATCCTCAGTTTGAGGGAAACATAATTCTTTGAGAATTTAGTTCCTTAAAAGTTCTTTGGATAGGGGCTGGGGGTTTAGCCCAGCTGAAGGGCGTCCGCCCGGTGTGCGCAAGGCCCTGGGTTCGGTCCTCAGTCCTGGGGGGAAAAAAAAAGTTCTTTGGATATTCTGGATATTAGGCCATTGTCTGATATGTAACTAGCAAAGATCTTTTCCTATTCTATAGGCTGTTTAGCTTGCTAATTATGTCCTTTGCTGTGCAGAAATATCTTAGATTGATGCAGTCCCATTCATCAATTCTTCTTTGCTTTGTTGAACCCCTGGAACTTTGCTCCTGCCTGTGCCAAGAAGTCTTGCTCCTGTTGGCTTTGAAGCTACCACGTTGTAAGACAGACAGTATGACTACAGTGGTAGAGTTTGCCCTCTAGGCAAGGGAAAAGACCTTCTAGCAAAAGCCAGCATGAAAACATGAACCTACAACTTCAAGGAACCGAAGTCAATCAACAGCTTGTATGCACTTAGAAGACAACCCCAAAATCCAGATAAGAACCCCAGCTTTGCTGACACTTCTATTGAACCGTTAGGAGATTGAGCAAAGGATCCAGGAAAGTTCTGCTCAGAGCCAGGGAAGCCATGTTGATGGTGAGAAGACACTGAATGTGTAATAAGCCATCAGACAGCAATAGGAAGAGTACACTCCCTAACACTGTATAACACCCTGGCTACCAGCCTGAACTGGGCCTCTTCTTTCTTATTTTTTCTTGTTTTTTCTCCAGGGCTATCAGTTCCTGTGACTTGGCTGTTAATGACAGCATCTTTCATAGTGAAAAAGAAGCAAGTTTGTGAGAGTCTCTTACATTTACTGAGCTGCCACTGTACTGTGGAACACATTGACAGAGAGAAAAATGCAGTCTTTTCCTCCTAGGAGCTCACTATTTAATGGTAGCAACACATTACCATATGGTAATTGCTCTGCTCTTGGACAAGCAGCTAAAAGGTGGGAGGGAGAAGGTAATTATGTCGGAGAATCTTCTCTGCCTGTTACCACACACCCACTCTCTCCATCCTCTCATCAGCATGCATGTATAAATAAAATCTTTTCAGTAGAAGTGGATTCTCTGTTTAAATCATTAAATTCCCATTCAGAAATGATAAGTTTCTTTTTACTAATTTATGAGGCATAATATAGAAGAAAAAAAAAATAGTAGGGAAAGCTAATTTGGTTTTTAGGTTTGTCTGTCCCTACAAGTTGAAGCCAGGCTATTGATAATACCTTCTGTGTTTTATTTCCTAAGTGCAGTGTTCATTTATTTGTCCTAATAGTTAGTTGAATATGATTTCATACACATCATCTTGGAACATCAAAAGTGGCAGGAGTACAAAGCAATCATTCGTCACTAATGTCTGCAGCTGTTTCTATAGCTGATGCTTCCAGAATTTTCCAATTAGAGCATTTTATACTTGTATCTCAGCTCTTGTCTAGAAATGGCCTTGCTCAACAGAAGGTTGACAATATGATTTTATAACAGGTTCTCTAGATAGCATGGCACACCTGTACCATTTTAGCTAGGGACAAAATTAGACAGGTTTGATGAAAGGAAGTTACAGGCATCAAAAGGATTTTCTTTACAGTGTTCAGATTTTCAAGTGAAAATAGACTTGAGGTAAAGATGCACCTTTTGCATATCATCATACTCTGCATTTGCTGAAAAGTCTATTTTCTGAGTGAATTAGCTCAAATGCTTTGTTCCAAACCAAAAATGTAAGCATTTGTTTTTGAACTCTCAATTCAATTCCATTGATTGTATGTCCATCTTTATGCCAGTATCACATTAATTTTATTGCTGTAATCAAAATTTCAAAACCTACTAATTGTAATAACTTTTGAAAATAGAAAGGTCAATCTTGTATATTGTTTAAGACAGTCTTGACTATTCTGGGTCCCCTTGTAGTATTATTAACTGAATTGTAGGAGCAGTTTGTCAATTTCTGCATAAAAACACCTCTGGCTTTGACAGATTCAGCTGAATTTTTAGTCAGTTTGGGGACTAAGGCCATTTTGGTGGTGGTGAATATTCTTTGTGAGTATAGCCTGTCATTTATTTAGAACTTGTTTCAGTTTCTTTTGGCATCCTTTGATAGCTTTCACTGTATAGCCTTGCACTTTGTGTTACATCTATTGCTAATGATTTTGATGCTATTATATATAATTAATATAATTAATTTTATTTCATCTTGTTGATTTTGTGTGTGTGTGTGTGTGTGTGTGTGTTCTGGTACTGGGGCTTGAACTTAGAGCCTGTGCTCATGCCTGGCTTTTCACTCAAGGGTGGTACTCTTACCACTTGAATCACATCTCCACTTCTGTAGAAGTGTATTGATCTTCGTTCCTATAGCCATACTCAGTGCGTCTGTATTCGTTCTACTAGTGTCTGTATTTCTTTTGATATTCTGTATGTACTGTTGTATCATCTCTGATGCCTTTCTATCTTGGATGCCTTTTCATTATATTGCTGATTACCCAGACAATATTGACTGGAACTGACAAGAGCAGACAACCTTGTCTTGTTCCACATATTAGAAAGGAAACATTCTGTCTACCATCATTAAATATGTTACCATTGTGTTTACAGTAATCTTTGTTTTTTCTAGTACTGAGGCTTAAACTCAAAACTTAGTGCCTCATGCTGTCGCTCAGTGTTTTCACTCACAGCTGGGCTCTATCTACCACTTGAACCAGACCTCCAATTTTGCCTTTTTGCTTGTTAATTGGAAATAGAGTCTTGAGGATCTGTCTGCCTGGGCTTGCTCTAAACCTTGATTCTCCCTGAGTAGCTAGGATAATAGGCATGAGCCATCATTGGTACGCAGATGTTGTAGATTGCTTATCTAACTAGAGAAGTTCTTTTGTTCCAGGGTTTGTTGAATGCCATTATTATGAAAGACTGTTGAGTTCTGTCACTGTTTTTTCTGAGTCTATTTAGATGATCATGTAGTTTTTTGTGTCTGTGTGTGTGTGTCTTTTATTTTCTTTTTATAGCATTGCTTTATTTTCATATGTTGTAACGACTTTGAATTCCTTGAGAATTGTCGATTTTGATAATTGTAATCTGTTTTATACTGGCTATATTTGGTTTGCTAGTACTTTTGAAAGATTTTTATGTCTGTTTCACAAGGGATTCTGGTCTGTGATTTTCTTTTCTTTTCTATGATGTCTTTGGATAATGCTAGCTGCATAGGATCAATTGGGAGTTTCCTTTCTTTGGGGAGACAATTAGTAAAGATTTGTTATAAATTCTTCCCATGTAGTGAATCAGTCTTGAGCCTGACTTTTCTTTGTGGCAAATTCTTTTGTTTTGTTTAAATTATTAAATATCTTGGTATGCATAGCTGTTTTGAATTTACCCTACTAGGAGTTCATTGAGCTTCTGGGATATATAGATTTACTTTTGTTCGTCTGTTCCTCAAACTAGATCATCTCAACAACTGAACTATCCTCAAGTTTGCTGATTCTTTCTTATGCTTCTTTTAATCTGGTATTAAATCCTTCTATTGATTTTTCTTAATTTCATTGATCATGTAGAGAGAAACCAGAATTGCTACTTGATAATTTTTATAATTTTACAACTTTTATTGATAGTGTCTATTTTTCTCTTACTATTCTATAATTATTTAGATAAAATATTTTTAGTTCTTTAAACATAGTGGATTTAAAGTCTTTTCCTAGAAATCCCAACATCTGGGCTTCATTATGGACCATTGCCATTTATTGCTTTCCATTGACAAGTGAACCTGTCTGTGGACCTTTCTCTCCTGTTTCTTTGTATATTTCATGATTATTTTACTTCTTGCTTATGAGGAGCCGGGGTCCTGGAACAATTAGGCTAGAGAAAACAAAGTAGAGCCTTTTCAGGTGGGCCTGCACAGTCTACATGTGTATGTGGTATCCCAGATCTGCAAGACTTGTAGGAGCTTTACTTATTTACTTTTGTGTCAGTCCTGGAACTTGAACTCAGAACTTGGGCTGTGTTTCTGAGCTTTTTTGTTTAAGGTAGCACTCTACCACTTGAACCACACCTCCAGTTCTGGTATTTTGCTGGTTAATTAAAGATAAGAGTCTCATAGACTTTCTTACCTGGTTTGCTTTGGAACCATGATTCTCATTTCTCAGCCTCCTGAATAACTAGGATTATAGATGTGAGCTACTGTGGACATCTCCTTCCCTAGATATTCTAAATTATTACTACTTCTTATTTGGCTTTCACATAGCTTCACTGTAAACATAATTGCCCCAAACGGATTCCTTTTAGCCAGTGCCTTGAGAAGAGGGGTTTATTTACTTTTGAAAAAAGGGAATCAAATCAAATAAGCCCTGAAAAGTAGACATTTTCCAAAGAGCTCCTAATTAGATCAGAGAATTACACTCATTTCCCAAGCACTCCTAATCAGATCAGAGAATTACACACTTTTCCAGGAGTTTCTACGCTGCTCTGTTCTGTCTAGTTGGCTGTTCAGATATGGATTCTCAAAACCACTGTATGGCTGCTGGTTTTTAAGGCTGCCACAGAGCTGACTAGAGTAATGGATGATGGGCTGAGATTAAAACACCACAAAGATTACTGTTTCCTAAGATTTAGCTTTTTTAATTTTCCCCCTTATGGATTGTTGGGAGCCTTAGGCTAATTTCCAGAATTCTGAAAACATTGATTTTGACCATTTTTGACAGTATTCTTCATTGCTTTATGGGGGAACAAAGTTCTGGAGGTTCTTACTCCAGTGTTCTGGAAGTCCTCTTCAAATGAATGCTCTGGCTTCAGTTTGTCTGCTCCAAAAGTCAAACATCAGCAATGAGATTGCACTAAGAAGTGAGGTGAGTTCTAGCTCAGCTGTACGTGGAGCAAGTAGCCAAACTAAGAATGGGGCCTAAAACCTGTATTTTTAAGCATTATGCTCATCTCATCATTGAAAAGGGACTAAGAGGAAGGACAGCTGCAGAGGCATTGGTAGAATCAGCGAGACTCACTGGGTGATTAGCTATGAGCATGGAGACAAGGGTTAATATTGATGTCTAGATTTCTGAATTAGATAATGTTGGTGCCATTCTCTGGTTCCAAATGAAGAAACAAAGAACTTGTTTTTTTTTACATACTCAGTTTGAGGGCCTTATAGAAAATGGAATGCAGAGACCCTGTAAGTCCGACACTGAGGTCAAGTTTGGTAGACTTGGTAGGCACGACTGTGCAGGTGGTGTGACTGTAGATGTGGACCAGGGAGAGACTGTCTTAGGCTAACATATGGCGACACAGACAAGGAAGGAGACCAAGGAGTGTGCTGTAGAACAGGTATAGAGTAGAAGCAGATAAAGGACCAAAGAGAAAGAATGAGGCTAGGAATCCATGCAAAACCAGCTGAAGTCAGCTTCAACAGGGACTCAAAAGCTAAGAATCAGCCGTGCCCTTGCCATCCCTTCTCCTAAACAGTGAACTTGACCCTGAAGGCTTTCCCAGGTGGCAGAATGTTAGGAGAGGATGCCCTGAGTCTGATACAGCCATTAATAAAAGCTAATCAGGATGCTGACAGAATGCTAGTGTGCATGCCCTATAAAATTTTAATTAGTGAGATTATATTCCTTAACATGCAGCTCAATGTAATAGCGTTAATCTTGATGAACTTGTGGCCAGTGTGGATAACGGAAGGTCATCTACACTAATAGAACACTAATTCATCATCGGTAATGGACTGGTAGTGTTTTACTATACCCCTGGCATTCTTAAACATTTATAATGATCATCTTGCTTACTGGTTTCCCAGCCCAGTCCTGGTGTCAGCACCAGCTCATGCACAAACAGTAAGGAACAGCAAACTCTATGGTCTGATGGTTGTTCATGCATGCAAGGGTAGATATAGATCCAAAGTGTGGCTGGCTCATAAGGAAGTATCATTCATTGGATATGAGTTGTGGTCAACATTGCATTTTATCCTTTTGAGACCCTTGAAGTAGTGACCAAATGAAGATGTGAAGCTGAGTTTCACAGGCTAAGAACTTAGAAGGTCATGGACCTCAAGGGTAGGGCTAGGACATGTAGTGGTAAGCTCAAGTATGGAGGTAAGTAGCCGTTCACTCATGAGCTCACCGTTTCCACCAACTGCCTGCATGGAAGCAGTATTAACTCGTCTTTTATAAATGTGCCATAAAAGCCAAATAAATCATGACCTTGCTCATTACCTCCTCTACACAGTATTTTTACAATAAAAAACTGAAACAAAAAAAAAGCCAAATAAGTAATGTGCTAAGTGACAGCACTTTAAACTTGGAGAAAAAGAAAGTTACAGGTAGGCAGGATATTTTTTATTTCTACTATAAACATCAGAAGTGAGTATCGGAAAACATTAAGAGACATCAAAATACTGTCTGAAAGTGTATTATTATTGAGCTTGGGATGTTGCTAAATGGTAGAGCACTTCGTAGGGCCTTGGGTTCAATTGCTGTCACCAGGAAAAAACAAAGTATATAGTAAGCCCACTTTATCTGTGGACTTATTACATATAGTTTGTATTAAGCATGATCAAAAAATAATGTGTTTCTTTTTTAAACTAAGATTTCAAAGGCTGTGGGCATTAGTAGAGCAGCCACTGAGCAAGTACAAAGCCTGGAGTTCAAACCCCAGTACCAGCATGAGAAGAAATTTCAATATGGCAGAAGGGGTGGGAAGTTCTCTCTGATACTGAGTGATGTAGTGACTGGCTTCCAACTTCCATGAGCTCTCTTGCTTGTCTGTAGCTATGGAATCACTTATTCTGGGAGAATTCAGTGATGATGTCATCCTGTGAGAAATTAAGGCCTACAAAGGCCACATGAATGAGCTTGAAAGGGAGCCTGCCACAGTAGCTCTTAGATAACCTTCAGCTTATCTGTGACCACAAGAGAGATCCTGAGGTACAGCTGACCCCCAGCTCAGCTGCTCACCAGTCTTGACTCTCGGAAACTGTAGGAGCTAATAAAAATGTCTGTTGTTTGAAACCAAGGTGAGCATGAATGAACCTATCTTGTGACCATTTCTCTAGCAAGACAAAATACCATTGCCTCACACACATTTGCAAGTAGAGAATTAGTGAAGAGTTTACTTTTTCCTCTAAAAAGCAAAAGTAACTGCATCCTATTTTTTTTCTATGCTTCATTGTCAGCACTACTCCATTGTGTATAGTGTGCTCTAGCTCTACCAGTCTAGAAATTAGCATGAAAATTCTTCTAGTTTCTTTAATGGTTCTGAGTCTGAAAAAATTAGGAAGTTGAAGGGCTGGGCAATGGTGACTCACATCTGTAAGCCTAGTTCCTGAAGAAGCTGAGATCTAAGGATCATGGTTCAAAGCCAGGTGGGGCAGAAATGAGACTTATCTCGGGGCTGGGAAGAGGGCTCAGTGGTAGAGCGCTTGCCTTGCATGCCTGAGGCCCTGGGTTTGATTCCTCAGCACCACATAAGCAAGAAGAAAAAAGCCGGAAGTGACGCTGTGGCTCAAGAGGTAGAGTGCTAGCCTTGAGCTGAAGAGCTGAGGGACAGTGCCCAGGCCCAGAGCTCAGGCCTCATGACCGGACCCAAAAAAAAAGAAAGAAAGAAATGATACTTATCTCTAATAAACTACTCAGAAAAAGCTGGAAGTGGCGTGGTACCCCAAGTGGTAGAGCATTAGCCTTGAGCAAAAGAAGCTCAGGGACACTGTCCAGGCCCTAAATTCAAGTCCCAGGACTGGCACAAAAAGAAAGGCTCTGCTTATAGAGCAATGATAAAGGCTCTTGGTGTTCGTAGGAACAGTAAAGAAGGAGGCAGAGTTTTGTTTTTGTTTTTTAAATCTGAACCTTGTACTAGCACCTCCAAGGTGTCATTTCTCTTAGAATTTTGTGAAGTTCATGCCTCATCATATAATAAATAACTTCTGTCATTTGTAAAATTTAGGTAGAAAGCATTGAATGAATTTGCTATTTGCTGATAGAACGTGAGCCTGAATCAAATAAATTTCTCCAGTATCAACCCTAAGATCTGATTTCTGCAAGCCTTTGAGTCTTTAACAGTGGGCTTCTAAGAATGGGCCCAGATCTCAGACAACATTTACTCCTTTGGAGACTGAGTATAAATCTACCAGGTTTGGATCTGAATTGGGTCATTCTTTGTATTCATCAATACTGGGCTTAAACTTAGGGCTTCAAGTTCTTGCTTGGCTTTTTCACTCAAGGTTAGCATTCTGCTACTTGAGCCACAGCTCCATTTCCAGCCTTGGTGGTTAGCTGGAGATAAGAGTTTCATGGACTTTTCTGCTCGTACTGGCTTTGAACCTTGATCTTCAGATCTCTGCCTTCTGAGTAGCTAGGATTGCAGGCGTTGAGCCACCACATCTGGCTGAGTTTGGTTATGATCATAGTTCATCACAGTTTATGATCATAGTTTGAAAAGTAATTCATTGGCCAATTTCTGGTGCTTCACAGAACACATTTCTCTCTAGATAACTCTTTGCTTGCTTCTTTGCATTAAGAAGTGATACTTAAGCATTTTAATTAAAAAATTAAGTATAATACATAGTTTGATAATTATTTCTAAGTTAGGGCCTTAGAGATTTAATTCTTAAGTAGTACTAAGATTCTCCCTCACATTTTTTTAAAGCTCCTCAGCTGAATGTTTTCTAACCATTTTATCAAGGGAGAGATAAAACATGTGTTCTTAATTTAAGATCCTTACAGCTGGGAATTTTCCAGTGCACATTAGCTTAAATTTGCAAGTGAGAGCAACATATTTCCTGACTTCTCCATAAGATGAAACACTTGAGCTAAAAAATGGAGTTAAGGAAAATCAAGTATGGTCATTTATTTTCTACAGTGTCCTAACTGAGCACTCTAATGTATGGTAAGAACCTTACTATTAATGAAGTAATCGCAGGAAAAGCCCCTGTATGTGATCAGTTTCAAGACAAATTGCTTAATTGTTTCCATCTTTCTAAGCACAATTTTCTTACATATTATGTTGCTCTCCATTAATATTTACAACTCAGTAATGTTTAAGAACTTTGACATTTCTTAATGTCAGTAATTTCCACATTGAGATTTGACATGCGTTTAGACTGGTGTCAACTTGGATGTCCCAAACATCATCATTGCTGAAATAAGCTACAAAAATCTCAAGTCTGTAAGACAGAAACGGTTCCCTGACGTTTGTTTATCCACTCGTACATCCACTGCACGCAAGCCCTCCTCTCTTCCAGCCTTGTTTGACTCTTATTTATGAGTCAGAAGTCACCACAAATAACTCCCTCTCATACCACTACAGTACCACCAAAAAATCAACAAAAAATTATGTAGTATCTCTGTACTACATCAGCAAATAAGTTCAGTTAAGAACAAGGAGTGCAAACCATTTCTCAGAATATCTAGTTTGTATATTATCATGTTTGTCAGCTTATTATCACAGTGACAAAACACATGAGAAAATCAACTTTACTGGAGGAAATGTTTATTTTGGCTCATGATACCAGCGGTTTGAGTCCAAGGTTGGCTCCCTTGCTTTCAGGCCCAAGGCAAGGAAGGAACACCATGGTGGAAAGGGTATGGTGGCATAGAGCTGCTCATCTCATGGCAGCCAGGAAGTAGCATCTCAGAGACCAGCAGAGCCAGGCCAGGACAAGATTCACCCTTCAAAGACACGCCCCCACTGTGACCTTCCTTTAACCATACCTCACCTCCTAACCACCCATTCAGCTGTGAACTCATCAGGGGTCATATTGGCATCTTCTGGTACAATCAGCTCTTAGTAAACAACATCACCAGCAGGATGGCACACCTTCAGCATACCCACTTTTTTGGAAGGCATTTCATATCTAAACATAGGTATAGTGTTTGTTTCCTTTTTCACTTACTATATCATGAGCACTTTCCTGTGACAGTGTATTTTCTCCAGAAATACTGTATTTACTCTCTAAGGTTTCATATTTATTTCAGAATGATTTTTTAAATCATCCTATATGCTCTCATCCTTTTTTTCATTGTTTTTCTCTTTTCAATAATTCAGTGGGTTCAGTCATTGTATACAAAACCTGATTCATATCTCAAATTCAATTTCCTGAGGATAAACAAGTACATATTCTATTCTTTGTTTTGAAAATGAAATACAAAGAAATCCCCTTTAAAGGCTGCTCTTTGATATATTTTTATTCTAGATACTCTTTCTTTACCTTACTCTCTGTCCCATGAGTCAGATTAGATATGTAAATTCCTTCCTGTGTGACCCACACAAGAGTAAATTATGCTTTTACTTCCTCCCAACTGTCCTTTTTATGGTTCTCCCTTTACCTACCTCCTCCCTTCAGATGGAGCTGAGCAAGTATCCCTCTCTGCCAATACCACAGGCTTTGAGCAGTGTTATAGCAATTTACCATGCTGCGATCTAAGTGTGTGCTTTTTTTTTCTTTTTGACCTTAGATGGCAAGCACCATTAGAATAAGAACCATATCTCACTTGTCTTCATTGTTCTAGTACAAGCCTTTGCATTGAATGGAGGGACAAGACATAAAACTATTTAGACAGTTCATGTGCATGCTCACCCACACAGGGTCCTGTATTATTTTTAGAAATGGGTATAAGAGGGCCGGGAAAGTGGCTCAGTGGTAGAGCTCTTACCTTGCATGCATGAGGCCCTGAGTTTGATTCCTCAGCACCACATAAGCAGAAAAAGCCAGAAGTGGCTCTGTGGCTCAAGTGGTAGAGCACTAACCTTGAGCTGAAGAGCTTAGGGACAGTGCCCAGGCCCAGAGTTCAGGCCCCAAGACTGACAAAAAGAAAAAAAAGAAAAAGAAAAAAAGAAATAGGTGTAAGAGAGGACCATTATTAAGATACAGCATGGTTATATTTTTTCCCATATAGATGGGATATATCACTTTCAGTCTGCAATGGAGTTAAATTCAGGATTTCCATCAAGTCACATAGACAGCACCTTTCTGGAGACAGAGCTTTCAGGTACTTTCATAATTCACTAAGCCCAAACCAAGATGGATGGTTCTTAGTTACCAGACTAAATTGCCTCCAAATCTGATTATGGTTGATTTATCTTAAATGCATGTAATTGCACAGACTTGATTATGTTCCTTTACATGGGGTTTAAGAGTCTGTGTTCCGTTAGGGTGAGAAAAAAATCATCTGGAAATGATTTCTGTGTAACCCAAGAACCTGCAGTGGCACGTTCACCAGGGCAGATGCAGATTTGGAAACTATTTGCCTTCATATGGGTTCTCAGTTACGGTCTGTGCTGAGTTACCCAGTGGTCTGAGAAGTATGTTTGTTTGTCTGACACTGTACGTGCTTGTTATAGAATTGTAGAAATTAATTTCATAATGTCTAGGCCAGGGAAACCAAATGCACGTAATGAAATAATGCACACATTGCCAAAACGTAGTTTCAGAGAGTACATAACTTCACTTTTCAGACTGTATTGAAAGTTTTGTTTTATCTGTTCCAAGCCATATTCCATAATCCTTTGACTTTTTTTCAGAACTTTGTATGTAAATGAGACATACCAAGTTTGTGTTTTGTTGTACTTTTCTCTAGGGTCATGTAAGTGTCAGGATGCTGTTAGTATTCTGGAATCTTCTGGCTTGACCTGGGGTCTCCACGACCTCTGTCTGAAAGGTCCCAGGAGTTGACTTGTGAGCAGGGAAACTTAATGCTCACTCCATCCTCAAATACCTAACAGTTGGGAATTTTAGCTGATGAATACTGGGATTTCTCTATTGAGGTCTGTCTGTATATTTCCACAGTCTCCTTAAGAGAAACTAAGACAACTATTTTTTTTTTCTTCTGGAAGTAACAGTCAGAGTCTTCCTGGGATAAAGAATGCCTCAAATTGAGTAGAAGAGGGCTGGTTACATGGTCAGGAATAGGGGCCTCGAGTCATCTCCACACACTATCCCACCAACACATGCACATGTACGTGATGATCAATATATATTCACTTAAAGAAGGATATTTGTTTTTAATGGAAATGATAGGAAAGAGGACTGGCTCCACGTTAAGAGAAAAAAAAGGTCAATGAAAGTATACGTAATTTTCTGTTAAGCACCAGATGAATCAATGTCTCTTGATTCCAGCCTTTTCCTCCCCTTTCCTCTCAGCATTTGTCCTCTCTGCTTGTTATTAAGAGCCAAAGGCCCCTTTTAATTAAACTCAATGTTTAAAAGTTCCTCTTACACCCCGACTCCCGTAGCATTCTTGAAGAAGCAGAGATGAGATTCGAAGCTGAAAAGCCTGAGGAGAAGTAGAACATTTCAATAGAGAAATTTTCAAATAAAATGAAGATTAAAAAAAAAAAAAACTTGCAGCTACCACTCTGGCTTGTGTAGGAAAATCAAAGCAACCATGAAATTAGTTTTATTTGCCATTAAAAGACACTAGACTTAGAGCTCAGGTTGTGTTCATGCAATTAAAAATTAATTTCAATAACATGCTATAATCTGAACAAAATGCCAACAATAGTAATGAGAAGGAGGTTAATGAATGTCAAGACATGTGTAGCCCCAAATAGCGGAGTCTAGAGGGTCCAGAAGGCCCCCAAATCCCTAGGGCTTCCCGTCATTTTCTAAGATTCTCACTGGAGAATCAGTTTGAACAGGAAGTGTCCCTCTTTAACAAGCTCATAAAACTGAAAAGGAAGAACCAGAAGGACCTGCAGGCAAGGAGAAAATAAACATTACTCTCAATGCAATTGAAACGTGTAATCAGAGAACATTTCAGATTCAAAGTAGTGTCGTTGAGAATGAGACTGGCACATCTGTTCTTTAATTGTGATTAGGTGTGAATATTTAATACTGGAATCATGAACTAGGACTCCCTCTCCCCACTTCACACTTAGAGGGGTGCACTTTTATGGGGAAGCTCTGGCTGGCACTCATCCATCCACTGGTTTTCACTTCTTGCAGTCCACTTAATGATGACTCTGTTTGTTGAGAGAACAAAACTAGCACATGTAGAATTAAACTCTATAATGCTACGGCTTAAAATAATAGAATTTGTCATCAACCAAGATCCATTGGAGGAACTATTGATTGGTTTAATCAGTACAAATCTAATAGCCCCCTAACCCAAAGTTAGACTCACATGTTGATGGTCATCTTTTCATATCTTTTAGGTAGCTGTATAAAGGAGTTTATGAATACAGTACCTCCTGATGGATGTTACCCCTTTCAGTGTTCTCACCTGTCCCCTCTTACCCCTCCCCTGCCCTCACTTCTCTTAAACTGCTTTGTTAAATGGCAAAAAATTCAATGAGAGAGAGACTGGGTTGTCTCCTTCTCCTTCAGATCTCATCCTTGGCAAAGTGTGCCCATGTCAAGGAAATCATTACTAGCAGAAAAATCAGTGAATAACTCCAAGCAGGCCAGACTTGAGCAGACTTTGAGAATTATGCAGCCGGGCTAGGGGGCAGGAGTCTTATCTGAGAGACTTATGGTGCTTTATCTGCTTTTCTGAGACAGCTGATCACAGCATGGGCTGGAGAAAGGAGTCAGGCTGGAAACTCGTGTGGACAGTGATCTTATCACTGCTGGCTGATGTGTTCATTAGTGACAGGCTTCACCCAATACTGTTTCATGCCGAGGTAATTTCCTTCTGTTATCAGGCCTTAATGGATCCTAGGCCCTGAAATTGTGTTATTAAACTAACATTCCTTGTCAGACTTTCACTAGATAAACCTATTTTATTTCTCCTCATCCTAAAAGTGTGTTGGATTCTCCTATGCTGTGTATGATAAATGGTCCTTTGGCTGTTGTGACCCATTCACTTTGAATCTCTGTGTGTGTGTGTGTGTGTGTGTGTACCTGCCTGGGTTAATAATGCACACATGTCAACTGATATGACTGAGGTCAGAAAGAGTTGAAGATGTGTTTTAGAAGTAACAGTAGTCCCTGATGTACTGACTGTCAGAAAGGAGGGAAGGAGAGACCAAGGGTGACTCCTCGTGTCTGGCTGAGCAACTGAGTGGATGCCATTTCTGAAGGTCAAAGGTCAGCCAGCCACACCACAGTCAGTGAGGACCTTGAAACCTAGTCTACACCAATTCACTTTTTCAGAATTTTTTTTTTTGGGGGGGGGTCAGTCATGGGGACTGAACTGTGGGCCTGGGCGCTGTCCCTCAGCTCTTCAGCTCAAGGCTAGCACTCTACCACTTGAGCCACAGCGCCACTTCCGGCCTTTTTCTTTTTTGCTTATGTGGTGCTGAGGAATCGAACCCAGGGCCTCATGCATGCAAGGCAAGCGCTCTACCACTGTGCCACCTTCCCAGCCCCTTCAGAATTTTTTTAAACTGTGAAATGGTGTTATGGCATTCACTTCCAGGATCTCTTCCAGATTCGGAACTGAATTCTCATCTAGATTAAATTGTTATTAAATTATGTCATCACCACACGGTTCAGAACTAAGGATGATATTTGGGTCCTGGGATTCTTTCAGCACGAGTATCATGAAGGATAAAGCATTCATTTCAAAACTAGAACCTAGAATATTTTCCTCAAGCATAAAAAGGAAAAAGTAATTTGTCCACTTTCTCTTGGGCACAGTGTTGTTTTTTTTTTTCCGTGTAGTTTCTCAGCAACAGAGCAGTTTGTTTTGTCACATAAAATTAGATTATAAGATGTCTTAACAATCGTAGGCCAAGACTGCAGAGTGCAAACAAGAAGATGCCCTATGGTAAAACATCTGCTTTGTTTCTGAGTTTTTCTGCTTCTCCCTCCCACCTTCGCACACTGCACTGCTTCGTCCTGATCATTTCTCCAGAACATCCTGGGCCCACCCAGGTGTAGACAGGGTTTTCTGCAGAGAGAAGAAAGACCTGTCTGTTATCTCCAACACTGCCTACCTGTCTGCTGTTTGTGTATAGTGAGTTTGGCCAGAGCTCAGATTCTTCTAGGTAGTACATTCCTGAAATCAGCATCATGAGGTAGATCTCCATTTTTGTGTGCAAACCATGGGATTGAGTTGTTGACAAAAGCAGCTCATAAATCCTAAGTGTAGCCCACAGCTGAAGGAGGGAGTCCAGGACTCTGAACCTCCCATCAGCAAGCCCTGAGGCAGAGATCATGGCCCCCTCACTCAGCCAGACTAGAACAAGAGGCACATTCAACTCCAAAAGCCTTAAAAAGAAGACATTTATCATCTCACAGAACAAGGGAGGGCAGCGGTAGCTGGCTCAGCAGTTTCCTGCCAGGGTGCAGGCTCTTTACCACTCTGCCCTACCACCCCAGCTCCTTGCCCTGACACTGAACAGCCCCTCTGGACTACAGGGATCTGGGAAACGTGTTGGTCAATACTGAGTCAGAAAAATGGGTCATTTTATGTTCTGTCTTTTAGTGAAGGACAAAGCCTTCTCCAGAAGCCTCTGGCTGACTTCCACTTGAGTTCTTATCCACAGAGCACCGAGTTCCGTCACTTAGATACAGAGATTGTCCTGAGCCTTCCCTTTCTCCCTCAATCTCCTCCTTCTCCATGACCTACCCATTCTGGTTTTAAAATTCTGTGCCTATAGCGGAGCATTGGTGGCTCATGCCTGTGATCCTAGCTACTCAGGAGGCTGAGATCTAAGGATCACAGTTCAAAGCCAGCCTCGGCAGGAAAGTCTATTGAGACTCATCTCCAATGAATCACCAGGAAACCAGAAGTGGTGCTGTAGCTCAAGTGGTAGGGCACTAACCTTGAGCTGAAGAGCTGAGGGACAGCGCTCAGGCCCAGAGTTCAAGCCCCATGACTGACAAGATATAATAATAATAATAATAATTCTACCCTTATGTCAGCCGCATCAATTTATATCCTCTCTAACTACTTCTTCTCACTCCTTCAAGGTTAGCTATCTTCCCTATTGCCACTGGAAAGATGGAAACACAAATTCTGTTACGTTGCTATCTACTTAAAAGCCCTTGAGTGATTTTTTTTCTAGTTTCATAGCTGCAAGTAATCTGTTTAAAAGCATTCAGCCTCCTTCATTCTCCTTATTAGCTCAGCTCCCTCCCAGTAGTGTCCTCCCCCAACACACACACACCTTGAGTGATTGTTACTCACAGATGCGATTACATTTCAGAGTTCTTTCTTAGAGCAGCAGTAATGACTGTAAAAAGGTCTGACATAGAAACTCACTACGCAGCCCAGTGGGTGTGAAAACGCCTTAGTTGAAACGGGGTTGGGAGACTACATCTCAGCCAGGTGGATCCCTGCACTTTCCTGGACCCTATAGTACCAGAAAGAAAAGCCTGCTAGACAAGAACATGCATCTTAGGAGTGTCAACCAAGTTAATGGCAGCGACTTCAGTGGTGTAGAAGCCCAAGTGAGACACATGTTCACCCAGAGCACAGACAGCCTGCCAGTGATATTTGGCTTCAGGAGCCACATTGGTATAATGCCCACAGCCTGGACAGCCCGTAAAGCAACGTCTCTGACTCCAAGAATGTGCCTTGTAGGAGATTTTATGCTCTGATGGTATCACATGGGTTTCCCCACAAAGATGCTCTAGGACAAAGCAAGCATGGTTATAGAATCACAGGTAGCCAACATAAAAATCTGGGAGTAAGCCAGGCACTGGTTGTTCAGGCCTGTAATCATAGCTACTCAGGAGGCTGAGATCTGAGGAGCATGGTTCCAAGGCAGCCCAGGCAGGAAGGTCTGTAAGAATCCTATCTCCAAAGCCAAGAAGGGAGCTGTGGCTCCCGTGCTAGCCTTGAGTTTGAAAGCTCGGGCATAGTGCCCAGGCCCTGAATTCAAGCCCCAGGACCAATGTGACACACACGCGCGCGCATATGCGCACACACACACACACACACACATACATACATACATACATACACACACAGCACCTAGGAATAATGATTCCTAGTTATTTTTAATTGTGCTTCTATTTATATTTCTCTTTTTTTGGGGGGGGGGTTGGGTCGTGGGGCCTTATCTCTGGGCCTGGGCGCTCTCCCTGAGCTCTTCAGCTCAAGGCTAGCGCTCTACCACTTGAGCCACAGCGCTACTTCTGGCTTTATTCTTTTTGTTTATGTGGTGCTGAGGAATTGAACCCAGGGCCTCGAGCATGCAAGGCAAGCGCTCTACCACTGAGCCACCTTCCCAGCCCTTCTATTTATATTTCTATTTTTTATGGCTGCTTTAAAAAACAAGTAAAACATTTGCTTTGATAGTCCTCTGTGGTTGTTTGTCCTCTCGTGTGTGTGTGTGTGTGTGTGTGTGTGTGTGTGTGTGTGTGTGTGTGTGTGTGTGTGTGTTATAAGAAATCTTAAGTTAACCATTTCATGTGCTTCCATTTCTGATCAAGGCAGTTTTAATTTTTTTTCTATTTAAGTAGTTGTACGAGGAGTTTCAAATCAACAAGTCAGAATGTGAGACAGTGCTTCTTTATCAGCGTCACCCCTACCTTGTTCTCCTCCATCTTTGCCAGTTCTACTCAAAGCAGTCAAATAGACAAGAATAGAGCTTCCAAAACTGGGTGCCTATAGCTCACGCCTGAGACCAGAGAATTGTATTTCAAAGCTAGCCTGGACAGGAAAGTCTGTGAGACTCTTATCTCCAATGAACCACCAAAAGCCAGAAATGGAGCTCTGATTCAAATAGTAGAGCACTAGCTTTGAGCCAAAAAAAAAATGCTTAGAGACAACACCTAGGCGCTGAGTTCAAGCTCCAGGACCTATACCAAAAATAAATAAACACTTCAAACTGAACTGTAGTCACTGAATATGCTAATTCTAGTTCTCCCTGCTTTTGATATCCATGTGTCTTTACTTGTTAAATCTTTTTTCTTCTATAAAGACTAAAAACTATTTGGATGCAGTTTATGTACTTGCTATGGAAACTGATGTTCTTAGTAAGGGGAAACCGTTCATGAAGAGTAATTAATAAATACTAAGAAATAAAGAATCTTATTAGTTCAAGAGGTGGGGTGAATGGGGGTGCATTTCAGTGGATATTTGCTTAGTGACACCTTCAGAAGGATGGGAAACAGGAGAAGGCCAGACCCCGGCTGTGCCAGCTAGAAAGCTGATTCACCTCTTTGCTTTGATTCATTCTCATTTCTAAAAGGGCTGAGGAGAGCTTGTCCTTTTGTTGACTTGGTGTGGGCTCCAAACCATAAAGCATGCCTTGCTTCCCTTCTGACTGTGTCCCCTCCCCATGCCCACCTCGACCTCCTTTCTGATGTCACCACAGGTCCCCTGCTTGACCTGTGCATCCTCTCCATCCCTCCTGGAGCTGCCCTGATTCCTGGCACCAACCATTCCACCACGGGGCTGTAGGATACACCTGCTAAGCAGCTGCCCTTCAGCACACTGATCCAAAGTTCCCAGTCCTCTCACAGCCTCCCCATTTTTACTGAGTCTTCTCACAACCTCCACACCAATGAGAAGCTTGAAAACACATACCAGTCACCTGGGACTTGAAAATGATTTGGATTCTCTCCTAATCCTGTGGAACACAATGTTTTTAAATTAAGGGTAGCTGAAACAAAGTGATGGAGGGAAATGATAATGCTAGCCCAGCCTATTTCAGTGACACTAACAGGGTTAAGAAAATGGACTGTCAGCCATGATCAGTATTGTTGAAGTGGCAGTGATCATTCCCAGAGTAGCTGGAGTAAAACTGTTACCCAGCAGGAGCCGCTTTAATGACAGAAGACGCTGGTAACCAAGAACAACTGTACTTCCATGCACTGCTGACCTCTATCACTGCCTCTCTCTCTTCTGTTTTGTAGGCACGACGTGTTTGATTGCTCTACTGTCAGATAAAGACCTCACTGTGGCCAATGTAGGTGACTCAAGAGGAGTTCTGTGTGACAAAGATGGGAACGCCATTCCTTTGTCTCATGACCACAAACCTTACCAACTGAAGGAAAGAAAGAGGATCAAGAGAGCTGGTGAGTTTTGACCAACTCCAAGGAATGTCTGCCATGTTGTCTGGTGGCTAAGGCAATTGCTTGGGGAGTGCTTGTGAGATAAACTGCCCTGTTGTCCTGCAGTTCAAAATTGGTCAGTGCAGAGGCTGCTCCTGAGGGTACCGGAATGTGGCTCTGTAATGTTTCCTATCAAATAAACAGCTACTGGCTGTGCCTCTGTAGGACCAAGGATTTCCTATTCCAGCTTAAAAGGGCTGATGATGTCTTTGAGTACTTTCTTCTTGTATCTTTCTAGGACTCTTGCCACATCCTGCTTCCTTCCAGTCCCCCCAAACACTTGATCATTTCTCATGTGATCCTTGTTTCTGGTTCATCTGGGCTTTGCAAATGCCATTACCGCTAAGTGCATGGAAATAGCTTTCTCTACCAGGTAGCACCAGGGTGTGTGCCACAAGTGCTCCCACTCTTGAGTTCTATCTTTGCCTGGACCCTCTAGGAATGTCCTTAGGTCTCCTCTCATTGAGCATTGGCAGAGCTGGCCCTCTCCCTTGCCCATCCCTTCCTGACCTTGACCTTTTTAAAAGCAAGAACTTGGTCTTGTTTATTTCCATGCCTAGGACCTAACTGGTAAAAGTAAATATTTTAAAATAAAGAGGTCTTGTATTCACTCATTGATCCACCATACCTCCTCCCCCTGAAAAGTTACATGGGGTAAGATGATAGTATACACCAATACTAACAAAAAAGAAAACAAGTTACATAGTAGTATGTCATAAGGAGAACACAAAGCACTTGAGGGAAGAATTCCTTCCCTTCCCTGACAGCTGCATCCTCATGATATGCCAGGCCGCAGACCGGCTGCCAGAGCAGAGAAGTGGGATACATGCACACAGGCGCACGCACGCATGCGTGCGCAGACACACACACACACACACACACACACACACATACAGCTCTGGCCCACATGGGCCCCAGCTGTCTTGTTAATCTGCAGAGAGACTCTCCATCTCTGCAGGTCAGCTTCTGCCCAATGAGTAAATGAAGTGAACCTAATGAATGTTTGAATTTTCACAGTAGGAAGCTGTCGTGTTGAGCCAAAAAGTTATTGAAATTGTATTATAACCCCGAATCATTTAGAATGAAGGCTTCGGTCACAATCGCTGCCGATGAGCTGGAACAAACAATGATCTCAGAGCATCTGCCAAGCTTCACTGAGCTGCAGGCAGTTGGGAGCATCCACCTGACTGCCTTTCCCCCGGGGACTGCTGTGAGCCTGTGCTTGAGATGCAGTTAGCCCAGGCTTGTATCGGCACAAGCCAAGGTGTACACACTACACCTGGAATGCTGGCATCCAGCACCCTCTTTTGAAACATCACTGCCATTTATCCTCCATCCTCTTCCTGCTTGTACCTACCAATCCACCCCTCCTCTGCGATGATCCTTCTAGAAACAAATACAGACATCATCTCCAAGGAGGTGAATCCATCTTATTCTGTTCTTCTACATAGTTGCATCAGTGGTGTATTTTATGGGAAGGCCTAAGAAACAGTGATTAGTTTTACTGTCTTTATGTTTCCTCTGACACCAGCCTTCCTTTCGGGACAGCTCTTCCCTTCCTGCTCAAAACCATAATATGAGAGCCAATCAATCTGAGTAAAATACTGTACATGTTGGATTATTTGGTTTCTTTTTCCCTTTTCTTTTTTTGGTGCATCGTGGGACTTGAACTCAGGGCCTGGGTGCTGTCCCTGAGCCTCTTTGTGCTCAAGACTAGCACTCTACCACTTGAGCAACAGTGCTGCTTTTGGCTTTTTCTTAGTAGTTTATTGGAGATAAGAGTCTCATGAACTTTCCTGCTCAGGCTGGCTTTAAACCATGATCCTTAGATCTCAGCCTGCTGGCTGAGTGGGTAGGATTACAGGCGTGAGCCACTTCTGCCTGGCTCTTTTTCCATTTTTATAAGCATATATTAATTGTACAGTAGGGTTTCATTGTGATACTTCCATGCATGCATATAAATGTACCTCCCTTCTGCTCCTCACTTCATTTATGTCTTTTTTTTTTTGGCACCAGTACTGGGGCTTGAACTCAGGGCCTTGAACTCTTGCTCAGCTTTTTTCTTAAGGCTAATGCTCTACCTTTTGAGCCACACCTCCACTTCTGACTTTTGGCTGGTTAGTTAGAGGTAAGAGTCTCATGAACATTTCTATTTGGCTGGTTTTGAACCCCAATCCTCAGATCTCAGCCTTATGGGTAGCTAGGATCACAATGCATGAGTCAGTGGTACCCAGCTCACTCCCCACTTCTTAAGAAGTGATTTCAATAGATTACCTTATTCTGCTTTCAGAAATGCATAGAAAGAGCTGCAAATATATTCATCTTCTTCATCATCTCTTCCCTTTAGTATTCTTGAAAACTATAGAGATGCCAAGAATGGGGGCCCAAGGGGGGTTTTCAATCCCCAAACCAGGCAGCAGGATCCTGATGTGACGAGGAAGAGGGGACATACTTGGCCCAGCTCACATGGAGTAGACCGCCTTGTCACTCACTTACCCAGACTGTACCAACTGTGGGAGATACCCACTGGGAAAACTCACTCTCTCCCTCACTCTTGTCTTTCCAGGTGGTTTCATCAGTTTCAATGGCTCATGGAGGGTCCAGGGAATCCTGGCCATGTCTCGATCCCTGGGAGATTATCCACTGAAAAATCTCAATGTGGTCATCCCGGACCCCGACATCCTAACCTTTGACCTGGACAAGCTCCAGCCCGAGTTCATGATCTTGGCGTCTGATGGCCTGTGGGATGCTTTCAGCAATGAAGAAGCTGTTCGATTCATCAAGGAGCGTTTGGATGAACCTCACTTTGGGGCAAAGAGCATAGTTTTACAGTCATTTTATAGAGGCTGCCCTGACAATATTACAGTCATGGTGGTGAAGTTCAGGAATAGCAGCAAAACAGAAGAGCAGTGAACCCTCCAGGGGTCTCCGCTGCCTTAGACGAAGGACTTTTCACACACTGGTCTCTTTCATGTAGTAAAAGGTGTGGGAATTGTAATTAGGATCATCCGCCCCAGACTCTAAGCGTCCCCCTCCCTCCCTTGGTGGTCTTAGATTGATAATGGAGAGATGAACAGAGATGCCCTGGCCAAAGTGGTAGAAAGGCTGGAAAATGGTTTCTTCATGCTTTCCCAACTCTCTCATCAGTGTCAAAATATATAAGTAGGTAGCTGTAGATGCCCAAACCCGGGGATGGCCGGTGTGCTCGCGGCAGTCTGTTGCAGGTTCTTTTCAGGATCTCCATCACAGTCGTCCAGGGTTCAGCCTTCATGGCTGCTCTGCATGCAGGGGCAGGGACACGCCTTCCCTGCCACATGGGATGGGCACGGTGTTGCCTGGCCAGTTGAGAGCCAGAATGTCAGTACCCTCTCCCTAAGGACAGAGTGGTCTGAAAATGCTTTGTCCTCCCGAGACTGCAGCCGCCCCGAGGCAGATCTGTAATGGATTCTTGGCTTGCTCATGGAGACTGAAGGGAGTGGCAAGCACCAGATAGCAGGGCCTCCTGGCATCCTGGCATGGCCTCTACAGCAGGAATGGGCCCTCCCCTCACTCCCCGCTTAGTTGATGACTCCTGGCCCACCCTGGTGCGATTCTCTCCATTGCGCATGACTATGTCTCTGGCTCACATCTGTGACAGACAGATGTTTGGCTGCCAAACCCCACAGTTTGTCCTCTTACCAATACAACATGAGGGGAAGCAAAGCAAACTACAGTGTCAGATTCCTTCCATCTTTAAGAGTGAGTTAGGAGAGAGAAACTCCCAGTGCCCCTGGAAATCTGTCTGAACTGGGAGAGAAAGAGAGCTGGAGAGACCACCGCCCAAGTGCTGCTTCCTGTGCAGCTAGCTTTGCTTCCCTTGCAGCTAGCTTTGCTTTCTGTGCAGCTAGCTTTGCTTCCCATGAAGCTGGCTTTCCTCCCCCAGCACACTGACTTTCGAGTATCTGTCAAGCAGAGATTAGAGAAGCAGCGGCCGAGAAATGTGTGTGGGTCCCTTGAAGCTCAGTTTCAAGCCACCATTTGCACACTTGAGAATTGAAGGAACTTCTTGGACATGCTTCTCTTATCAGCCATGCAAAGAGCCTTCCCTAGACAAATGTGAATTGCCTCACATCACCTGGAGGAAGACAGCCCAGGGCCTGCAAAGCTGGTTTGCACCTCAAGAAAGGCTCTGTATGGAGAAGGATTTGGAGACCTGGTTTGCTGCTCTCCATTTCCTGTCACCAAAGTCCTGTTTTTTTCCCCTAGCCTTAGTATTTTTTATGTTAACTTAAAGAAAATCTCGGTTATCCTTTTTGTCTAAAGAAATAGAGGCAACTCAAGCAGCCAAACAAGAGTCTTGTTGCCTTTCTACCTGTACGGGCTCAACCTGGGTCTGGTTCTTTCTGAAGCCATCCAGCCCCTCTTCACCGGCGCCTTCCTTCCCCAGTGTCCTGCCTCCGTCCTTCAGCTGCAGAGCCTCCCCAAGAAGCCCTTCTGTGTCAAGACCTGTGAAGAAGAAAGATGAACTTGGGCTGCTGAGGTCTGCCCTTTGCCTTGACTCTTCCCACAGCTTAACCTTCCTTTGACTGCACTGAGGATTATTAATGATTTCCCAAGAGATTTGCTTATTTTCTCATACACACACACACACACACACACACACACACACACACACACACACACACACACACACACACACACACACTGTATTTCCCAACCTTAGAATTAGAATATTGGTTATTGCTTCTTAACTGTAGAAGGTTTTAGTACGAAATATCTACCACCCCTTTTAGATCCTGTAGAAAGCCACTGAATGCATGGGTGCGTGTTCAGGTGGGGGTGGGCTGGGAGAGGGAGTGACAAGTCCACTGCGTCAAGGATGTTGGGCAATCAGGCTGTTTGCTGAGGGTTCGTTAACATAGTCCATTCTCTAACTGAAGCACTAGCATTTTATCATCCATACCCACCTCGCCTTCCTTATTTACCTTCATTGTTTTCTGTGTGTTGGTACTGGGACTTGAACTCAGGGTGTGGACACTACACTGTTCCTTAGCTTTTGGGCTCAAGCCTAGTACTCTATCACTTGAGCCACAACCCCACTTTTTGCTGGTTAATTGAAGATAAGAGTCATAAACTTTCCAGCTGGGCTGTCTCCACACTGCATCCTCAGATCTCTGCCTCCTGAGTTGTTAGGATTACAGGTGTGAACCACCAGCACCCAGTTTCACCCTTATTTTTTGCCTAACAATAATGCATAATAACGAGGAAAACACATTTTAAAATTCTACATCCTTTTTTAGGTCTAGAATAGAAATAGTAATATTTTGCTGAAGACAAAAGAAATGCTACTAAACTAGTAAATTGGTGTTTATTCACCAAGGAAAATTTCTTATCAGATCATGCTGGTGCAGTGGTTATAACCTTCTAATTGAGGTTCACACCACATCTTCACATTTTTATGTGGGAAACTAGCTTGTTTCAGATTTTTAACCAAACGAGTGTATGTCTCATACTCCTCCTTTTCTGCACTCCCCCCCTCCACTATGACCTGTAGGTTTTTAAGAAATTCTAAGCAAATTTTAGAAATTCTAAGAAAAATAGTAGTAGTGTGATGCATAGTTAAGTTATAAAATCAGATGCTTTATTCCCTTCCCGAGGGTCCTCCTGGAGTCCTCTGTCCCCCTGCGGCCTTGTCCAGCAGCAGGGATCTGCAGCAGCAGCACCCTGGGCTGCCCAGGAGTGCTCTGGCTACTCACCCTTTGGAAAAGGTCAGGAAGGTTGACTAGCTGAGGGAAAGTGACAGATTTGCCTGCGGAGTTTCCCAGACCAGCACTGCCAGAGCTTTGGAATGATCGCCTGAGGCCACTGCACTCCTTAGAGAGCCTGAGTTCCAATTGCCAATAGTCCCCCCTGGTGCCAAATGTCGGGATGGGTTTAGAAAAACTGTCTTCCAGAACTGAAGCTGAGAATGAGTGCATCCTAGGAGCCCCCAACAAGAAAGACACCACTCCCAGGTCTTTGTGTGTCACCGCTCTGTGCCTGCACACTGGCACTGTAACCCCCCAAGTAGAGACAGGGAGGGGGGATGGGGTCTTTTGAAATAACTCAACTACATATGTAGTTCTGTAATCATAAAAACTATACTTAAGTAGGAAAATCTTCAAGCTAGTTCTCAGTTCCCGACACCTGTATTTTTTTTTTAAATCCATGAAGAACTTGCTCAAGACTATCAACTTGGAGTCTATTCAAACACAGCATGACTGTTTGCATATATAGTCACTACCAGTAGCTGACCCTTGCTGTGAATTCAGTGTTGGCCTCTTGGACCCTGTGTGTGTCGGGAGTATTTTATAAGTGTTACAGTAAAGCACATTTTTAGGCAAGGTCACTGAAAACACCCCATTCCACCCAAGTGTGATGGTTGTGACATTTTGCACAATGGCGAGCTCGGTCCCACCACTGTGGTAGCTTCATCCAGTCTTAATCTGAGTGATTCTAGGAATTACATTCCACAATGGCGAGCCTCACTTGGGGGGGGGGGGGAGGAGGTCTGGAATTGTATGAGGGGCTCATAAAGGGAATGAGCTCATTTCCTTTGCTAGGAAGACCTTAATTTTTTTTTCCTGATCTTTTTTTCTCACTGAATTCCTGGCACATCTAACGTTCTGGTTTGCACTCTAAAAGGCAACCTTACATTGTACATCATATAGGAATGCATCCTCTGTTGAAAATTGTTATTTTCCAATGATTTCAGAAATGATTTTTTTCCTCCCTTTGACCTACCATTAGACTAATCTTTCCTGAATAGTTTTCCCCCAAATTGCCTTGGGTTTTCACACCAGCATTCCTGATCCAACCCCGGGAGAAATGACATCACTGTTAGATGCCATACTGGATCAGTGGACTTTACCTGCATTAAAATAAATGCACTCAATTAACTCACTGTTCTGTAGCCTCTTCAGCTAGTCACTGCAGGAGTAGAGGAAATCATGTTTCCCTGTGTGGCTCCGAGAGCACAAGTTCCAAAGATGCTTTTCTCAGCATAGGAGTTCCAAATCAGAGAAGTCTGGAAAACACATACTTTCTTAGAAAGGGCACATAGGGATTTAAATGTCCTGGAAGTGGCCGGGCGCTGGTGGCTCACGCCTGTAATCCTAGCTACTCAGGAGGCTGAGATCTGAGGATCGAGGTTCAAAGCCAGCCCGGGCAGGAGAGACCGTGAGACTCCTATCTCCAATAAACCACCAGAAAACCGGAAGGGGGCTGTAGCTCAAGTGGTAGAGCGCTCGCCTTGAGCTGAAGAGCTGAGGGACAGCGCCCAGGCCCAGAGTTCAAACCCCACGACCGACAAAAAAAAAAAAAATGTCCTGGAAGTGAAGGAAAAACAGCATCTATCTATATTATTTCTGCTCAGTGTTTTCCAGATTGTTTGGACCACAGAACAATTTGTTGAATAATATCTAAGAAAAGTCCCAGGAAGTACAATTCAGTGGGACTGCTTTGGGGAAATCCTGGTATATCAAAATAGAGCCAGTTTCCTCATTCATGTTGACCTTAAGCAGTAATAGTACAGTTGACAATTATTAGTCCTCTCATGTGAGAGGTTGGCAGAAAAACTCAGACTATGACTGCTGGTAGCTCACGTTGGTAGCAGACGTTCAGCCTTCTTCCTTGACTATAAATATCATCTTTCTCCTTTTATGGAAATAACAAGCAAGAGCTGTCCTGCAGCTAGGCAGTTCTCAGATCGGTTCCAAGAGTTTTCCATTGCTTTTCTGCTTTTCAGATTGAATCAAAATATTTCTGCATTTCATCACAGTGTAATAGTAAAGTACATAGAGAAAATAATAGAGCAGGGGGAAAAATACTTGGTTTTAATTCACCTTTGAATCTTTACTGAGATTTTTAAATTAACTTATAAAATAATAGAAATGTAAACTATTATTAACATCTGTTTAGTCTCTTTCCTGTTGTTCTGTCCACATTCAATGAAATAATTTGGAAGGTATAGCTCATATGTCCTCAAATTCCTGTCCCTTGTCAGCCTACCTTCTCTGATTCCGTTTGGCAAGTCATTTCTTGCCTAAAATGTAAAGCTCGATGGTAGTCACTTTAGGCCTGGTCCAGTGTGTTTGGAAATTATAGCAGATAGCCCTATAAATAATCCAGTGTGCTACAGCATGACTTGGGGTAAGGGCACTTGTTTAAAATTACATGTCTACAGGAATATACCCATCTTCTGGCTGTTCACCTACAGTAGGGCGGCAATCTACAAGGACAATCCTGTGGCTAGTTGGCGGGTTGCAAGGGTCAGTGGGTTGTCAGCACTGTGAAGTTTCGACTGGCGTGTGTTATGTTTTAACGTGTATATTTTCCCCCAGACTTAGTAGTGTTAATGCTTTCCCATTGTTCGGTTGACCACAGTTAGGCTGCACAGTGATAAGCCAAAGGCAGCCTGCAATCAGTGTATGTGCTGAGTGATCACTGCGCCAGCCCCCGGACAAGCACTGCGATCTCTCGTCGTTCAGGTCTTTGAGGGGAACATATAACTGCTCATTGTGCAGATGATCACAGCCATGTTCCCTGTCCAGCATGCAGCAGGAAGCCAAGGGACAGATTCTATTTAGGGACATGTTTTCATTTATCCTAGAACTCCTATCACCTGGCCCACTTTAACCACAAAAGCCGATCTAGCATTTACCACAGCCCATTTAGTCATTTTGAAAAACAAAGAACCCACACCCCCAGCTCAGCACAGTGGATTACAATGGAGGCTGTGGGCAGCTCTGGGTGCGGCTTGGGCGGTCTTGAGGAGGTCTGCCCGAGCTCCTGGCCTCGGCAGCTGAGAGACTGTATTCGCCGCACATTCTCCCATTGCCTGGTGCAATCCAGAAGCTAAACGGACTAGCTTGCGTTATTCCAAATATTTGTATTTTAATTAGTCATTTAAAATGTATTCATACCAAAGCAAAGTAATGTAATCAAGGAATTCGGTGGGCAAGGGGTAAGGAACTTTTTCCTGCCAAGGGCCACTGGATATTTATAACATCACATGGCAGCATGCAGAATGATCAGTACAGGATATTTATAACACGATGTGCCATACAGAAACTATCAATACCGGTGGAAGGCTGAAGGTGGCAAATGACACACAGCAGTACATCTGTCCAGGCTACCATGTACCAAGTGACTTTTTCAAGCCAGATGTACCCCACCACCACACCCCTCCGAAGATACCCAGGAATTAACATGGGAATGGAGGTTCTCTGAAATGTGAGTTTACCACATACAGACAATTTCTGACTCCTACCCACAGATCAGCAGAGAACAGTTATTACTGCTCACCGACACTAGAAAGGAAGCTTGCTTTTTTACTAATGAGACTGGTGAAATTACAGTTCCGGTTCCATATCCCTGTGCAAACAGGTGTCTCAGCTTGCTGCCGCCCTGGGCTCTATTGACTTTCCAATTCCTGTACACGGTTTAATTATGAATCTGTAGAATTTGTACATTTTCAAAGAGGAGATAGCCCTTTTTAGAAACTTTAAAGATCCTAGAAGTAAATAGTTAGCCTTTCAAATAGGATTACAGACACCAGACAGTGGGACCTGTATTTAACATCTTGGTCATTTTTTTTTAATCTCCAACACATATTCAGAAGTGGAATAATAGATACAACAGTAGCAAAAGCTTAACTATTGCCTGTACTCTAGAAAATATGGTTTGCCCTTTTTAATATATCTGAAATACATATTAATGTTGGAACCAGTAACATGGCCTTTCAAATTTATTCAATTACTGAAGTAAATCTTAATTTATAGAACATACAGTACTTGATATCATAGGAAATCTATACCTCAGCATTCCCTTGGGAAGCCACGGGGGAGGGGCACAAAAATAAGAAATTTTAGGGTGTTGAGAAGAATGATTATTCTGAGTCAGAACTGGAGAGTTAATTCTAAATGAGCTCAGGGTGAACTCTGCCATTGACATAATTCAGTTTCTTCCCTGGGGCTTAGATTTATAAGGATATGACAATTAGGATCATTCTTTCCTACATATGATAGATTGGTCAGCAATTGAGAACATCCTTCACACATAAGCACACCATCAGTTGCTGCTCAGTGTTCCTCGTCAGCTTTTCCAAGCTGAGATGTAGATTTGGGGGACCCTGGGTGGGATAAGGGCCCCGGTGAAGAAACAGAAGGACCTCTGTGGTAACGTGTGACCATCTGAATTTCTGACAACCTCCTTTTTACCTGTTTAGTGTGTATCCATCCTAGGGGTTCCCCACCTCCAACTTCCTGCCTCTTATTGCCACTTGTTTCTGCATGAACATGTTAGAAGCTGGATTTTCTAATTCAAATAGAAGTATTTTCAGATAATGCATGATAACACATTGAACTTCTGATTTGCCCCATGGGGAGAGAATGTGGGGCTGATACAGTGCACAGAATCCACTTGCCAAGAGGACAGCAGGCGTCTGACAAGAGGCAGACCTTCCAGAAAAGAACAAAGAAAGAACGATCATCTGGTTCTGTGTAATGGAACTGCCAGATCGTTCAAAATCATGCATTGGGGATACATAATTACATACCCCAAGGACCATGGAATTTTCATTTTCAATTAGAATAGTCTCTGTTTTCTGTAGCGGGGGTGGGGGAGAGACCTCTAAAATATCAGACCTTTTTTCAGACTTTTTAACCACAAAAGACATCACTTTTGGGGCTGGGAAGGTGGCTCAGTGGTAGAGCGCTTGCCTTGTATGCATGAGGCCCTGGGTTTTGATTCCTCAGCACCACATAAGCAAAAAGAAAAAAAAAAGACATCACTTTTTATTTTTCTGAATCATTTGCCTACCTGGTCATTTCCACAGCCATTAGAATCCTACTGATTCACAATTCTCTCTGTACACATAATCAGGAGTGAATGGTAAGAAGTGAAACTCGGGTGTGTTTTGAAGTCAGCTTTTGTTGTGTTTTAATCATAGGAACTTATAAAAGGAGCTTCAGATTGAGGAAACATCAATTTGTGATTTATGAGATGACCATAGGAGGAACCCCCTTATTAAAAACGGAATGTAGGACAGGATGGGGTAGGGAGAAAAAGGGTAAAGACGAAGAAAAAAAATACCATCATTGAGTATATATTTAATAAGATAGATGGAACTTGGAAACATTGGCTATATAAGCTTTTATTTACACTTACTTTCACAAGACTTTTTTTTCCAATCAGCATTTTCTTGCTACTTGAAAGACCACAGAGATAGTTTATCCAAAGGCAGTGGGATCTGTAATTCGTTGGCGTTTTAGGGATATTCACATGGTACATACTAATTAACACAGGTTTAAATAGCAGGTCACAATGTTGGCTCATCCTGGTAAGTTCTTAAAAAGCATCTGCGATCTATACAACTCCAGAAGCTCATTCTGGGACCTCTTCAAATGTTTCTGTTCCTACTCTTCCATGCTTGTCCCTAAGAGGCATCTGAAACAAGTCTGTGGTGTTGCTGGCTAAGGAGCAGTGTGTACAGCTCGCATGTGCGGCCTGCACAGCCATCTGGAGTGTCGCTGGGTCCCTGTATGTGTCCTGAGCCAGTCAGTGCTGTAGAGATGAGCAGCTTCACACACGCACTCACTCTGCGTTCCTGTGTACATGATGAACAGCTAAAAGCATCACCCTTGATGACAAGATTAAAGCAAAAAATAAAACATTAAGGTTGTTAAACTTGACGCCTGGACTGTATTTTCCTTCAGCTAGATGACTTCCATTCTAGTGTCTGCTTTGCAGTTGGATGCTGTGTAGTGGAGGAGAGGGTCAGTTCTGCAGTTGGGTTTTTGTGGGGTAGAGGAGAGGGTCAGTTCTGCAGTTGAGGTGCTGTGGGGTGGAGGAGAGGGTCAGCTTGAGCTGTCATCTGGAAAGCAGACAGTTCATAGGCAGGGGATAGGACGTTAACCAGGTGAGAAACCACAGGTCAGAGATGGAGCCCTCCATGCTGCATCGGGAGCAGGAATAACTCAGTTCTGGTTGAGAAGAGATACGGGTGATGCCTATGCCCAGGAGGCGCCGGTCAGCTCAGCTGCTACTCTGGAGGGGAGGTCCCCGTGTTCCTGGGTGGGGTGGAGGGGAGGTCCCTGTGGTTCTAGGTGGGGTGGAGGGGAGGTGCTTGTGGTCCTGGTCCTAGGTGGGGGGAGGTGCCTGTGGACCTGGTCCTGGGTAGGGTGGAGGGGAGGTGCTTGTGGTCCTGGTCCTGGGTGGTTGGAGGGAGACTACTCACGGTCCTGAGGCCCTCTGGAGCCCACCACAAGGCACAACCGTGCCGGCAAGCACCTAGGAGTGGCAAGGTCAGATCTGGCATGGGGGCTGCCCTGGGAAGTTCTCAGACCACCAGTTGTGTTCCCAAACTACTGCATTAGCAGGGCCCTGGAGGGAAGGAAGCAAGCTGAGGGGCTCGTAAGAGGCCACGTTTACAATGAAGACATCCACCTCAGCGGAGTAGAACACTGTGGCTGTGGAGACTGTGGCACAGTCCATGACCTTGCCATGACCTTGGGCAATCTCAGTCCTTTTAACAGCAGTTTGCTCTCAACTTCGGTATCTGGTATCCGACTATGTCTTTTGTGACTGCTATGTAAAGCTCTCCAGCCCTATTGCTAGGCTAAGAATGTGAGCACTTGTAAAGGCTATACAAAAGATTTCCCCCGCTGCAGACGCCCTCCAGCCAAATGTCCACACATATTTCTGGCTCATGTAGTGATTTAGGGCCTTGGTTCAGTGGCTATAAAAGGCCACATGAGCTTTTCGGTGGCACACCACACAGTTCAGAGGAGCTAGAATCTAATAGTTATTCGTGTTTGGCTCAGAATACATGATTTTTCCCCTGTGAAGCAGTTATAGTAAGACAACAAGGACATTATTTGTGACAAGCGAAGTGACACAGCCACAAGAGGTCAAGAGGAGACAGGGCATGGCTACCGCAGCATCACGGCTACTTCTCTATCCCTGAATCCTCTGAGCACAGTGAGGTAGACTTCCTGCAGGACAGGGCGTAGGGCTGCAAACCACTATACAATTTGGGTTTTGATGAGAGGATGAAGGATTTGGAAGCATCTGCCCACCACCACCCAGGTTGTCTTATTTATTGCTCAACTTTTGAAAATGAATTTAGGCTCATGTGAGAAAGAAACTTTTTTTTTTAAACAAATATCATATGCTATTTATTTGGATGGAGTCCTTCAAGGTCTAGTCCTATGTTAACCAAGCGTGAGATAATCAGGAGCTGATGGAGAACTTGATTCTCAATGGGCTGGTCTATGGCTCATAAAAAAAATCCAGAGGAGTTGGTTTCACATAAGAAAGACCAAGTCCGAGGGCCTTAAAGGGTGTCAGAATCCCAAAGATGGCAGCCTGGACTTGCCGCATTCTCCATGTTTACCTGTTCTCTCCTCAGAGCTGGCCTCTTCCTGCAGTAAATGCCTGCTGGACTCCAGGACAAAGGTCTTCATATCCACAAGTGGTTCTGTCACACAGCTCAGGCCAGGCTGCTGCACAACTGGGAGTCCTTAGGACCCAGCCAGGACAGCCGCCATTTAGGTGAAGGCAGGAAGAGCATGAAGAGCGGTTCTGAGGAGGCCCCCAAACCAAACCTCTGATCTACGTAAGCCAGTCCGGGAACCTGTGTCACTGTTTCCCATCGCTGTGAGAAAGTCCTTGAGATAAGGAACTTAAAAGGAGGAAAGGAGTCATTGGCTCACAATTTCAGAGGGTTCAGTGTGTGGTTGTCTGTTTCTGGGCCCCCTGCCCTTCATGATGGAAAAGTATGGTGGAGGAAACTGTCCACCTCATGGCAGCCAGGAAGCAGCGAGGGAGGGCTCAGGTTCCACTATCCTCCTCCAGGCCCCACTTCCAGAAGGTTCCATCACCGCCCAGTAGTGCCACAGGCTGGTGACTTTTTGGCACACAGACCTTTGGGAAGAACATTTACCTTTCCAACCATACCAGGAAGCACAGACCCAAGTCCCATCTCCCTTCCACAGAGCAGGTGCAGCAGAGAGAGCTCTGTACCTACCGATCTATTCATTTCTGTAGAACGGGACCTTCCCGACACTGCGGGAGGGGTGCAGGTACTTCCTGTGAGGAATACGGTTCTCCACTCCCACGACACCCTACTTGGTGTGGGGTTTGTTTGGACCAGGGGAGGTATATGACATGGCATAATATTTCCACTAGCTGTTTTTTTCCCTTTCCTCTGTAAGATCAGAATGTTCTAGACGGGCTGCCTGTCGGCCAGTGCTCTGGAATTAGAAGACACAGGAGCAGGGAACCGACAGCCAGTGGCAAGACACGTGGCTGTTCCCCAGCTTCTAGGACCTGAGAGCTCCTGCCATGTGACCTTCTGGGGGCCATAAATGCGGTGACTGCAGACAAGCACAGCAAGGCAGGCAGCGAGTGTGTAAATTTGCATGGCCAGGGAGGCAGGGAGTGTGCAAATCTGCATGAAGAGGGAGGCAGGGAGTGTGTCAGTCCGTGTAACAGCTGGGCTGCGGGATGGCCTAGCCCGAGAATAGGTTCCAGAATTAAACTCTTCATTTGGCTAACTGCCAGAGGTGGTCACATTAACAACATCAACTTACACCTCCTGGAAGCCAAAGGGAAATGGAGCTAGAAGCAAAAACATGGGACTGAAATGTTCTTCAGAACTGCTTCACAGGACTCCTAAGAAGGCCTCATTTGTTTGGAAGGAGGAATCTTTTCAACTCTGGATATGGTTTTCCTGGCTGTTCCCTGAGGGAAAGTTCTCCTTGGAAATCCAGAGCTGCAGGCATGGCCCAAGTAGTAGGGGGCTGCTTGCAAGCATAAGGCCACTACAGCCCAAACCAGACAAACCCTCTGTGAGCCGGCACTGTGGTTCAAGAAGTGCAGTGCTGGTCTGGCACGCATGAGGTTCTGGATCCAATCCCCAGTGCTTAAAAAAAAAAACAAAGGAAACAAACCCCTGGAGTCAACTTCAGGAATATCAACATCATCTTCTGCAAAACTAACCAAACCTAATCCTCACTGCCACGGCTGTGAATCAGGAGGAACTTGACTTCTGTGTGGATGGGGACAGCAGCAGGGGATAGAGTATTTCATTCCATTGATCTTGGGGAAATAGAAACAGCCTTGTTACAGAGATACTATGATCATTTGAATTGAATTTACGGTGTGGTTCCACAGAGATAAAAACCTATGGTCACTTGCTCTCACCCCATTATGAGAAAGGGAATTACCTGCCCCACATCAACAAGTAGCAGAATTCCAGGAGTAAGACAAAGATACCTGCTTACAGCAGCAGACCAACAAAGGACAGATAGGTGAAACTCTTCTGTAAAAGCATGTGAGACTTCAATTGGCCTTTAGACTACCCCTCAGGCTTTTCATCTTGATAACAAAACTGGTAATGACAGCAGCTTTCCCTTCCTCCTTTCTCCCTCCCTCTCCTTGCCCCCCCTCCTTCCCTCTCTTTACACACACTGGTCGCACAAGATAAATCTACAACGCAGCTTGGATCTTCAAACACTGGATCATGACACTCTTTTCTAAACATCCTGGCCTTTTGTACCTTCAGAGTCCTTTCCCAAAGGAAATACACTGCCTGGAATTCTACATTATTCCAAGTTCCAGGTGGGAAAATGAGACAGGTGCAGTAACATCTAAGAACACTAGGAACGGCGGTTCTGGAAAGAAGACAATGACTCATATTTTCTCACTTTAATCCTTCTCTATTACTACCACAGTTCAATGTGAAACAAAGCTAATGGGACCGGATTGCACATCCACAGGATGGCTGGAAATGAATAGACTGGCAAAGCAACTAGAACAGAGTTCAGATGGGAACACATAATGCACTATTCTGTTTGTACAGCACTGAAATCACCGTAACACTTAAATACCCCGAATGTTCGAAGTAACACTAAATAATAATAGGTAACGTAGAAATACTGCAACATCTTCAAGTACTTCCTGAATGACCCAAAATTGACAAATGTTGTGTTCAGTCTAACGCCAATCAAGTTTTTCACACAGAACTATATATAATATCCACATTATATAATAATTCATGTAAGATACACATTAATGTTTAATAAACACAGCTCCACACAGCTTTGTTGTTACAGACTAGTGAGCCTGCTGCTCAGGAAGAGAGTTTTAAGAAATTACAGTCTCTGGAAAAATGTGGTCAGATTGTTTGGTCCTATTACTTTGGTCGTCAAAAACCTCTGATTGCTTTAGAAGGTGCTGAAGTCCTCCGACTGTCATCTGCAAAGGACTAACTTGGGTTTGCATCTAAACACATCACAATATAGGGGAGCCATCCAGCATCTGGTCCACCGCCTCATCAGGAGTTTCAGCTCAGCACAGGCCAGCCTTGGACCTGCCTTTGAGCTGGACAGGGCGCCAACCTGACCCCTTCCCAGGACAAAGCATCCTGCCCTCTAGGCTTGGGGACGAGGGGCATTAGTAATGGCATGTGGTGTTCCTTAGCATCACCTGCCAGAAAGTGATGATTTCTTTGGAAGAGAAGCCGTGGGCGGCGATCACACGTCTGAGCTGACAGACATCCAAGTGGATTCTGTACAGAAAGAAGAGATTTGTGTCTTCTGGAATGTGAATGTCCACCTTCAGCAGATTCAAACAGATGCCGACGTACACGTCTTCGAACTTGATGGGTTTGACGTGGCTCATCATTTCGTAGATCCGGGGCACCAGATCCCGAGACATTATGTAACCCAGCCCGCTGCAGTAGGGTGGGAACACCTTGAATGGATACTCCTGGTAGGAAATGTGGGCCTTCTGGTAAAAGCCCCTGTAGGAGTAATTGTCGATCAGAGGATAGCCGGTGAAGAACTTCTCTGATTGGTTCAAGTTCAAGAGGTACTTCACCAAATTGCCAGTGTTGATGAACACATCAGTGTCGGTCTTCATGACGTACCTGGCGGTGGGGCAGAACTCGGTGACCCACCTGAACGCCATGATGGTTTTCAACGTCAGGTTATTATAGGTATCTACGAAGTCCTGCCGGATTATGTCGCCATAGAGCAGGTGTTCATCCTCGAGGGACAGCGTGAACATTTTGTCTTCCTTTTCGGCCTGCTGACCTAACAGGAAGAACGTAAGCACCTCGTGACCCCACCAGGATTTCTTCTCACCCCACGTGACCCGGATGGCCTGTCTGGCCTTCACGTCTGCGGGGTGAGAGGTCACCAGGATGACCAGGAACGGGCTCTGATGAGAGCAGTTGGAGTGCTCACGAAGGGTGAAGCGGAAGTCCTGCCGGTAGAGCGGCTCATACTCGTAGAAGTACATCCAGTTCACGCGCTCGATCACATTGTAGTGGGGCAGGCTGAGGTACCACATCACCAGGAAGCTCAGCAGCGACAGCAGCAGGAGGCTCCATTTGAGCGATCTCAGAGACATCCTGCTGGGGAGGGCAGGAAGGAGAGCTGGGGCCATGTACAGCAGCCAGGAAGCACGGGTTCTGGGAGGTTTGTCAAAGACAGGGTTAGGATTCTGCCTTGCAGCCTCAGATACGTGTCCAGTGGACATCTGATTATCAAGGAGAACCCTAGGAGAACAAGAATACCAAACCCAAACCAAACCTCCTGATAGGATCCTATGTACCCTCCCCAAACCACAGCCAAAGGGCACCAATGCCAAAGATCCCTTGCAGCTTCTAATACGGAGATCAGGGCTAGAGCATTACCTTTCATTTATGCTGTACAAGTAATTGTGCATTACAGAATGTTTTCTCCTAGATGCCTTGAAGGACAGAAAGGGATTATGGTGGGCTTAAAAAGTCAATCAAGCCCATCTGTGATATTCTTGTCTATGGGGGGGGGGGGAAGAAGTGAAGGATTTAATGCAAAGAGATATTACTGGCAATGGGTGCAAAGAAATCCAGACTGGGCTGTGTGATCTGACTAGCAGGCCTAGAGTAAGAGAAATAATTATTTATGATGACAACATTGGGGGGAGACAAAAGTGGACAGTTCAACTGCAGGGCACATCTTTGAGACATAAATCCAATGGCTGTCTCTTTTTGGGGGGGATGGTCGTAGAGCTTAAACTTGGGCTTGGGTGCTGTCCCTGCACTCTTCAGCTCAAGGTGAGCGCTCCACAGCTTGAGCCACAGTGCCACTTCCAGTTTTCTAGTGGTTTATTGGAGATAAGAATCTCACGGACTTTCCTGCCCGGGCTGGCTTTGAACTGTGATCCTCAGATCTCAGCCTCTTGAGTAGCTAGGATTACAGGTGTGAGCCACTGGCACCTGGCTCAATGTCTGTCTCTTGAGAGTTAGATGTCCACAGTAGACACATATTTTAGTGTCCTCCTTTTTTGTAACCCACTGGGTGAACGCAACTCCTAGTCTGGGTGACCAGCGCTTTAATTAAAGGCCATCCTTGGTACTGAGCTTCCATGTTTCTCTGGCTACTCAGTATCAGGGCTTGAACTCAGGGCCTAGGCACTATCCCTTAGCTTTTTACGCCCAAGGCTGGTGCTCTCCCACTTGAGCCAGACATCCACTTCTGACTTTTTGCTGTTAGAGTCTTATAGACTCTCCTGTTCAGGATGCTTTGAACTGTGATTCTCAACTCTCAGACTCCTATGTAGCTAGGTTTACAGGTGTGAGCCACCAGTGCCCTGACAGTAAGCTTGATGAATTATTGTTACCTGAAGAAAAGCACACATTGAAGTCATAAACCTGTCTCTTTTCTTACCTTCTTGAGTTGCTCTCAGTGAGACCTTCGGTTTCACGCAGTGAACAAGAGGCAGTGTGTGACAGTTGAACACAATGCTTGTGATTTCTGAAACAACAGGACTCAGTGTTTAAAACTGAGAAACATCAAAAAATGACAGAAAGAAGGCTGCTATTATTAATTTTAATGTCAGCTGTTTTAAATGAATGACATTTAAAAGGGACAAAGGAGTACTCACTAAAAGAAGAATCTGGCAGGGTGTTGGTGGCTCATGCCTGTAAATCCCTGTAATTGGGAGGCTGAGATCTGAAGAGCATAGTGAGGTGTCAACCCAGGCAGAAAAGTCTATGAGATTCTTATCTCCAATAAACTACTCAGAAAAAGCTATAAGTGGTGCTGTGGCTTTTTATCCAGAACCTTGAGGTTTGGATTTCAATTTCTATGACCATAAACCCTGACACAAGCAGTAAAGCAGGACCAAATCCTAACCATGCACATGCTCAGAGCCTGAGTTACCCACAATAACAACTAATCATGCATGCAGATATGTATTTTATTTTTCATCAAAACATGCTAAGACACTAGAAAATAAATGAAATGAGGAGACAGTGGTTCACATGGAAAGGATCCAGCAAAATACACACAAACAAAAAGCCCAAACTGTAATGGCACAATTTTTTATTTTTGTCGGTCATGGGGCCTGAACTTTGGGCCTGAACACTGTCCCTCAGCAATTCAGCTCAAGGCTAGCACTCTTATCACTTGAGCCAAAGCACCACTTACGGTTTTCTGAGTGGTTTATTGGAGATAGGAGTCTCATGGACTTTCCTGCTCCGGCTTGCTTTGAACCACAATCCTAAGAGCTCTGCCTCCTAAAGTAGGTAGGATTACAGGCGTGAGCCACCAGCGCCCAGCTATGGTACAGTTTTTTTAAACCAAAGTAATTCCTTCCTGGGCTGAACCAATGTTGAATATTTTCTGCAGAAGGAAAGCTAATTTAACTCTTTTAAAATATATGAAACCTTTCTAATTGCAAATTTTTACATATATTCACTACAGAAAAATTAGTAAACACAAAAAGCCCCCAAACAGTAAAAGCTTCAAGATGACAAGGTTAATTTATTTATTTTTTTTTTGGGGGGGGGTGTCTAGTCATGGGGCCTAAACTCTGGGCCTAGGCGCTGTCCCTCAGCTCTTCAGCTCAAGGCTAACGCTCTACCACTTGAGCCACAGCAGCACTTCCTGCTTTTTTTCTGCTTATGTGGTGCTGAGGAATCGAACCCAGGGCCTCATGCATGCAAGGCAAGCGCTCTACCGCTAAGCCACCTTCCCAGCCCCGACAAGGTTAATTTTTGTAAACCCTTTTTTTTTGGTGGTAATGAATGAGCTTTCCCATATTTCTCATTCTGGCCAACTCAGAAGTCATTTACCAGATCAGAATTATGGGAGAGAACTTTCTAGAACACTTGTTTCACGAGGTACTAGGTTTGAACTCAGGGCCACCTGCTCATGCAGTGTGCTTGCTAGCCTGATGCTTTACCATGCCTTCAGCCCAGCTTTTTTCCTGGCTGTATGTGGAGATACAGTCTCATAAACCTTTCCGCCCCAGCTGGCTTTGAAACATCCTTTGGATCGCAGCCTCCTGAGCAGGGGTCACAAGTGTGCTCCACTGAGACCAGCATGACTGTGGGTGCCAGTGCTGGGGTTTGAACTCGGCCTCATACTCTCACTTGGCTTTTTCACTCAAGATTGGCACTCTACCACTTGAGCCACACTTCCACTAGCAGCTTTCTACTAGTTAACTGAAAATAAAGAGGCTCACAGACTTTCCGACCCAGGCTGGCTCCTGAGTCTCTAGGATTACAGGTCTAAACTACTAGCTCCAGCCTGAACTTTTTTTCCCTCAGGGGCACGACTTTGAACTGTGAAAAGTCACACATTAGGCATTTCTAGCAACTACAGCAGAGTTTTAAAAAAAAATGCATAAACTTTTTCCAATACATGAGTGGATATGTGTGTGGCACCTGGCTACTACTTTATTTAAGAACTGTGTGTCTTTCCTTTGGGGAGCACAGCTGAACATACACAGAGACTGAAAAATTACTGACTACATGAACGGCTCTGTTTACACTAACAATGCTTAAGAATGCGAAGTGCTTGACCTATGAACGCAAACGAAGGCTTGACTTGAAGAGCTTCCTCAGCGATTTCAGTGGCAGCCCTGGCGTGATCCTTGCCCAGTAAGACACTTTCCTCCTATTTCCATTTGTGTGATGACTCAATCTTACCAAGTGGCTCTGGCCACGGAGCCCGCAATGTGGCACCCCGGGCCTCAGAGGCGCAGAGCAGCCTGTAGCCCCCTAGGAATCCTCAATCACCCCCCCCCACCTCCACCCCAATGGAGTTAATGTTCATGAATGTATATCCTAAATAATCCTGAGTAAGCCACTGAGGTCCTGTAAATGCAAGTCAACTCTTGGATACAAAAGCAGTGGGTGTGGGAGGCCTCTGCCTTACCCTGTTTTCAGTGGGGTTCCTCCCAGCCAAAGGAAGCCTTAGACAATAGGATGGGCTGCAGAGGAGAACTGGGCACAGAACGGTGCTTCAGAACGATGGAAGGCAATACCTGCTATCCGGTTTCACAACTAGCTGATGAATCACAGCCAGGTTTCCTCTGGGTAAAAGATTTTTTTTTAAATCTTCATCTTGGCCGGGCCAGGTGGCTCACGCCTGTAATCCTAGCCACTCAGGAGGCTGAGATCTGAGGATAACGGTTCAAAGCCAGCCCGGGCAGGAAAGTCTGTGAGACTTTTTTTTTTTTTTTTCTGGGCCTGGGCACTGTCCCTCAGCTCTTCAGCTCAAGGCTAGTGCTCTACCACTTGAGCCACAGTGCCACTTCCTGCTTTTTTCTTTTTGCTTATGTGGTGCTGAGGAATCGAACCCAGGGCCTCATGCATGCAAGGCAAGCGCTCTATCATTGAGCCACCTTCCCAGTCCCCCTTGAGACTCTTATCTCCAATAAACCACTAGAAAACCAGAAGTGGTGCTGTGGCTCAAGAGGTAGAGCACTCCCCTTGAGCTGAAGAGCGCAGGGACAGCATCCAAGCCCCACTACCGACAATAAATAAATAAATAAAAATTCATCTTTTTAGTTTTTTGTTTTTTGATCAGTCCTGGGAATTGAATTCAGGGCCTGGGCTCTATCCCTGAGCTTCTTTTCCTCAAGGCTAGTGCTCTACCACTTGAGCCACAGGTACCACTTAAGGCTTTTTCACAGTAGTTTACTGGAGATAAGAGTCTCACTGACTATACTGCCTGGCTAGCTTCAATCTGTGATCCTTAGATCTCAGCCTCCTAAGTAGCTAGGTGTGAGCCACTGGTGCCCGGGATAAAAAAGTATTCACCTTTTAAGAATGAATCTGAAAGCTAACTATGGGTGGGTCATACCTGTAATCCTAGCTACTCAGGTGGCTGAGACCTGATGATTGCAGTTCAAAACCAGTCCAGACAGGAAAGTCTGTGAGATGCTTATCACCAATTAACCAGCAAAAAACTGAAGGTGGAGCTTGGCTCCACTTTCCCTTGAGGGAAAAAAAAAAAAAAAGCCAAGCAAGAGCGTGAAGCCCTGAGTTCAAGCCCCAGAGGGATCTGAAGTATTCGTTCTCCAGAGAGAACACACTGCTCATTTTCAGCAGTCTGTGCCTACAAGCACCTTCTCACACTACTGTACCGGCAGGCACCTAGCCTCCCACCGCCACGCTTGCCCCAGCAGGTCTCAAGATATTCCATTACCTGTTGTTCTCCAAACACTTCTTTATAGGGAGAACACTCCCTGTGGAAGGACTGTTAAAAGTTTACACACTCGGGCGTGGGCCGAGGCAGAATTATTTGAGTTGAAGGGGAAAAAAAAGGAGCAATGACGAGCAAGAAAACCCAAGAAGGAAAATCTAGATGAAATGTGCTGTCCTCACCTGTACCCAACCTCCACCACCACCCAAGAGCCCGCTCTTACCTCGCCAGCCGGCCAGGGCATGAACTCTTTCCCTTTCTCTTTTTTTTTTTTTAAGTCAAAGTGGGTCCCGGGGTCCCCGAATGTCCAGGCCCCTCCGTGGCAGCTTACAAAGCACACTTCCCTAGCAGCACCACAAAACAGATGTTTCTCCCAATGCTGTTTTTCAGAGACCTGTGCAACCAACCCACAGGAGCTGGAACTCCACTTCCAGCTGCGGTCTCCTCCTCTTGGGCCGGCCAGGGGCAGTACCTCAAACCTCAACCACAGCCTCCGGAAGGGAGGGCCGGAGGAGTAGGGACACACCTCTGCAGGTTAGAAAGGAAGGAAAGCCGCCAGAGTCAACACAGCAGGAGGGCCGGGCTGGGTGTGGGGGGGGTGAGAACCAGAGAGGTGGGGGGAGGCGGGGAAGGGGGAAGAGAGGGGAAACCAGAGCCAAGTACAAACCCCAGGCTTGAGACAGTTTTGTCCACCCTGAGAAGGGCTGGGGAAACTGCTCTAGTAACACTTCAATCCATCACTGTTTTAAATGAGGAACATTCCAGACCTTGTCCACTCTTGTCCACCAGGCAAATGTTCATTGACCCCAACAGTGAAGCCCTCATGAAGAACATGAAGGGGAGAACTTCACATCCAGCACTTCTCAATTTTCTCTGAATGAGTAGGTACTCAGGGATGGTGAAGACTATTGAGTTGAGGGTTTGTGTCAGTGTGAAGGAATTCTTTAATACTATGAAAGATCACTTTAGATATACATATTTGCCAGTCGTGGGCTTGAACTCTGAGCCTGGGCGCTGTCCCTCAGCTCTTCAGCTCAAGGCTAGCACTCTACCACTTGAGCCACAGCCACATTTCCGGTTTTCTGGTGGTTAATTGGAGAAGAGTCTCACAGACTTTCCTGCCCAGGCTGGCTTTGAACCACAATCCTCATATCTCAGCCTCCTGAGTAGCTAGGATTACAGTGTAAGGTAGGCTCCTAGATGGCTAGCAGACTCCACCCTCCTCACAGCAAAGTCTCCACCCAGTACCTGCGTTACCTAGGCAACTGGGACACCTGGAAGATGTCACATCTGCATCTGCTGAGGTCACATCTGAATTTGATGTGGCCACACCTTTCTCCACCCATACCCTAGATAAGGCCTAGCCCAGGGCCAGACTCTCTTTCTGCTCTTTTCTAGCTCTTCTCTTTTCTAGCTATTTTCTCTCTTTTCTGGCTCTCTCTTAGCTCTTTTCTCCAGCTCTCTTTCTCTCTCTTTCCCAGCTCTCTCTTTCCCAGGCCTTTCCCCACCACGTGGAGGACCAAGATGGCCTGGTGCCAGCCTGAACAATGAATAAACCTACCCCTTACCTGAATACCACGTGTGTGGTGCAGTTCTTACTCGGCTTACCTGAATACCACGTGTGTGGTGCAGTTCTTACTCGGCTACCTCTTTTTAAAAACCTAACATACAGGTGTGAGCCACCAATGCTGAGCTGATATATATGTACATATACATATATATATTTTTTAATTCCAAATCAAAGTCTTTAATTGAAGCAGACCCAAGCCATCCCCTGAATCATCACTACCATGCTGGGAGAAATATTTTCATAGTTATGGTGCATTTTATTCAAGAATCCTGTTCAGGATGCACAGCTTGGGTGTTTGGCAGAAATCTGTATTTTAGCCCAGGTATGGCAAAATTTTTCTTTTGCACAGAAGGCCAGGTGGCAAATATTTTCTTTGGAGACTATGCAGACTCTATCTCAGCATCCCATTTCTACCTCTGTAGAAAACAGGGTTGCAGGCAGTAGTGGAAGGATTTCCCTCTCCCCTCGGGGCTGGATCTTTTTATGTATCTGAACATGCCTTATTCCCCTAGGTCAAGCAAAACAGGTATGCTCACCTACCTGCCCGCAGGCAGGCCACGGGGGACCTGGGAGGGCTAAGCCAAAGGCCCCACCCTCCACCCCCCCACACACACACACATTCCACTCTGGACCTAACCCTAAGTGCCCATCCCTAACCCCCACCTCCCACTCCTTTGTTTCCTTGTTAATACCCATAGAATTGGGACCCAAATCCAGCCCCTTGCACAACCCCTGTACCTCTGGGAAGGGCTGTACCCCTCACTGGCAATAAACAATCCTAGCCTATGGAGAATGGAGTCCGCTCTATTCTTTTCCTGCTTGCCTCCATTTTCCTAACAGGAGGGAACACGTGGGGCCTCTGTGTTCTTCCGAAGGTACAGGTCCCCTGTACCTCACAGGTTTGGAATCAACAAACACTTTCCTCTATACTCTTCGTCATCTTTACACTACTTCCAATACCCACGACAACGGGAATGCCATGGAAATCGTTGTTATCCTATGGAGTCTAGGGAAGATCCACATGAAAAAGCCTATTCATTTTTACTACAGATGTAATGTTTTTTGACTACTCTGAGGCTATGGTTGAATCTGTGCATAGAGAACCTATAGACACAAAGAGAAGACCACAGGCAAAAAAACCTGTTCCAGTCTGGAATGCTTCTTCCGATCCCTTGAAATGCCATTATCTTGGGACATGTATAACCTCTCCAAAGATCTCTCTTCTTTGTTACCTCCTGACCCACAAGGCTGTGCTACTCAACCAGAAGCCTCACCCAACTGGGCTCACAGTCCTTCTATAAAATGGCAGCTGAAGGGCAGGCAGGGCTGCGGGTACTTGGACTGTGGATGGAACGAAAGGGCAAAAGGCCTCGGCTTCCTCGTTAACTATCTTTGTTCACAGTCAGAAACACATGGTATGGGAAACAGATCTGCTCTAGCTTTCTAGGTTTTATCCCTTTCTGTCAGAGGTTGGAGCACACACGCCTTTTATCCTACAACTTTTGGGGTGCTGCTTTAGGAAGCCCACAGAATGGCAACTTTAGGATGCACCTGTCCATCAAGGTCATTGAAGGGCATTCTGATTGACCTCATGGGCTGAGCTCACCCAGGAGGCTGTGTAGTGTGGCTTTGTGCCAACCGTGACCTACCTACAGCTACTAAAGCTGGAACAGAGAGTGCACTGCGCCTGGACAAGACATAGTTGTGAGAGGGATGAAGGCATTTCCTAATGTGAGATTCTGCCTGTCTCAGCTGATGATGGGCAGAAAGAGGCTGGAGGCTGGCACAGGCCAGAAAAAAACTTTCCACCAGAGGAAGCACATGAGAGCACCCAACAGAGCACTTCTTACCCAACAGAGCACTTTCTCAGGGGATGAGGGTTGATTCTGAATTGGAAGTTGACTATGACCTTCCTCATAAAGTTGGTGGTGGTGGTGGTCGTGGGGTTTGAACTCTGGGCCTGGGCGCTGTCCCTCACCTCTTCAGCTCAAGGCAAGCACTCTACCACTTGAGCCACAGCGCCACGTCTGGTTTTCTGGTGGTTTATTGGAGATAAGAGTCTCTCAGACTTTCCTGCCCGGGCTGGCTTTGAACTGTGATCCTCAGATCTCAACCTCCTAAGTAGCTAGGATGACAGGTGTGAGCCACAGGCGCCTGGCTTAGTAAGTTCATTTTTAAGAAAAACAGGTATCATTCAAGAGGGTTTAGGGGAGTTTCAATCCTGCACTGCCCTCCAACCCTCTGAGGAAAACAGACTAAAAATACTATAACAAGCTAAAATCTAGAGGGTATTTTTAAACAATATAATTTAAAATGAAAACCCAGGTAAACTTGCCTGTAGAGTTTCCAATGCGATTAAATCACTAGCTGAGTTTTCAGTATCCCATGCCTTAACGGAAACAGACAGGTTTTCTGTGAACTACAGGATGTAAGAGAAAAAGATTAGCTTAGCACAAGAACATCAGTACACTGTTAGTGCCCTTTGTCTGGCAAATTGCTCTAGGAGAAAGTTATGAACCAAGACCTTCTTCCTTTTTGGAAAGGCCGTAATCCTTTCTTCTGCCTCCTTGTCTTCAAAACACTCCTAAAATTATACCTGCATTTGCTAATGGACTGTCTTTAGGACTACAGTTACCCAGCAGCCATTCATTTGGAATAAACCCTTCAGTCTAAGAAGGAAAAAAAATAATAATCATAGTCTTCTCATTTAGTATTAAATATTTTCCTTTTTTAGTAGGGCCTAAGGTTTATTTCTGTGGTCTTTCCTCCAAGAGCCAACCCTTCGCAGTACATCATCTCCACCCGCCTTGTGTGCAGTGGGAAGGGTTAAATCACACCCTAGCTCACAGAGGAACACTACACACTCAAAGTATCCTACCCTCTGAGAACAGAAAGATAGATGGAAGGATATAGATCGATAGACAGAGATAGAGAGATAGATACATAGATAGATACATAGCTAGAGATAGATAGACAGACAGGTGGATGGTCGGATGGATGGATGGATGGCCAACATGCTTGGGCAATTTCTTCCTGGGAGTGGCTGAGGGAGAAGCTGGCACTTTGCAATACAGGAGAAACAATGGATCTCCCAATGCAGGCCTGCACGGGGGGGGGGGGG
>NW_012267246.1:4780832-4825287 GCF_000151885.1 Dipodomys ordii
CGCGCGCGCTCGGTCCTCGCCAGCATCCGGTTGCAGGCGACCCCGACGGCCCCGGCCCCGGCCCCAGCCTCGCGGGCTCAGCATCCAAGGCGGCCTCGGTCTCCCCAAAGGATCCCTGCGCACGTGCAGACCTCCGGCGCCCACGGGGCTTTCCTCCGCCCCTGGCGACTCGAGAGAGGAAAAGGGAGGTGGGGTGGCTCGTTCCTCCGGGGGAAGCGGGTTCTCCGCGCGCGCGCGGGGGTGGGGTGGGGGACGGTGCGGGTACCACCCGGGCCTGCAGGGCCTGGTGATTCTCGGGGCGAGGCCGGGCCTAGGGCGCCCGTCCTGGACACGGGCACCCACGGATTGGCGCCATCCAGCCTGGCTGATGGTGGAAACGGCGGATTTCAGGCCCTGGAGCCGCAGTTGCACACAAGCTGAGGGACGGCAGCGTGCACAGGGTTCAAGCCCCAGGACCAGCACCACACCACCAACAAACCCCACTTGCCCTTGTACGCAAGAGTGACATCGCTTCTCATCACTTGCATCACTGTCAGTCGTGGTGGTGGTGGGTGTACAGCGTTCAGTGCCTCCTGATCCCTGGCACCCCTTCTATCTTTCTCAACTGTGTGGATAAATCCTCCCTCCCTCCTCTCGTGTGTCCCCCTTTTGCCCCCGCAACATGTCTCCCTGGTATTCGTTTTGTAGTTGTCAGAGGAGTTCTGCCATTCATCTCCTGTAGTCGGCTTGTGAGAACATGAATACAACCTTGAATGTGATGTATGTTTGTATTTTAAATCTAACGTCCACATATGAGAGGAAAATGTGCCGCTCATCTCTCTGAGCCTGACTAGCTTCTCTTAATACACCCCCTCCCCCCACCCAGGTCCATCCATTTCCCTGGAGATGACATAATTTTATGTCATTTGCTTTGGGGATGGTGTACAATTTAGCTTCAGTGTCTCTGACCCATACACATATATCCAAGTTTCAACAAGCTTGTGAACGATGTGCCATATTGCTTTCCTTCTTATCTCGACACACTAGTCAGCATTTCCTAACACTAAAAACTTATACACAAAAGCCTACACAACCACAATAACATGATCCCACCTAACAATCACTTGATTATATTACCTAATAGACCAGACCATATTCAAAATGTCCCCAATCAATAGAGTCTTAGGCAATTAGGTTTGCAAAAAGATGATCTAGGGCTGGGAAGGTGGTAGAGCGCTTGCCTTGCATGCATGAGGCCCTGGGTTCGATTCCTCAGCACCACATAAGCAAAGAATAAAAAGCCGGAAGTGGCGCTGTGGCTCAAGTGGTAGAGCCCTAGCCTTGAGCTGAAGAGCTGAGGGACAGCGCCCAGGCCCAGAGTTCAGGCCCTATGACCGGACCCCAAAAAAAATTTTTTTAAAAAAAGATCATCTAATTGCTATTCATGCATTATGTTGGTGGTTGTCCCTTAGCTTTTTCAACTCAAGAATGTTGCTCTACCATTTGAGCTACAGCTCAGTCTCTAGCTTTTTAGAGTAGTTCATTGGAGATAAGAGTCTCACAGACTTCCCAGAGGGACAGTTAGGCAATAGGATCTTCATAGTATCATAGCTCCCTACACCCAGCTCAGTAATTAGAATGGAGTCCATGTAGCATGCTCACACACAGGGTGTATTGTATGGTGATATCCACCCATGCCTAAATAGCCAAATGAGAGAAACTGATTTCCTTCCGTGAAGGACAGACACCCTCCCCCTCCTCTTGTCTTTGGTAAGAATGTTTAGGGACCCTCATTTCTTGTCCAAGAAATAAATCCAAGAGGCTAGTGTAGGGTTGATCCCAATGAGGAGCTAGGCCAAGTGCTTCCATTTGCAATGTCAATCCAGTTTCTGGTACCAGAAGGGGTATTATTTTGGCAAAGCCAAATCCCCTGGCCTGTGTCTGCCACAGGGTGGAGGAGACTTTTGTGTATTGGGTTCGGATTGTTCAGGTGTTTGTACTGGAAGTGGATAATCAGAAGTGAAACTCCCTGTGCTGTGAAAGAGACATGTGAGTCCAACCTTTCCCCCAAGGGTTCAGGACAGGTGCTCTGGACTTTCCCGATGAGCAGGGTGCTGGAGGCTTGTTGCCTTCCTATGTGATTTTCTTCTTGACTCTGTGTGTTTGTGTGTGTGTGTGTGTGTGTGTGTTGCTAAGGATTGAGCCTAGGGTTTTACCTCTGCCAGACAAGTACTCTACCAACAAACTACTTCTCCAGATTCCCATTTTAACTGATGGCAACACACACAGATTGTGTATCTCAGTGTGCACATGGAAAGATCTGAGGAAATGGCAGACACACAGGTCTGAAGCCCTCCCTCCTCCTTGGAGGGAGGTGTCCACAGACCACCCCTTCCCGAGCAGGCTCACCACAGGCCCAATTTCCTCAAGACTTGGTAGGATTCCCTCTAACTCAGAAGTTCTCTACTTTTCTTATTTTTTATTTGTCCCTTTCTAAATATATTTTGTTTGTCCCTGAGCTTTTGTGCTCAAAGCTGATGTTCTAGTACATGAGCCATAACTCTACTTCTGGCTTTTTGGTAGCTAATTGGAGAGAAGAGCCTTTCCTGCTGGCTTCTCAAATCACAGTCTCCTGAGTAGCTAGAATTACTGATGGGAGCCACTGGTGTCCAGCAATATATTTTAATTTATATATTGTCATGGGGCTACGTACATATTCATAGGGCCCAGAATGTCATTTCAATCCATGAAAGCCACGTGGAAAGGTCAGATCAGAATGATTTGCATGTCCAATCTTTCTTTGATTTGTTGTGATTCTAGATCTTCACTTAGCAAGTTTTGACCTGTGCCAAGGAGCCCTAGTGTTTTCCTTATTCCTTCCTGTAATATTTTCACGGTATCTGGTCTTCCATTGAGGTCTTTGAATCATTTGGAGTTGATTCTGGTGCAGGGTAATACATAAGGATCTAATTTCAGCTTTCTACATGTGTCTAGCCAGAATTGGAAATCTTAAGTAAGCCTTTTGCTGTAAGTGCAGACCTTTCTAACTGCACATGGCTTTTCAGGGGTGACAACTTCACAGGCAGGGTGTGCTGAGGAATGAATGATTCCCTCTTGTGTTGCTATGAAATATGCTCTGACCCTCAGCCCCACCCAGCGGTTGCATATTCTTTGTGGTTCCAACCCCCTTTGCTCACCCGTAGGTTATTTGCCATGAGTGGGACTGGTACTCTTGTTAACCCTGACATCCATCTCAGCCAGAAGACTTGGTAGTTGTTGGGCCTTCATTGTGGAAAATCTATGAATGAGTTAACTTCTTCCCTGGCTCTTAGATTCTCAATTATAAAACAATATATGGATAACTAGATTAATATGGTCCGTGTACTTTCCTGCCCAGGCTCGCTTTGAAACATGATCCTCTGATCTCAGCCTCCTGAGTAGCTAGGATTTTAGGCGTGAGCCACTGGTGCCCGGTTAACATTAAACTTCTTCTTTGGGCTCTTTCATTGTAACTGGTGCTACATGCACACCAGAGCTGGCCTCTGCTCTCTACTGGCATCTCTGGGGTGCTACACCTCAATTCTCAATTCAAGGTCTTTGAAGACAAACGCTCCAAAAAACAGGAGTTGGAGTATATTTAGTGTATTTCATATTATCTTTCTGTACACAGGCAGGAAAATCGGCTCCAGTTCTTGAGGCCAAACATTCACCTTCCCCAAGACAGGCCTCATTTCTCATGGGCAGGAGGAAGAATCAAGAACTCGTACCACTCACTGCTCATCTGTCTCAGATCACCCACTTCCTATTTCCTGACCAGCAGCCACTGAGCTACCTCTCCTAATCACAGTATCTTCATCCGAAGATGGGCAATTAGCGTGCCTTTTGCCTAGAGGTGTCAGGATTAAACAGAAAGTGCTTTATACAGATCCTGCACATATTAAGTATGCAAAAGATGTGATATTGCTTTGTCATTTTATCTTATGTGTAAAATATAGCTTCTATTTTTCCTCCCCATGAGCCTTTGGACCTATGAATGAAAAAAAATCATATTTTTATGTCTCAGGAATATGGAAAAAAACGATTTCTCAAAAATTAGTTTATAAAGTTGAGCATGGTGGCACACATCTGTAATCCAAGCACTTGGTAAGCTAAAAAAAATAGAATAATGAATTTGAGGTAAGCCTAGGCTACAGGTCAAGATCCTGTCATCGCCACATTAAAAAAGTTCATGAAGAAAATTCTCCATGTAATTCTCACCTTTTGCTCTCCTAGTTAACAATGCCAACCAAGTAAGTATTTCCAGCTGCATCTAAATAAAAGTAATTACCTATATCAAGAAGACACTACATTAATAAGAAGTTCTAGTGCCTTATTCCATCACTGTATGTGATCTCCATTGCAAGATACAGTTTTTCTTAAGGGTCTTCTTGTAATAACAGGAAATTTCAGTGATCATGACATTCCCATGATTTTTTCAGTGGAACAAATAAGAATATGTTACTGAATCTGGTGAGAATTTTTCTGTGTGTGTGTGTGTGTGTGTGTGTGTGTGTGTATGTATGTATGTATGTATGTATGTACCAGGGCTTGAACACTTGTGCTCTTGCTGGACTTTCTCCTTCATGGCTGGTGGTCTATAATTGTAGTGCCTCTGTACATCACCTCTATAGTTTAAATTAATTTAAAAAAGACAAGAATCACATGCTTTCTCTCACATGTGGAATATCAGAAGCAAAAAAAGAAGGTAAAAATAAAAATGGGTCTCGGAGATGTGGATGGGGAAGGAAGAGGGAGACAAAAAGAATAGATTATCAGATTATATCACATGCCTCTGTGTGTATGTTATATATAATGAAATGAATCACTTTATGTACTCTTAAGCCGAGCGCTGGTGGCTCACGCCTGTAATCCTAGCTACTTAAGAGGCTGAGATCTGAGGGTCGTGGTTCAAAGCCAGCCTGGGCAGGAAAGTCCATGAGACACTTATTTCCAATAACCCGCTCAGAAAACCGAAAGTGGTGCTGTGGCTCAAGTGGTAGAGCGCTAGCCTTGAGCTGAAGAGCTGAAGAACAGCACCCAGGCCGAATTCAAACCCCATGACCAATTCCCCCCGCCTTCAAAAAAAAATACTAGTAATTTAACAATTATATGAATCAGGACTATTTGTTTCTGAGAATAAAATCATGACCTACTAAGTCATCTTTATATGGCTTTTACACAGTTTCATTCTCTAGCATAAAAACTGTGAAAAATAAAATCTAGGTGCTAATGAAACAAGTTGGGATTTTTTTTGATTATTGTAAAAGTTTATTGAAAAAAAGTTAACTATAAAAATGTAGATGACCAAATTTTATACAATAAAGAAGTCCCTTTGGAGAAGAGATGCAGATTTCTCTGATGAGCCATCATTATTAAACTCGTTCCAAGGCTTCTAACATGATGATACTATTTCCTCGTATAACCACCATTCCTATATTGTTCTGTTGCCCACTAGTAGCCATCTCCACACATTCATCTATCACCAGATTCATAAATGGATCAAATCCGCGCAATATTCCTTGGACATGTCTGCCACCGTTTAATTTCAATGATAGCTTCTTGTCCATAAATTTTTTTAGCTCAGGAGGGTGAGCTTTGCTCATGGTTTCTAATCGGCGGGCTCAGAGATGCTTTGGAACCGAACTTGCTGCCTCCTTCACGTGCCCGCGGCAGAAACGACTGTTGGTCTGACGTCACCCAAGTTGGGATTTTTTTTAAAAAATAAAATAGCTACATGTATTGGTTGAACCAGGCCTGGAGGCTCAGCCGAGCCAGGCTGCCGTTCTCTTGGCTCCGATCTCACACTCAGCCATGGGTGGAAATGAGACACTAAACCCAGTGGCTGGAGATTCTGTTACTGCCCATGGGAAAGCTTCCACCCTCACACTGGGCTTCATGAGGCCTGATTCACTGTGTAAAATGGAGGTGCTAAGATTGCCTTCTGCAACAAAAAAATAAGGCAAGAAGCCCTCTGAAATCTATAAAAATTATTTTTAAAAAATTTAACATGTGGCCGGGCGACGGTGACACACGCCTCTAATCCTAGCTACTCAGGAGGCTGAGATCTGAGGATTGCGGTTCAAAGCCAGCCGGGGCAGGAAAGTCCATGAAACTCTTATCTCCAATAAACTACCAAGAAAACTGGAAAATGAATGACACACAAATAGACACATGTATGCACACACTATATATGTGTGTGTATATAATAAGCACATGTATGCATATACACATTACACATGTATATATAATAGACATGTCTGCACACTATATGTGTATATAATAGACCTGTGCAGGCATATACACTCTATGTATTTGTGTATATATTCTAGACCCATGTATGCACATACTATAAATGTGTAGATAATAGGCACATGTATGCATACACACTCTTGAACATCATTTTATTTTGACTTTTTTTTTCTTTTTGCCAGTACTGGGGCTTGATCTTAGGGCTTGGGTGCTGTGCCTGACCTTTTTCACTCAAGGATGGTGTTCTTCCACTTGAGCCATAGTTCTACTGACTTTTTGCTGGTTAATGGAGATAAGAGTCTCACAGACTATCCTGCTCAGGCTGGCTTTGGACCACAATCCTCAGATCTCAGCCTCTTGAGTAGCTAGGATTTCACGGTTGGCTAGCTCAGAAACAGACTCAGCACTTTGCTTTCCCTGGCCTCTCCTCTCCTTGGTGTTTGTTTACCTCAAGCACACCGGCCTTCCAGCTGTTACACACATGAAGACCATTCTATTTCATCTGCCTACAATCTGCTCACAGATGGTCACATGGACCAATGCTTTCTGATGCTCAAGTGTCACCTCACATGATCCCTATCTTTGAAGACACTTCTGAAGTTAGGTTGCTTCTAAGTTGTACTTTTATTTTTAACTTTTTAATGTCTTTGATGCCTCCAAGAGTCACTGTGGTTCACAATTGTGACCATTCCTCCTGGATCTGCCATCTACCAGCTGGCCCTCAGAGTGCACGCAGCAAATCAGGCACCTCCGAGTTTGGAGCTTGCATGTCTAAGAAAGAAGAATCTGGACTCCTTTTCTTCCAGTCTGGATTCTTTGTCCAAACGCCAATGTCATCAAAAACAAGAAGACACAATTAATTCTCCAGGTGGTACAGTTCTGTGATCCAAACACCATGCTAGCTACCTCTGCAAACCTGTATTTTCCCAACCAGATAAATCCATGTGTGCCTTTATTTTAAACTTCATTATCTGTTTAGAAATTTTACCTTTGGTAGATATTTATATGTATGAATTGTGTAGATATTTTCCAGGAAGATTTTATGAAGAATATGAGATTTTTTTATTGTCAAATAATTTGGTTTTCAAAGCCTACCACTGATTTATTGCTCTGTTTTAAAAATGAAAAAGTTGTAAAACAATAAATAAGAAAAATCTCAGGGATAGTCGGCAGAATACTGATCGTAAGATCTGAAAGGAAAGCTTTTGGGATTCAAGCTTCCCCAACACTGATTCCAATTACGTTGTCACCGACCAAAGTTATTTCCAAGAAGCAAGTTTTCCCACGTGGCGCCACTAACTTATTTGGAAACATACTTGTTTCCAAAGAGGGCTTTTTTGCCTGACTTATTTCACTTATAGGAAATTCAGTAGCTGACCTTCAGTCTTCATTTACACCCAATATTGCAGGAGCCCTTATGATGAATAACTATCACGATGTCAGTTTACCAGACAATCTAAAATTTCTTGGGGGGGAAAAAGTAGTGAAATGGCTCCCAGAAAACCTATCCTTCTTAACGCAATGCTCAGCTCTGGATTTTGTTTTATTTTCTTTTTGCAGCTCTTTGTCCTCCAGGCAGTAATTTTATGTCTCAAAATCTTGGTTTCATTGCAGAAAATAAGGCTGGAGATGGAGTGAAAGGATTTTAAGTGTATGCATTCTCCTGGTCTTTGAACCAGCCTTTCTTACTCTGCTACAGGCAGATTTCCTATGTATTATGACACAGTCATAAAAATCAGCAATCTGGTTTCCATACCTGCATTGTCTGTTTGCTTCCCTTTCATTCTAGGAAACTGACCCTTCTGTCCACTTTTCCCATCTCTTACGTTTCATCTTCAAGTGAAGTTTGTTTTCCCCTGCCATTTCAATTTTGAAATCTTAATTCCTATTACGCTGGTATTTGTAGGTGACCCCTTTGAGAAGTGCTACAGTTATGACAGTGGCACTCTTTAAAATGGGATTATGTTGGGCTGGGAAGATGGCTCAGTGGTAGAGTGCTTGCCTCACATGCATGAGGCCCTGAGTTTGATTCCTCAGCACCATATAAGCAGATAAAAAAGCTGAAAATGGCACCGTGGCTCAAGTGGTAGGGTGTTAGCCTTGAGCTGAAGAGCTGAGGGACAGTGCCCAGGCCCCGAGTTCAGACCCCACAACTGACAAAAAAAAAAAAGAATGGGATTATGTCCTTATAAGAGGAGTCCAACAGAGCGTTTAGTCTTCTTTCTGTCAAGTGAAGAGATGATTGGAAGTGGTTGGCTTGCAATCTAGAAGGAGGCCTGAACCTGTACTGAGAGATCTGGGCTTCCAGAAAGCCCAGGAATAAATTGTTGCTGGGTACAATCCACCTAGTATGTGGTACTTCCTCATAACAGTCCAAACGCAACATGCTGCACCATGGGTATGGCCATGCGGCACTTGGGTACAAGGACAACGTCACTGCTGGCAAAGATGGTAGCCAATCAACAGAGATGGTGGCCAATCAACAAGTGGCCAATCAGAATCCCTCCACAAGCATTCAGTGTCTATATCAAGAAATCCTTAACTTATTTGTCTCGTGTGGGGAACAGAGGAGGCTGAAACTCAGAAGAAGCCAGTAACTCCCTTCCATCTTGTGCAATCAGGAGGCCAGTGTGTGGTAAAGGAGGGAAAAGGTGGTTCAGTGAGCCAAGCAAAGTAGAAGTTGGGGCAGGAAGATTGCCCTGCCTGGCTGCTTCCTGCTGCTTTCCTGGTCCTAAGTTCTCTAAAGAACAGAAGTTCTTTAAACAGTAGGAGACTCGTTCTAGAACTGTTATGAAGGCCACTCAACTCCAGCACCTCATACTTTGGGCAACTTTCAGTCCAAAAATTTCCAATTCCTCTGGTTTGGCAGAGTGCACTAGGTATCAATTACTTGATCAGTTGTGTGTTCTGGCCAGGGGGTGGGGGTAAGGGGGGTGGGAAGGGTGTCATACAGCAGGACCATGACTGCCAGATGTCCAGTTCTGTGTATCTAGAGAAGTTTCCCAAGAAACAAAGAGTTGTGAGCTGGAGTGTTACAACAGCCATCTGCTTCACTGTGTCTACCTGCCTTTCTCCTCTATTGGAAGCTTCCAGAACTGTGCTGCCAATCTCCTAGATTATTGCAGTCGCTGCTGTCCAGCAACAGAGGGTCTAACCTGCCTCCTTATATTGACCTCAAAGCACTGTTTTAGGAACTATACTCACAAAACTAAGGACTTCCGTACCTCTAGGCCAGCATTTTGCTGGCTTGTTGCAGATGGAGTCACACAGACTTTTCTGCTAAGGCTGTCTCTGAACCACAATCCTCTGGGTCTTAGCCTCCTGAATTGTTAAGATTACAGGTGTGAACCACTAGTGCCCAGCTGCAAAATAACAGTTTTCCTTCAGCAACTTAGTCTTCCATTCCCTGCCTCTTGTCCAGAAATCTTCCTACTATGGGAAAATCCTGTGACAGCTCTGGAAACATCCATCACCCAAGTGACAAACCCATGATGGAGTTAAATGCTAATAGAATATTAGAGGATTAGAAGAGATCAAGTTAGAAAACACCCACTGGCTAAGAAGAATGTTCTCTTTATACACGCATCACCTTGGGTAAGCTTCATGGCTATTTTCATACATTTGTTTCTTAGATAAATCTGTGTTTCATCTTTACCTCTGAGAGATCTATGAAGGAACATATACCAAGGGTGAGTTCATGTTATGTCCTAATCACTTACGCAGAAAGATTCATTTACACTTTTTTTTTTTTGTCAGTTGAACTCGTCTTGGGTGCTGTCCCTCAGCTCTTCAGCTCAAGGCTATTGCTCTACCACTTGAGTCACAGCACCACTTTCCGGTTTTCTGAGTGGTTTATTGGAGATAAGAGTCTCACGGCTTTCCTGCCCATGCTGGCTTTGAACCACGATCCTCAGATCTCAGCCTCCTGAGTAGCTAGGATTACAGGTGTGAGCCACCAGCACCCAGCTTGCACTAACTTTTAACACAACATTATTGCTTTCCAAGTTACACTTACTTTAGTATTACATCTACTGATTAGCCAATTCTCTGCTCACTTATTTGTTCCTAATATCTATTTATTAGATATTACTTGATAGAAATGTAGGGAACTCTGAGGTTGAGCTTGAGGCCAGGACAGGGTTAAGAGGTTGGAATGCTGCCTAATCAGTAGTCAGAAAGCTGAGAGCTAGATGCTAGAAAAGGTGGAACAGACAAGGCAAAGCAAATGTGTAAGTTACTATGAACTGGACCCTGTGATGCTTGAGTTAGAGTTGTTTGGACCCTATAAAGCTTGACACATTGGGACTAAGATGACTGTGTTACTGTTAATAAGTGTTCATTGCTTCCTTTTGCTGCCTTAGAATAAGGGAGTCAGTAATTAATGCGTACAAAAACTATGTCTCATGTGAATGGTTGTAACCACAAGATAGATTGATAGCTTTTTTTCTGCATATACCTGTGCTAGCCTCCCCTGTACTGAACTGAATACATAGGCTTGCTTATGGGAGCTCGGGGCCCAAGAACCAATGAACCTTGTCCTCCTAGTCCCTGCTTGCTTCACACTTTCTCCGTCTTTTCTAATTTCTTCAATTCCAGTATCTCTTTGTGTCATGTCATGCTGTTCTAGGCTGCGGCATATGGTTTGGATTTTACAGAAGTAGTGCACTGAATAATCACTGAAACACTTTGTTTGTTTTTATGTTTGCATTATTGGTGACCCAATTTTGTTATTAATTTGCACAAATTACTCCTAGAAGGAACAGTTATGACAAATGCCGTTCAAATGCATTTGAGGCAAAATGTTTCAAATTAAATATTGTCCTTAATTAGCTCTTTTTATAGATGGTGCATTAATTCTCTGTCTGTGATTCATAATCAATGACAAACATAATTGTTTTCAGTCATCAGATTAAATTGCTTGTAGATACATACATACCTATCACCTATATCTATTTATCATCTATCTATCTACCTACTTATCTATCTATGCCTGTATGTAACATGTAGATACTTTTCAGTGTTCATTTCTTTGTCCCTCTGAAAAACTTGAAATTTGGTATGACTATTTCTGTAGTCAATGATAAAATACCATAATATGAATTTTCTAACTTTTTGAGATTGTTTTTAAGCTGTTTTTTTTTGTTTTGTTTTGTTTTTGCCAGTTATGGGGCCTGAACTCTGGGCCTGGACACTGTCCCTCAGCTCTTCAGCTCAAGGCTAGTGCTCTACCACTTGAGCCACAGCGCCACTTCCGGCTTTTTTCTTTTTGCTTATGTGGTGCTGAGGAATGGAACCCAGGGCCTCATGCATGCAAGGCAAGCACTCTACCACTGAGCCACCTTCCCAGCCCCTTAAGCTGTTTTTAATATGTTTTTATTGTAAAAATATTGCACAGAGGGGTTACGTTTACATGAGAAAGATAATGAGTACATTTCCTATTGAGCATTTTTACCTCCTCCTTTGTTTTTCCCCTACTATCCCTTCCCTCTTCACCTCCTCAACTCCCCCACCTACCCCACCATCCGCTGAAGTTGTAAAGTTCTTTCTTAACATAATGTCTTGTATATCTCATTGTTACAATGGGTCAACCTGTATCCTTATTTCAGCATTTTATTATTTCCCTTCCCTTCCCCAAATTAGAAAAATGTATATACAAGATGCAGGGCACTGACATCAAATACAGTGAAAACAGGGGTTGTATTGTGGGGGAGGAGCATACAAAAAACAAAAAAAAATCACATAGTACATTATAAGTACATTAAAAACAACAGCAACAGAGATAAAACTTCCTGTGTCCCTATCTTAAGATTCATTTCGCTTAACATCATCTTATCTGGTCATATGTACATAGCTTTTGACCTTTTCTACTTGTCCCAGACATATACTGGTTATTGCAAATAAGGGAAACCATGGGACTTATGTTTCTTTGGGCCTGGCTTACTTCACTTAATATAATTTTTTCCGTCTTCCCATTTCCTAACAAATGGGGAGATGTCATTCTTTCTGATGGAGGCATAGAATTCCATTGTGTATATATACCACATTTTCTTGATCCATTCATCTACTGAGGGGCATCGGGGTTGCTTCCATATCTTAGCTATGGTAAATAATGCTGCAATAAACAGCTGTGCTGGTAGCTTTAGTAGGGTCTTCTTTGCGATCATTGAGGTAAATGCCCAAAAGTGGGATTGCTGGGTCATAGGGGAGCTCTTTGTGGAGTCTTTTGAGGAAACTCCATACTGCTTTCCAAAGTGGATGAACAAGTTTACACTCCTACCAACAATGCAGTAGGGTTCCCTTAAGCTGTTTTTCCTTGTTTTTTGGATTTTTTTTTTTTTTTGGTCAATTGTGGCCTGAACTCTGGGCCTGGGCACTGTTCCTCCTCAACATTTCAGTGTAAGGCTAATGCTCTATCACTTGAGCCACAGCAACACTTCCAGCTGTTTCTGCTTACGTGGTGCTGAGGAATAGAATCCAGGGCATCATGCATACAAGGCAAGCACTATACTGCTGAGACACCTTTTCAGCCCCTTCCAGACCCTTAAACTGTTTTTTTTACTACAATTTTAGCTTGAATGGTGTTATGGTTTGGATCTGAAACGCACTTCAAAGGCTACATGTTAAAGGCTCGGTCTCCAGCTTGGTGCTACAAGTAAGTGGCAGAGCAACACAGAAGTCATGTCCATCACATCCTCTGTCTCTTCTCCACCCACGGCAGCTCAGAGCCACAGGTCTTGTAAGGTTGAGGCTGGAAGTATGAACTTCAGTCTGATGGTCAGGAGCCCAACAGAGAAAACAGCAGGGAGACGCAGTTCTCATGGGTAAAACCACTCATATAGCTTTAGTTTATGTTGTCCTTTATTAATTCCTGTCCTTTAATCCTGTTACATCTGAATAGCCAGCTGTCTTAATCCCAGCTCCAGACCAGTGTATTGATTTATGATCACTCCTGCCTTATCTTTTTTTTTGTCGGTTTGGGGCTTGAACTCTGGGCCTGGACACTGTCTCTCAGCTCTTCATCTCAAGGCTAGTGCTCTACCACTTGAGCCACAGCACCACTTCTGGGTTTTTCCGTTTATGTGGTGCTCAGGAATCCAACCCAGGGCCTCATGTATGCGAGCCAAGCACTCTACCACTGAGCCACCTTCCCAGGCCCCTTTCCTTCTTTGATTGTTGTTTTCTTTCTCACTTGAGAGCCCATGCAACCTTACCCAGGTTGCTTTTTGGAGATGATTTCTATATTTATGTGGCTATGTCTATATATACATATATTTCTGTATATATATTTAGAAATATGTAATCTTGTGGGAGACAAATATTCCTTCTTCATTTCCTATTTAACCATTCTTTTAATCTGAAGCAATATGCACTTTCTTAGTTGAATCATTTTCCCAGCAGAGGCAAAATGAAGTAGAGAAAAGAGTGGACATTTTCCATGTTTCTCTTGTATCCAATACATAATTAAGCTATTCCCTAACAATTTCTTATTGTGATAAGAAGACTAGTGCAGGTATAGCATTATGTCTAAGTGTTTCTGTTCATATGAACATTTTATTGAACATATTAAAAAATAATTGTTTCTAGTAATAGAGCCTTTATAGTATATACAAACTACATTTCTTATTTAAATGTTTCTTGTGTTAACACTGACTGGTTTACAATTTATTTATTTTAACTCAGGAAAGGTTTCAAAGTAGAAATGTTTATATAATGGTCAGATTGTCTTGCAAGCCAATTCTGATCTTATATGCAAGATCCAATTATAATAGGAACTGCACTTTGGCCTTATTAATAAAGATCAGCAGAGACAGAATTCCATACATCTTAATCAAATCCCCTGTGACTAATTCAGTCCAAACGTTTATGCTTGTAAGTATTCCATGTGGAACTTACCAGGATCAATAGCAAGTGAACTCCAAGATTACTGAAAGTCTAGAAAAATATAAAATATGGAATCATTCATTTTTGAACAGCATAGGTTATCAACGTATATTTTGCTGGGGAAATTACTCTTGATTTTTTTTCTTTTTTTGGGACTTGAACTCTGGGCCTGGATGCTGTCCCTCAGCTCTTCAGCTCAAGGCAAGCGCTCTACCTCTGGATCCACAGCGTCACTTTCAGTTTTCTGGTGGTTAATTGGAGATATGAGTCTCATGGACTTTCCTGCCTGGGCTGGCTTTGAACCATGATCCTGAAATCTCAGCCTCCTTCGTAGCTAGGGTTCTAGGCATGAGCCCACTATGCCTGGCTTTTTTTTTTATGTAAAGTTTGTAAGATATTTCAGAACTGTCTTCTTTCCTGGGTGTTGGAGGATCGGCTGAGTGGGAGTGACTGGTCTCTATCAGACATGTGATGGTGACATCTTGCCTTGCACTGGCTCCGTCCACATTCAATTCAAGTTCACTCCTGTCTCTTATTGCTTAACGTGTCCTTTAGTAAGCACTGCAGGAGCAAAGCACAATGCTAGGTTGTGCTAATTAAGGATCCCTTAGGTGCAGGGAATGATGGCCCTGTTTGCTTCTGTCATACATAGAGGTCTTCTAGAAGCTCTGGCAGGAAGACAGGTCTCATTGGAGCAGGAAAGCTGCAGGACATTTTCTTCTCTGCCTCTCTCTGATCCACATGCCCCCTTCTGTTTCCCTTTACTCTCTGATTAAGAGAATCCATGAGTCCATAGAGTCATACCTCTGCCATGTTCTGCTTTCTTCTGCTTTCTCTGTTCTCTTAGCTGTTTGTATGTGATCCATCAGAGCGGGGTTGGTTAACTTTCTTGTCATCATGACAAACATCTGAGATCAACAACTTACAAGGAGGAGAGATTTATTTGGGCTTATGTGTCCCAAGTTTTCCATTTCCAGTTGGTTGGTTGGTTCCATCGCTATGGAGCTGTGGTGAGGCGGGACACCACGGGGGTGAGAGCATGTGGTAGGTCAATGCTGCCCACCTCATGGTGGACAGGAAGTGGGAGGTCAGAGAAGATCCTGCTGTCTGGAGTCGGGGAGGAATGGGGTGGGGTGGGGGGCAGGAAGGGCCTGGAAGGGCCCTGTAAGTGGTGGACTCGGTGTGAGGAGCAAGACGTCATGCCATGAGCATCATGGGAGGAATACATCTGAGTCCTATAGTAAAAGGCTGACAAGAAAACAGGTCCCAAGGACCAGCATTTGGAGATTTCTATAAAATAACAGGGTGTCAATTTTCTAGGAGATGGGGAAGATGGAGGAATTGAACTCAAGAGGATGCCAGAAAGAGCAATGATACAGAGAATGGGAGGTTTGTGTGTCTTATGGAAAGCCTCTCCCACAACAATAGGCTGTGGTCATTGGCTCTCCTCAGCCACCGAGAGTGTTCTCAGAGGACACTTAGCTAATTTGAAAGCCCTGGTACACATCCCCAGGGACCATCAATCCAATGAAGTAGGAGGCACTAACTTTTTTTTTTTAAGGATCTACTGTGTACATATTACTCAGTTTAGTGGCTTAAACACACACACACACACACACACACACACACACACACACATTCAGTTTAGTGAAATCAGTAGGACTTTTTTTCTATCCATTCACAGGACTTATTTCTTCCTCCCTCTGTGGGAGGGGACCTCTAAAGCCTCAGCCTGTCTGCTCACCCTGTCTGCTCTGGGCTGGGCCTGCCCCAGCTGCCTGTGTCACCTTGAGCTGCCCTTCTCTATAAGCTACTTCTTTATAACCAAAGCCACAAGCTATTTGGTGGATGCTTTCCAAACACTTGTCCATTGTTAAGCACGGAAGCACTTTTTATCCAAAAAGAGATCAACAAAAACAAAACCAGCATCCCTCCTTCCTTTCTCTGAAACATAGAATTTAGGAAAAAAATAAATGAAAACATGGAGAAAACACATTGCCTGTTGATTCTTTCACACCTGACTGCTCTGGATCTCATCTCTTTACTTGTTTTTGAAAATATGAAAAAGATCTGCATTAGTGACTGTAAAGCCGAATTCGGAAATCCTTACCCAAAAGACCACCAGAGACCGTCACCAATGTAAAAGCAAAGAAGTCTTTATTGCAAGCTCAAGCTTGCCCCAACCCCCCCCCCCCCAGTACATGGCAGCAGCCCATGACGCTGAGAGGCCCCGAGCCCAGGGTTACAGCACTTTTTATACATTTTTTAGGGAAGGCAGGGGCTTTGCACACATCATAACTTTTTGTAACAAATGACTACAAACTGCGGGAAAATCATAAAACAACTTTATAGTATGATTGGCGCACTACAAAGCGGGAAAGGACCAGAAACAAGTTGTTGGTTAGATCAAGGGGGCTGAGGTACTTGAAACTGGTTGGCTTGCACCACAGAGGAGTCTCAAGAGGATAGGTGCTAAACTGCAGGGTGTCTGGTTTAGATAATGGTCACCAGGCCCTAGGAATGGCTGTTCTGGAGTTTCAGATAAGGTAATTCCAGGCATTGCGGCTGAAGTGGGTCAAGGGTTAAGTTGCAGAACTGAGATGGGGGTCTTAAGTGAAATGGAGTTGCTTAGGTTCCTCAGTGACCTTCTGGAAACTATTTACAAAGTAGGACGTCATTTGACATTGCAAATAAGTAAAAGTAGAAGGCTGGAGCTGAAAAGACTAGAATACTTTCAAATTAAAAATAGCTGAAGGCTGGGCCCACTGGCTCACACCTGTAATCCTAGCTACTCAGGAGGCTGAGATCTGAGGATCACAGTTCAAAGCCAGCCTGAGCAGGAAAGACTGTGAGACTCTTATCTCTAGTAAACCATCCGGAAAACTGGAAGTGGCTCTGTGGCTCAAATGGTAGAGCTGAAGAGTTGAGGGACAGCACCCAGGCCTAGAGTTCATGCCCCACGACCAAAAAAAAAAAAAAGCTGAGGATGAGTGCTGGTGGCTCCAACATGTATCCTAGCTACTTAGGAGGTTTGGTTCTGAGGACTGAAGTTTAAGGCCAGCCCCAGGCAGACAACTCTCCGAGAAACTCTTTATCTCCAACTAACTAGCAAAATGCCAGAAGTAAAGGTGTGACTCAAGTGGTAGAACACCATCTTTGAGTAAAAAAGCTAAGTAAGGGTATGAAGCCCCAGAACCTGCACACATAAAAATAAATAGTTGTGGGACAATTGAACACAAGATTTTCTAGTTCTAAGCCAGGTGCTGGTGGCTCACACCTGTAATCCTTGCTGCTTTGGAGGCTGAGATCTAAAGATCACAGTTCATAGCCAGCCCAGGCTATTCAGAAAAAGCTGCAAATGGCCCTATGGCTCAAGTAGTAGAGTGCTAGTCTTGAACAAAAGCAGTTCAGGGCCTGAGTTCAAACCCAGGACTGGCAAAAAAGAAAGAAAAAAAAAGATTTGTTCTAATGTTACTAGCCTGAATTTTAAACAAATAAGGGTTTTTTATTTGTTTGTCTTTTTAAGTAATTTGAGAATAAAGTCCAGATCTGGGTTGTTTTTCACCTAAACTGTGTGGTTTCTCTTGTGTTAGTTACCCATATTGCCCTGGCCCTCTGGGTCGGTCAACAAGGGCTCGAAGAGGAACTGACCTGAATGAGAGACAAACCAGACACAAGGAAGGAGACCAAGACAGGGTTCTGATCAAGGTCTGTTTATTGAACTTACAAGCAGGCTTAAATACTATAAATGAACGAGGAAGTGGTTGCAACATATTGGTAACACAATATTTTACAAAAATAAAATGGAATGCAGCTGGGTGGGGTAAGTAAAAGATCAGTATCTATCTTCATGATAAATCTGAGCCACAGGGAGGTCTGTTACAAAATTCCTTAATCGATATGTTATGAGCTGACAATTGGCTTTGTGGTTAAGCAATAACTCTAGCAAATGGTAGCTTTAGGAAAAGTTTTACGGTGGTCTCCGGCACCATATAATTGGAGGTGAGTGAGTGGAACTCATAGTAGGTCTCAGTTAATACCCGGAAGATGGATAGAATTAATGACAGGCATTTAAGAGAAACAAATGTATCGCACTAACATTTTATTTTGCAGAAGAACTTGTGCATATTTAGTATTCTATTTTTGTAACATTAATAAGAATTTGGCTTATTAGATTGTTTCCAACTTAAAATGTGAAAATAGAGTAATGAGTTGACACTGATGAATTTATGTAAGAATTTCACTAAATTTATATATAGTACCAGAATGGTTAATAGACTTTAAAGTTCACCATATTTTTAAGATTAATTCATCCAACATATAAATTATTTGATTACTTGGAAAGATTTGTCATTCAGAAAATTAACAGACTTTAACAAAAGAAAATGTATGAAATTTATAAACCCAGTTTAAAACACTTTAAAAGATTTAATTAACTAACTTTGAAAATGGAACCAACTATTAATTAAAGGCTATTAAAAATGACAGCGCAAATGTACTAAGCTTAAGCACGGAATAATGAGATTTGCAAGTTGAACTTAAATCCTTATGGCTTTAAGTGAATAAATTAAATTGATTATTAGTTTTTAAAATCAAATGACTGCCAAATAATTTTCCTGTGGCTATAGAGAAACTCATAAATGGGAAAAGAGAGAAAGAAGGAAAGAAAGAGGGAAGGAAAAGGGAGGAAGGAAGGAGGGAGGGAGAGAGGAGGAGGCATGGAGGGAAAGATGGAAAGAGGGAGGGGGAAGAAGGAAGGAAAAGGAAGGAAAGGGAAGGAAAGAAGGAAAGAAAGAAAGTAAAAGGAAGAGAAGGAAGGAAAGAGAAAGAAAGAAGAAAGAGAAAAAAGAAAGTAAAAAGAGAAGGAAGGAGAGAGGGATAAAAAGGAGAGATGAGGGGAGGGAGGGGAGAAGGAAGGAAGGAAAAAAGAAGGAAAGAAAGAAAGGGAAGGAAGAGAAAGAAGGAAAGGAATGAATGAAAGGGAAGGGAAGGGAAGAAGAAAGAGAAAAAGAAAGAGGAAGGAAGGAAGGAAGAAAGAAAGAAAGAAAGAAAGAAAGAAAGAAAGAAAGAAAGAAAGAAAGGAAAGAAGGAAGGAAGGGAAAGCTGGAGGGAGGGGAGAAGGGAGGGAGGAAAGAAGACTCCAACAAAGTTAAACTTAAAACAATAGTTGCCTTTGGGGAAATCATCTTCACAGTGAGAACATATTGTGCTTTAGAGCCAATAAAGTTAAACAAAACAGTATGAGAAGGAAAGGTTTGCAGTAATTCTTTATTGTTTATTAATTGCATTTTACCACATATTTTATATTTAGATGTATATTTCTTTTCTATTTCATAAAATATAAAATTGGATCTGTACTTTTATATTTAAATAGAATCAATATTTATTTACCACTTATTTTTTCCCCAATTTTGCATGTTAAAAATCTTAATTTTTGTGTTGGCTAGATTTCATGATCCAGCAGATGTGTGTGTGTGTGTGTGTGTGTGTGTGTGTGTGTGTGTGTTATCCTGGGGCTTGAACTCAGGACCTGGACACTGTCCCTGAATGTTTTTGCTCAAAGTTAGTGCTCTACCATTTCCAGCTTTGGGTGATTAATTGGAGATAAGAGTCTCACAGACTTTCTTGCCCAAGCTGGCTTCAAACCAAGATGCTCAGAACTCAGCCTTCTGAATCTAGGATCATAGGCATGAGCCAACAGCACCTAGCTTGTTCAAGTAGATTTTATAAAGTGCTCTTAGGTGTTTTCAGTTGTTTGAAATAGCTTTGATATGTTATATCTACATACTTCCTATATTATGTGTATATTATAGTATGGAATATACACACCTATGATAACCTGGGTGGTTTCCAACAGAAATGTATATTTCTAGAGGCCAGAGTCGTGACCCAGCTACCATCTACCAGGGATTTCCTTCCTGATGTGCAAAAGGGCATCTCTGCATCTCCACCCAAGGATGCTTCCTTCATTAGACAACAAAAAACTTACTATTTCCTAACAGAAAATGCAACAGTTCATATATCATTCAAATTTGTAAAATGCAACCTACATCAAGTTTAAAAGAAGAAACACAAGGCATCACTGAACAAGGGACAAATAGAAAACATAGGGTTGGAGACATGCTCAGGTGGCAGAACACAAGCCAGTGAGTGAAGAGTCAGATACCGACTTAAGTCCTAGTCTCAGGAAAAACAAAAAGCATCATGGATGCCTGGGAACACCTTCAATTAGTAGTATATGCTATATATCTTGTGCTGAAAAGAAACTGTCATTAAAACATGGTACTTTTCATTAGCTATATAATCTAAAAACTATGAGGAAACTTTGGACTGTACCTCTCAAAGGTCACAGATATTTAAAACATGTATTTCTTCAGAGTGTGGGAAATATTCCCATCTTTAGGAAATCTGGTTATTTTTTCACATGGTGAAACTGAGAAAAATTATATCAAGAACTCCTTTTTCTAAAGTAATTTTAAATACCTCAGGAATGCACATCTTGGGAAATATAATTTTTCATCTCAGACTTGGAAACAGTTTATAATCAAGTAAATGTACTCAAATCTTACTGCTTTACATCAGATGGTCAAAAATTAAATAATAATTGAAATCGTGGTAGGATTCTTAAATTGCATCTATAGCTTTTTATAGAGAAGCGCCTTTATTTTCTGAATGAAAACTTCATCCTAAAGACAACCTAGACTGAGTGAAAATCTACAAGCAAGACACAGTTTGTTTCAGATCAAAATAAGTGGTTACTTCTCAACATCATGAATTTAAGAGATATATAAAAATTAAGTCAATGTATGTGTATGACTGTTGCCTCAAGAAATTCTGTGCTAAGTGTTTGATCCTTTTTCAATTTTCTGCTTTCTCTTCTCATACATCTTCGTTAGCTTTTGCTCCATCTCTGAGGATGGCTGTGGTTTGTGCTTTTTTGAAGGACACAGGTAATCCATCACTAACATCCTGGAAAGCAGAGTAGCTAAGACAAACACCACATATGAGCCCCAAGTCCTTGAATAAAATAGTTACAGCAACTCGCGATGTACATGGCTAGCAAAAAACTTGCTGCCAGACCTCCTCAGAGCAGAGGCTGGACCAACGTTGATGGAGCTGTCCAATGTTCTGTCTCTTCTTCACTTGGAATGTTCACCAAGTCCTTCTTAGTGCTTGGGCCCCGACAGTGGCTAAATTCCTCATCTTTGCAATAATAAGTAGTAGGAAGAGCAATTATGATAACCTGTCCACTCCGTACCTGTGTGCTCTGGGACATCTACTTTTGCAACATCAACCCTCAGTGCTCCCTGTTCAGAAAACCTTTCCTACCCTGGCTGGAGATTTTGCTTGACAAATAGGGTGCCCCAGGACATGAAATCCCATCATCCACGCTTCTAGAAGCTCTGGCCTTCGAGATGCTTGCCTTCGAGTGGCTGTGGAACACCAAAGCAATGCCAAGGCCTCCAGCCAGGGGGCTCTTAGATGACACAACTTTCAGAGCTGGCACTAGGTTTGGCTGCTCGTAAGTACCAGAAATGGGCATTGAATTATTCTTTCTGTGCCAGGATTTCAAATTTTTGATGATGCACTTTTTGTTCAGTTTTTTAAATTGCTTCATATAGAGGCTAGACTCCAGAATGCAAACATGAGAGTCACACTGTCTTCATAGAATTCTGTATTTGAGATAATATATTTGATAACAAGGTAATTAAAGCCAAAGATAGAAAATGATCCAATTTGGGGGAGGGGGGCGGAGAAAGAGTGTGACCAATATTTGGCTGAGTATTGAGAACAAATCTGTACCTTTGTTGTTATTTCTGAATTGGTGTTGCCTGGTGGCTTTACCCAGCTGTTAATTAAGTGCCAAGGAAGCCTTAGTCATTAACTCCTTAGATCCCCAGGATACGATTTATTTGTTGCGCCAATTGACTGAGCTCACTAATAGACAATGCCTTGAAAACACTGAGAATTTCTAGCTCATAATATGTTAGATGGAAAAAGCAATTCTAATTTAGTTTCTCATTCATTTTAATTTGGGTTAGCAGATGTTCAGTGCATACTGCAGTCAAACTATTCTGTTTGCATTGTGGAAGAGCTTGTAATAGCAATTGATATGTGTGTGTGTGTGTGTGTGTGTGTGTGTGTGTGCATGCACGTGCACGTGCACATGTGTGTATTTTAATCTCCTTCTGGAAATGAAATACCATAAATACCAGATCCATTTTATTTTCTAATTTATGTAGACTACCCCCAAGAACACAATCAGGCTCACAAAAATTCAAGGAGTATTTTTAATTCATTTTTTAAAATGATGGATACATTAAGAAAAATAAGGGAAAGCATGTGAGATGAATTGAATAAAGATCTCAGCTTTCCAGAGAGCCAAACCACTGTGAGAACTAAGGTCAATACATGTTTATTATAGGAAATTTGAAACTTAGAGAAGAAAACCCTGTGATGATTAGTTATGTATATCAACTTGACTAGGCCACAGGATGTCCAGATATTTGATGAAGCACTGTCTCTGGATGATCTCTGAGGGCCTTTCCTTTTGCAATTAGCATTAGCACAGAATACTCTCCATTACCCCTGGACATTGCCCAGGACCTGGAGGGCCTGAAAAGGATCAAATAAGTAGAGGAAGGAAGGGAGAGTCTGCTTTCTTTGCCTGCTTTGTCAAGCTGCAATGCAGATTTTTCTTCTGCTCGTGGATTGGGACACATCCCACTCTGGCTTCTCAGGCCTTTGACCTCAGACAGAATGACACCATCAGATTCCCTGGGTCTACAGTTTGTAGATGCCAGGTTGTAAGACTTCTCAGCTTCTATGGTCTCATGAACTAATTCCTTAGAATAAGCACAGCTCAATAGATAGTATTCATTGTTTTATGTATGGAAATCAAAATCAGGGTCTAGAACTTTTCCATGCTGGGAATGCCAAGATCCTCCTACAGATCACCATGGAGACAGTGTGACATCCAAGACACAGGCTCCTAGGAATGATGTCTTGGCAGGTTGTATGGTTGAGATATGACTGAATTGCTTCTCCATTGGGTATGTGCTGGAAGCTTGGTCGGCAATCTGGCAGTGCTACTGTAGTGGGGGCCTAAGGGAGATACTTAGTTCGTGGGAGCAGGACCCTGAGGAAGGATTAATGGTGGTCTCTGGTCTCTTGGTGTGAGTTCTCACAAGTGCATGAACTTGACCCTCCTACCAGCAGCCTGTTCCCTTTCAATGGCTCTGCTATGCTGTGATACAGCTAGGAGGCCCTCACTGGGGCGCAGTGGCCATGGTCTTAGACCATCAGAACAATGAGCAAAATAACCCTTCTTCCCTATAAAGTATTCAGTCTCAGGTATTTCGTTATGAACAGCAACCTTCAGGCAGACATTGGCAGAGAATTTTGCTTTGCAGCTTATGGAGGAAATTCAAGGTTTTGATTGTATTTCCCATTTGGCTAAATCCATAGGTTTTAGTGCATTCCTAAACTGATTCCATTATGAGGAAGATAAATTGTTTCTTCTAAAGTCAGCAAGAAGCTTTTGACAGATTAATGGTCAATATCTGACCATAATCTTTCATGAACCATGAATGAGTCATACCAACCTCTTCTACCCTTGAAAAGTCTATGATGTATTAAGCAAACCTGATCATTCCTGCAGGGTTTTGAGAGTATTTCTAGTATATGACAGGCAATCATTTAATACTTTTCCTAATGACAGTATGAAAGACAGCCTTATCTCTGTGTGGTTAGTTCTTGGGTAGCTAATATTTACTTCACTCAGCACACATTTTTAGTGTCTATGTCTCTGTGCAGTTTGGGTGTACAAACTCTGAAGACAAAGCAAGAAAATTAGGACTCCAAACAGAAAACTTAAGTGTGGTTGTGAATGCCAACTCATTTATCCATTGACAATATATTATAAATATATGTATGTGTGTATATATGTACACACACGTATACGTGTGTGTGCATGTGCATGTGAATGTGTCACTACTGGGGTTTGAACTCAGGGCAACAAGCCCTTGTTTGGGTTTTTGCGTAAGCCTGGCACCCTGCCAATTGAGCCATGTCTCTACTTTCGGCTTTTTGCTGGTTATTAGAAGTAGGATTTTCTTAGATTAGTCTTCCAGGAATGGTTTTGAACCACGATTCTCAGATCTCTGTCTTCTGAGTAGTTAGGCGCTGTGTCTGGCGCTGATAAATTTTTATTTCCTCTGGCTAAATAAAAACGTTTGTTAATTACTCCTTCTCCTTCTTCTTCTCCTTCTCCTTCTTCTTCTTCTCCTTCTCCTTCTTCTTGCCAGTCCTGGGGCTTGAACTCAGGGCCTGGACACTGTCCCTGAGCTTCTTTTGCTCAAGGCTAGCGCTCTACCACCTATGCCACAGCACCACTTCTGGCCTTTTCTGTTTATGTGGTTCTGAGGAATCAAATCCAGGGCTTCATGCACACTAGGCAAGCACTCTACCACTGAACCACCTTCCCAATCCTGTTAATTTCTTCTTCCCCTCCTCCTCCTCCTCCTTCTTCTTGGTGGTGGTGTGTGGCTTGAACTCAGGGCCTGGGGGCTGTCCCTGAGCTTTTTCACACAAGGCTAGCACTCTACCACTTTGAGCCACAGCACCACTTGTGGCTTCCTGGTGGTTAACTGGAGATAAGAATCTCATGGACTTTACTTCCCTGGGCTTACTTTGAACCAAGATCCTCAGATCTCAGCCTCCTAAATAGCTAAGTTTACAAGTGTGAGCCACTAGCACCTGGCATTAATTTCTTTTGTTGCTGTAATATTTCATCCCTTGCTGGCATCTCAATTTTTAGATGAAAATGTGACTACGAATGGATATCTGAAAAACATATGAAGAATTATAAGTTAACCCCCAAACTGACTGTACCCACTTCTGCTTCCTGAGAGGTGTGTGGAGTGAAATGGCACCATTCACAGGAGCCACTGACACCATGTGTCCCCTCCACCATCTTGGCACTGGTGAGGAGAAAGAACTGAAATTTCAGTCTCTGCCTATTTTTTTGCTGCAGATAAAGGGTGGGCCCTGCACTCCATGTCCAGTGTCATACAAACATTCGAAGCTTTAGGGAATGAAAATGTCTTTGCTGCTCCAGAACTTGATAGTATGTGAAAAACTAAATTGTGTGCATCATAATACAAAGACAATGGAGTTTCTTGAACTCATCGAGGGGAGTAAAATGTCCAAAGAGCAAAAGGAGTCAGAAGGGGAGAGGCTGGTGTTTGGGAGGAGCCCTGGGAAATCGCAGTTATTGGAGTGGCCAAAGACACCTCTGTACACTTCAGGAGCCTGGAGCAGGTGCTATTCTTAAAGCCGGGAGTTGGTCCTCATTTCCTCTGGAAGGAGTCTCTTTGGAAACAGAATGCCCCCAGTCTTCTTTGGGTCAAAGGTAAATTAGCCAGTCCTGGGGCTTCAACTCAGGACCTGGACACTGTCCCTAAGATTTTTTTTTTTTTACTCAAGGCTGGCACTCTCCCAATGAGCCGCAACTCCACTTCCATCATTCTGGTGGTTAATCTTTGGAAGAGAAGAGTCTCATAGACTTTCCTACCGGGGCTGGCTTCTATAATCCTCAAATCGCAGCCTGCTGAGTAGCTGCAATTACAGGTATGAGCCATTGGTGGCTGGCCTTTTGTTTTGTGTCCTTGTATAGAGAAGTCCCCAAGGTCGAGGCCTCACAGCCTTTAGAAATATTAATATAAACCTCTGGACTTGACATATGTAGGAGCCCACCTTGAGCTGTTAAGTACATGCTCCATAATAATGTTTTGGTAGTAGATCACCTATATGACAATAGTTCTATAGGATTATATCACCATAGTGATATCGTAGTCCTCTCGGTTTGTGTAAGTGCAATTTACGATTGCTCACGCAATCATCAAATTGTCTAATGATGCACTCTCAGAACATATTCTTATTTTTAAGTGATCAACCCTCTCGAGAAGGTATAAGAGAAATTTCATTATTCTTTCTCCTGCTTAACTGAATTGTGTGAGGTTTTGTTGTGACATTATAGTCTCTCAAATTCCAACTGTATTCATGTAATTTTTTTGTGTTTATAGAGTAATAATTGGTTTCTTCCTTTCTACACTACTTTGGAGGACTCTCCCTTTTTTGGTAGACATTTTATGTATAAATAATTTCCTCCTCCTCTTGTTCTCCTCCTCCTCCCCCTCTTCCTTCCCCCCTTCTCTCTCCTCCTCCTCCTCCTCTTCCTCTTCCACATCCTTTTACTCTTTCTCTTCCCCTATCTCTTCCTCCTCCTTTTTGTGCCAGTCCTAGAGCTTGAACCCAGGGCCTAGATGCTGTCCCTGAGCCTTTTCTCTTAAGCCTGGTGTTCTACCACTTGAGCCACAGTTCCACCTCAAGCTTTTTGGTGGTTAATTCAAAGTAAGAGTCACATGATGTTCCTGTCCAGTCTGGCTTTAAACAGTCATCCTCAGATCTCAGCCTCTTGAGTAGCTAGGATTACAAGAATGGCGTGAGCCACCAGTGCCCAGCTTAAACGCCTTCTTTTAATGGCGCTTATTAGAAGGAGGAACTCAAGCAAAAGCTGTGACTTAAGTCTGGGATGGAGCTCAAGAGATGAGACCTCCTCTGTCTCAGGACATCCTTAAAGGGAAATAAGCAGTCAAAGTGAAAGTTTGAGGCCTTGGAACTCAAGGAGAAATGTAGTCATTCCTTCACCTACACCAGTCTTATAGTTTAACTCCCATGGTTAGGAGCCCGGAAATTCATTGAGGAATGATTAACAAGAGTAAAGACCTTTATTCACAAGCATGCAAATAAGAGCAGGGAGAACTTTGCTGAGGGCAGGAGCAAGGGTTTAGCTTTGATGGCTTCAGGGGAGAAGTATGGAAAGTTCTACCCTCATCCTGTACTAATAGGTAGTGTCCTTCCTGATTGGAAACTCACCTGGGGCTGGGGTAGATTAATAGCTGTGGAATTTGCACCTCTCCCAAAGAATTAGTCTTTACCCAAACAACCCATGAAAGCAAGTTAAAAGGAAATTGTATTTTTTGGAAAGCTCTGTTTGAGTCAGATAACTCCAATCAGTTTAAGTTCTCCTGAGATTTCTTTCCCTATCTGCTCTAACTCAGCTGCTTTCAGTTCAGAGCCCAAAAGGAACTTTCTGCCCAGGCTCTGAAGGTTAGTTAACTCATTTGAATCTGTGAAACAGACTGACAATAGATAGATTACCAGCACACTGATATAACATGCAAAGGCTCAACACTGTCTTAAAAGGGGAAATAGAGATAGGGTTTGTGGGCCATTATAGAAGAACAGCAAATGATTGTGTTGTTATTGGTGGTGGTGGTGGGGCTTGAATTCAGGGCCTAGGCACTGTCTCTGAGCCTCTTTGTGCTCAATGCTAGGGCTCTACCACTTGAACCAGAGCGCCACCTCTGGTTTTTGAGTGGTTTATTGGAGATAAGAGTCTCTCAGGGGGGCTGGGAAGGTGGCTCAGTGGTAGAGTGCTTGCCTTGCATGCATGAAGCCCTGAGTTCGATTCCTCAGCACCACATAAGCAAAAAGAAAAAAAGCCAGAAGTGGCGCTGTGGCTCAAGTGGTAGAGTGCTAGCCTTGAGCTGAAGAGCTGAGGGACAATGCCCAGGCCCAGAGTTCAGGCCCCTCGACCAGACCCTAAAAAAAAAAAAAAGAGTCTCTCGGGGACTTTTCTGCTGGCTTTGCACTTCAATCCTCAGATCTCAGCCCCCAGAGTAACTAGGATTATAGGCGTTAGCCACTGGTGCCCGGCTTCATTGTCTTTTATGACATAAAATTCTTGAGAAAGAAGTCTTTTCTTTTAATTTTTATTATTTTAAAATGTGTTTAAAAACACTAAACATGTGTAGTGTCTTTAGGTAGTTGTACAAAGGGGTTTTAATTCATCATATCAATTTATGAGTGCAAACTCTTTTGATCTGCATCACCCTTTCTTTGTTCTCTCCTCTCTTCCCCAGAGCAGCTTCTTTAAACAAACAAACAAATAAAAAGAAGCATAGAATATTCCTTGTCCCCCCTTCCACCCCCCTCCTTCCGGCCCCAGTCCTGGCGCTTGAACTCAGAACCTGGGCACTGTCCCTGAGCTTCTTTTGCTCAAGGCTGGCACTCTACCACTTGAGCCACAGCACCACTTCTGGCTTCATCTGTCTATGTGGTACTAGGGAATGGAATCCAGGGCTTCATGCATGCTAGGCAAGCATTTGACCACTAAGCCACCTTCCTAGTCCCATATTCTTTGAGGTGATGGTTCAGTATTCTCCCATGTCTGTTTTAGGTTAAGCATCCAGGCCTGAATAACTCCTAAGTGATCTTCCCCTAGGGAAGGGCACCCAGAGGCCAGGTGCAGTGAGCCTGTATTGCTAGTTTCTAATGTTCATTTCCATTAAGTGGCTGTCTGAATTGTTCACCTTACTGTATGTAGTTTTTAAACTCTTGTTACTCCCAGAAAGATCATGCAAATACCTTTGCTCCTCATCAGAAATTTCCTCTAGACTTAACACCTATTGATGACTTTTGCCTGAGCCAATCAACCACCACTGACTTTATTGACAAATGAAACTTTCCCAACCCAAGCAGTCTTTTCACATTTACCCTTGGGAGTCTTCCAGAAGCAAGAGCTATTCTTTACACATTTGTCTATATTATTAGCATAGACTCATGGCATGCTATCTTTCTCCCCAATGGTTGCTGCTCAGATTGTTTTAGAGGTGATAGGTAGCAGTTCTTTCTATCTGGTTCCTGTTGTCATGTTTTTGACCAGCTGCTGACACAAAACATCTTTTGCTTATTGTTATAACAAAATGTTTCAGGCTCACCACGTCAATTTCTTGGCCTACCAATTTCTTTGAAGAACCTTGGTTCCTTCTAGAAGAAAGAGGTGATAAGAAACCAGTGTGGGAGCTCTGTATCTTGAAAATGTTTTTTTTTTTGGGGGGGCGGTCCAGTCATGGGGCCTGAACTCTGGGCCTGGGCGCTGTCCCTCAGCTCTTCAGCTCAAGGCTAGCGCTCTACCACTTGAGCCACAGCGCCACTTCCGGCTTTTTTCTTTTTTGCTTATGTGGTGCTGAGGAATGGAACCCAGGGCCTCATGCATGCAAGGCAAGCACTCTACCACTGAGTCACCTTCCTACCCCCTCTCGATAATGTTTTAAAGGTCAATTTTTTTAGCTCAATTTTTTTTTTTTTTGTCAAGGACTATAATTTTGAAAATTCTTAATAGATAGCAGCAAACTGCTTCCTGGAGATGTACTAATGTAATCTCCGGCAGTGCTTCAGAGTGTACGTCTTTCTCCACATTTACAAACGTTCATTATTTTTTTCCCAAACCTTTAGATGAAAAAAAATAGTGCAGCTTAATGTTTGTTTCCCATAATAAATGAAGTGTGGTATATGGAGGGGAGGATCCCAATAGTGTACTTCCTTTGAACCACTCGCAGTTTAATGGAATGAATACCAGAAAGCTGGGACTTGGGTGTCTTTGAGGGAGATGAAGTCAAAGGGAGGCGAGTAGAGGAATGGAGCCTGGAAGAGCGGGAGGATGCAGTCATAATATTCAATCTATCTATTGATCGATCTATTTGAAAATGGACGGAGCACCATTGAGAGGATGGGTGGGGCTGGGAGAGATGGGGGAGGACGATGTAAGGCCTACAGCTCCAGATGCATTGCATGCTTGCATTGACTCGTTGAGCTGAAACTCCTTTGCACAACTACCCAAAGATAATAAGATAAAATTTTAAAAATAACGTGTGTTTCCTAGATTATTAACAAAATGTATTAATTTATTGCTTGTTTTCATTAAATTACCTGTTGACGTGTAGTCTACTTTTATCAGGAGCTTAGCGCTTCACACATCTGCATGAAGTTTTCTCAGACTGTGACACATTGTTATCTATCTTTTAGATTTTGTTTTCACTTTATATTCAAATATTTGAGTTCTGAACTGAATCAGCTCTATTTTTTTCCTTTGTGTTTTTTAATGCTAGAGTTGATTTCTACAGTATATGTAAGAAACATTATAGTGTTAACTATATTCCCGCTGCCCAGATTGATCAACTAAAAGGTGCTTTTTTTTTTTTGTAGAAAAGAGAGGAGAAAGGATGTTGCTTACTTCCAAAGAGTAGTTTATAAAAGGAACAGCTATTAACACTAGAAACTGTTCATGATATTGTGTGTAGGTGTAGGGGTGTGTGTGTGTGTGTATATGTATGTGGGTGAGTTATTTCTTAAGAGTTCTCTTAGCAGCAAGATGATTCCTCAGTTTTCTCCATAGGATCAGGTATAATTAAAAAATAAAATAACATTAAGGAAAACATGCTTTTCTTCAAAAGACCAAATGGGTTAAAGATGCCCCCTAGTGGAAGGTGTGGTTCCTTTTACAATCAGACTGAAGGAATAGGAACACTCTAATAGTCATTTTATAAAATACTGCTTATAGCTGTGTGGGTGCAGATAACTCACGCCTGTAATCCTATCTACTCAGAAGCTGAGATCTGAGGATCATGGTTCAAAGCCAGCCCAGGCAGGAAAGTCTATGAGACTCTTATTTCCAATAAACTACTCAGAAAAATCCGAAAGTGGTGCGGTGGCTCAAAGGCTAGAGTGCTAGCCTTGAACACAAAGAAACTCAGGGACAGAACCTAGTTAAAGCTCCAGCAAAAAGAAAGAAAGAAAGAAAGGAAGGAAGAAAGAAAGAAAGAAAGAAAGAAAGAAAGAAAGAAAGAAAGAAAGAAAGAAAGGAAGGAAGGAAGGAAGGAAGGAAGAAAGGAAGAAAGAAAGAAAGAAAAAAAGAAAGAAAGAAAGAAAGGAAGGAAGGAAGGAAGGAAGGAAGGAAGAAAGGAAGAAAGAAAGAAAGAAAAAAAGAAAGAAAGGAAGGAAGGAAGGAAGGAAGGAAGGAAGGAAGGAAGGAAGAAAGGAAGAAAGAAAGAAAGAAAAAAAGAAAGAAAGGAAGGAAGGAAGGAAGGAAGAAAAGAAAAGAAAAGAGCAAAAAGCTGCTTCTATGTGACTGTGATATGGGACTTCTGCTTTTGTTATGAGCAGTGGAATCTATAACAGAGTTAAGAAATTAATTATCTCATAGCTTATACATTCTTCTTGAAAGGATTTTATTTATTTGGGTTGCTACCAAGATGATCCTGTCATTGTCCTGATCACCAAAACTTGAAATTTTGTCTATTCTACTCAATATATTCTTTCTGGTAAGCTTATACAAGTGTATATATTGATTTGTACATTCAGCTAATCTCAGCCTTAGTGGTAGCAGAATGTATTTTTCTGAAAGTGATTGGTTTAATATTGTGAAAAAATAGTTGGTAAAGCCATCAGGAGATCTAATGATAAATATCTGGGAAAGAAAGACAGAAATGCTTGTTTTATGGCTTTTCAAGTCAAGGTACTTGAAAAAGAGATAAAAGATGACTGTACAACTTAAGATCTATGCACTTCTCCACAGCTGGTTACATTTTAACAAAGTGGTTAAGAGCTTTTAAGAATTTCACTTGCTGGGGCTGGGAAGGTGGCTCAGTGGTAGAGTGCTTGCTTTGCATGCATGAGGCCCTGGGTTCGATTCCTCAGTACCACATAAGCAAAAAGAAAAAAAGCCGGAAGTGGCGCTGTGGCTCAAGTGGTAGAACGCTAGCCTTGAGCTGAAGAGTTGAGGGACAGCGCACAGGCCGAGTTCAGGCCCTACAACCGGACCCCCCCCAAAAAAAAGAATTTCACTTGCTAGTTTATTTTATGTATTTATTTATTGCCAATCCAGGTGCTTGAACTCAGAGCCTGGGTACTGTCCTAGAGCCTCTTGTACTCAAGGCTAGTGCTCTACCACTTGAGCCACAGCCCCACTTCTGGCCTTTTCTTTGTGGTTTATAGGAAATAAGAGCCTCACAGATGTTTCCTGCCTGGGCTGGCTTTGAACTCGATTACAGGCCTGAGCCCCCAGCACTTGGCTCATTTGATAGTTTAAAAAAAATAACCAAAAACAAAACAAAAACCAACAACAACAAAGTTGAAGCTGGGTGCCAATGGTTCATATCTGTAACTCCAGATATTCAGGAGACTGAGGTCTGAAGATCACAGTTCAAAGCCAGCCCAGTCAGGATAGCACATGAGACTTTTATCTCCAATTAGCCACCAAAAATGTCAGATTGTGGCTCAAGTGGCAAAGCACAAAAGCTCAAGGACAGGGGCTGGGAAGGTGGCTCAGTGGTAGAGTGCTTGCCTTGCATGCATGAGGCCCTGGGTTCGATTCCTCAACACCACATAAGCAAAAAGAAAAAAGCCAGAAGTGGCACTGTGGCTCAAGTGGTAGAGCGCTAGCCCTGAGCTGAAGAGCTGAGGGACAGTGCCCAGGCCCAGAGTTCAGGCCCCATGACCGGACCACCCCCCTCCCCCCAAAAAAAAGCAAAGAAAAAAAGCTCAAGGACAGTGCCCAGGCCCTGAGTTCAAGCCCCAGGATCTGTACAAAAAACAAAGAAACAACAACAACAATAAGTTGATCTGAATGAGTTATTATGACACATTTAATTATATGTAGGAATCAGAGGGCAGGAACCAGGAGATTAAGTAACAGAGTCTTGTTATCTCCCTATGGGCCAGTGAAAGAAATTTTACTCCTTTTGCAATTCAGTGAAAGGAATTTTACTCCTTTTGCAATTCAGTTCTTTCTACCCCACAGCCACCATCTCAGTGGGCTACACAAACCAGAAAATGATCGAAAGAAAAACCTTATCAAATATCTATCTTAATCCTAAAAATAGCTAAATCTTCATCAACCTAAGTGATAAGCAAGAAATATGACATCCAATAGATCTCTGCATTTCTCTGCAAGAGTCTAATGATAAGAATGAAATAGGGCTGGGAAGGTGGCTCAGTGGTAGAGCGCTTGCCTTGCATGCCTGAGGCTCTGAGGTCGATTCCTCAGCACCATATAAGAAAAAAGAAAAAAGACGAAGTGGTGCTGTGGCTCAAGTGGTAGAGCGCTAGCCTTGAGCTGAAGAGCTGAGGGACAGCGCCCAGGCCCAGAGTTCAGGCCCACGACTGGACTCTCCCCTCCCCCCCACCAAAAAGAATGAAATAGCCTGTTTAAAAGTTTTCAAAGACATAGTAACCTTATTCCTTTTTTTTTTCCCCCCTTTGGCCTGGAGTCATAGCCAGAAAACAGCTTCAAGCTAGTAAAAAAAGAGAGGAAAGGAACGATCCTTAGTGAAAGACACAGGGAAATGGTTTAATGAAGGGTAGAAACAGAGCAAAGGCTCCATCAACCATGAGTGTGTAGAAGGCAACAAGCTGTTTTCTGCTGAGTAGGAGTCAATTTAACATTCGATGCTGCAGATAAAGAGATTTTCCAGAGATGATTAATTCTCACAGATCTATACCTGTAGATGCCTGGCTTTTCCAATTAGCATGACATGCTTTTTGAGCAACTTCTCCTTCCCCGTAGCACATATCAAAAGACTAGATCCACAGGACATTTGATGCTGTGGTGGTACAATCATTTCTTCTCCGAGCAGCTTTATTGATGGAGTACATTTCACATTTCATAAATTTTTATGTATATTTTGCCCTAGACTTTCCTTTCGACATGAGTTACTTGACAGAACTCAGTTTAAAGATACGTGGAAATGTCTGCAGGGGTGATGATTGTAGATGGATGTGAGATGAAGGGAGTCTTCCTTGAAGGTTCTCATGCTCCTTACCCTGTGGTCATAGCTACAAACAATGGTTGGTCATCAGCTTGGCAATATATCTACCCATCTCTTTTCATCAATAATCGAAGATCAGGAGCTTTTGTAGACACTGGACCCTATACATATATCATCTGAATGGATACAATAGGCCCAGATTGAGCAGCAGCAGAAAACCATAACTTGAGTAAATCAGAGAAGGTGTGTGTGTGTATCTATAGGTGCAGTGGAGTCAGAGAAACTAGGACAGGGAGCTGATCAGTGTTCATTCCCTGCTAACAGAGAGAAGTGCTCAGACAGCCCCACCAGCAGTGGAGAATGGTATGTTGAGCTAGGGAAGACTTTCAAAGCCTCGTTTCAAAACATAATTTTGAAGTTTCTAGGTTGAAATCATGGCTGACATGCAGAGTAAGGCCCAGAGTTCAAACACCAGTACCATTAAAACTAGTTAAGTCATGGGCTGGGAAGGTGGCACAGTGGTAGAGTGCTTGCCTTGCATGCATGAGGCCCTGGGTTCGATTCCTCAGCACCACATAAGCAAAAAGGAAAAAAAAGCCGGAAGTGGCACTGTGGCTCAAGTGGTAGAGCCCTAGCCTTGAGCTGAAGAGCTGAGGGACAGCACCCAGGCCCAGAGTTCAGGCCCCACGATCGGACCAAAAAAAAAAACTAGTTAAGTCTTAATGACCTCTCTTATAAAAAGATGCTAAACTGGTCCAGGGCACTGTCCCCAGAAGTTTAAATAAATGTTTTGTTAATGACTTTTAAACAGCTTGGGCCAAATGTAATTCTGACTTCCACTCTGTAGCACTGGAGTGAAGAGTTGTTATCCAGATCTTCCTCTGTGGGGGTCCCAGTACTGCACTCTTTCACCAGCAATCACACCCAAGGTAGAGGCCTAATAATTTAGTCTCATATTTACTTACAGTTCCTTGGGTGACAAAACTCAGGGGTGGTACCCAGGCCCTAGGTTCAAACCCCAGCAGCACCACCACCAACAACAACATAAAAAGGAAGTTGAAGGAGAAAATAGATGTAGTTACAATATGAAGCTACATTAAAAATCACATGCAAAATAATATAAATAATTTACTCTATTTCATTATTTTATAGAGCCATTGTGATGATTTTGTATGTTGTTTCTATGTATTTATCTGTTGTCTTCTAATCACATGCACTGAGATCTGAAGAGATTAATTTTATCATCTTTCATAATTTGGAGGCATTCTTTCCTTGGGAAAACTCCCTGCCCATTTGCTTTAGATGGGTCCTTATGTTTGAACAATTTTGTGTGATAATATGCCAAATTTCACATTAAAATTTCAGCATCATGAGCCTGCTGTGGGCTTCATTCACATTTGCCTCTGCACAATGAGGTTTGAAGTTATACATTTCCGCCCAGGCCTTAAGCCACCTTAACTACTCTTTGATGTTGAAACTTTTCTCTTTTTTTTGTCAGTAGTGGGGCTTGAACTCAGGGCCTGGGCCCTGTCCCCAAGCTTCTTTGTGCTCAAGGCTAGTGCTCTACCACTTGATCCACAGTTTCACTTTGGTTCTTGAATGGTTAATTGGAGATAAGAGTCTCATGGGGACTTTTCTGCCCAGGCTGGCTTCAAACCTCAATCCTCAGATCTCAGCCTCCTGAGTAGCTAGGATTACAGCCATGAGCCACAGTACACGGCAATGCTGAAACTTTTTATTCATTCTGGATCTGAATTAGATCAGAGCACAAGCTTCAATCTGGTTCCTACCAGAGTTGTGATTTGAGTTAAAGCCCAGCTACTATGCGATGCTTGCCTTGCTTGCACAAGCAGCGATCTACCCTTACAGGCTTCTGATTTTCACTGGCTCTTGCCACAGTGTCCAGTTTCCCTACTGGTAGAAGTGGAATCTTGCAGGCTTTTCTATCAAACACTAGCTATGTGTTGAGAGGGGTTTCAATCATGTTTCTGCTAGGGCTGGCCTCCAACCACAAACCTCCCATTTGAGGAGGCCTACTGGCAAGAGCCATCTGTAGCCAGTACCCTTGAGACTCGCTTTCCACCAAGGGCAATGAGTAAATGAGATGAACCCATGGGCTTGTACTGACAATAAAGATGACTGTGATACATGTAATGACAGTGAAGAGAATATTTGTAACTGCTGGTAAGCAGCTAAGCTAATGCCTGCAAACTCATTTCAGTAGTGATTGATACTCAGTCCACATTCAGTACCTGTCCACGGAGTCGGAATCAGACAGACTGAGTCTGAAAGATTACTACCATCTATGAATGTTATTTTTTTTACACCCTCCGAATTGCAGTGATAGATTAACTGCTTGGATTGTTAAAGGATAGGTGTATCTTGTCCTAAGTAGGTATAAAAATTCTTGCAGCTAACACTTCCTTGTATGTGAAATTAAGGCTTGTGACTCTTTGCCAGACTGTTCACAAATACTGAATTCTGGACTGCCGCTTACCCTCTTGGAAGCTTTCGGAGAAAATTAATGAGTTTATCCGATAATTGGTTGAATTTTCACTGAGCTGGTTGATTGCTCGCTTTAGGTAGATTAGAGGCTATTGGAGAGGGGCTACCATTGGGCCTGGAAACCCTGAGCCCGCACAATACAGGGAAGGAAAACCACTCTGTGTAGGGATTCAGCTTTTAATTGGTTTTCTCAAGGCAATTGCAGACTCTATTCAAGAGCTAATTCTGCATTTTAAACAAATATAGCCGTGGCCATTTAGGGTTTTCTATTTTACATTCATAAATATTAATGAGACTAAAAATGGGCTAATAAATATTTACCAAGAACAGTTGGCCATAAGAACATCTTCCACTGTGTTAATTTTGGCAGGAAAGATGCAAATTACTAAACCTGGTTAGGGATTCTAAACTTGGAAGAAGCAAAGTAGAAGAAAGTCACTGGAAAATTAGTAAGAAGGGAGCAGGCTCAGGTTCAACAAGCCGCTTCCCTCTGCTCATGTGACCCAGGGATCTAGATTCTGATTGGCTGTGCTTGCCCTGAAACCTCTGAGCTTATGTTGTCATGGAGCTGGAAGTTAAGAGAGGCCTTTGGTAGCTCCACATGTGAGTGGAGCAGGGGCGAGCAGCAGCGATTGTATGCAGTGCTGGCTACAGTGCATTCAATACAGAAAATGGCCATGTGGTCCCTACTCCATGAATTGGCCCTGCTGTGTGATTATGGCTGGTGTTCCTGATTGCAGCGCCTTGGTTCTGACCCCTGCATCCTTTCTTTAGATTCTGAGAGCTCTTGAAGGCATATTCAGAGGCTGGGAAGGTGGCTCAGTGGTAGAGTGCTTGATTTGCAGGCATGAGGCCTGGGTTCCATTCCTCAGCACCACATAAGCAGAAAAAGCCAGAAGTGGCGCTGTGTTTCAAGCCTTGAGCTGAAGAGCTTAGGGACAGTGCCCAGGCCCAGAGTTCAGGCCTCACGAGTGGGGGGGGGAAAAAAAAAAGATGATTGGATGTCAGGGGGGGGGGGCGGGAAGCATATTCAATGTTGTTTTGTAGTTTTCTTTTATGGCCAGAGATGTTGAACATTTCTTCATGTGCTTATTAACCATTCTTATTTCTTCTGAGAAATCGCTCTTTAAGTTTTTAGCTCATTAATTTGGGGGTTGTTTATTTGAGGGTTTATTTTTGAGGGGTTTAATTTTTTGAGTTGTAAGTATATTTTAGATCTGAGGCCATTGTCTGATGTATAGTGGTAAGATGCTTCTCCCATTCTGTGGGCTTTCTATTTATCTTGCTATGTCCTTTCCCATGCAGAAACTCTTCAGTTTGATGTAATCATTTATCCAGTTTTTCTTTGATTTGTTGTGATTCTGGATCTTAAGAAATTTTGACCCATATCTAGGAGCCCTAGTGTTTCCCTTAATCCTTCTTGTAATATTTTCATGGTATCCAGCCCTATATTGAGGTCTTTGATCCATTTAGAATTGATTCTGGTACAGGGTGATGTGAGTATCTAACTTCAGTTTTCTGCATGTGTATAATCAATTCTTCTAACACCATTTGTTGAAGAGTCTTTCTTCAATCCTGTGTTTTTGGCTCCCTTATCAGACATTAGGTTGCTATAAGTCTGTGGGTTCATTTCTGGATCTTCTATTCTATTCCGTTGGTCCTCAGGCCTGTTCTTGTGCTAGTACCAAGCTGTTTTTATTATTATGGATTTGTAATAGAGTTTGAGGTTTGGTATTGATATTCCTCCAACACTGTTCTTCCTGCTAAGGATTGTTTTTTTAATTCTGAGTTTTTTATTATTCCATATGAATTTTTGGTCTCCTTTCTTTGCATCATTGAAGAATGTTGTTGGGATTTTGATGAGCATTACATTGAATTTGTAAATAGCTTTGAGCATAATGCTATTTTCACAATGTTAATCCTTCCAATCCAGGCGCATGGGAGATTTTACATTTCCTTAAATGTGCTTTCATTTCTTTTTTCAGATTTTTTTACATCTTTGGTTAATTCCTAGGTTTATTTTTGAGGCTATTACAAATGAGTTGCTTTCCTGATTTCTGCCTTGACTTTTTCATTGTTAGCATATAAAAAAGCAACTGATTTTTGTGGGTTAATGATTTACTCTGTTATTTTGCCTAAGTGTTGAATCAGCATTCTACCTCACCCCAGTTAAAATGGCTGTTATCGAGAAAACTAACAATAACAGATTCTGGCAAGGATGTGGCCAAAAGAGAACACTACTACGTGGTTGGTGGGAATGTAAACTTGTTCAACCAGTCTGGAAAGCAGTATGGAGGTTCTTCAAAAGACCAAACATAAAGCTAAGATTCAGCAATTACACTCCTGGGCATTTATCCAATAGACCACAAATAAGGCCACACTAAAGCTACAGGCACAACTATGTTCATTACAGCATTGTTTACCATTGCCGAGATATGGAATCAACCCAGATGTCCCTCAGTGGATCAAAAAAATGTGATACCTGTGTATATATACACATACCATATGTATATTCATACACACACACGCGCGCGTGTGCGCAAACACACACACACACACACACAGCATATTCTTACTAAGCCAGTTGGTTCATTTTACTTATAAATAAGAGCCTTAGTGATAGAGGAATGAATTGAAGTTTTCAAAGGTCAATGGAAGATGCAACAACAACAAACTCCCATGAATTAAATTTTGTATGTGATGCATCAATTTGAGACCTTCCTAATAAAGTTATATATTACATAATAAATAAAATGGGAACAGAGAAAATACAATTGGAGCCCATTCAAGTTAAGTTTCTTGTTTGTCCCCCCATCATAGTTTTCAAAGTACTATAGTATCTTTTGTTATTGGTGGTGGTGGTGGTTGTCGTCGTGGGGCTTAAACTTGGGGCCTGGGAGCTGTCCTTGAACTCTTCTGCTCAAGGCTAGTGCTTTTTTCTGGTGATTCATTGCTGATAAGAAACTCATGGACTTTCTTGCTTGGGCAGTCTTTGAACCATGATCCTCAAATCTCAGCCTCTTCAGTAGCTAGGATTATAGTAAGTAAGTAAGTAAGTAAGTAAGATAAGCCGTAGTGCCCGGCTTATCTTGTTGTTGTTGTTGTTTTTTTAATGACATTTTAAACAGAGGAATATTGTTAAATAATTCTTTAAGAGTGTTATACTTTCAAGAGGAAGATAGGAGTTAGAGATAGAATACATAGGGCACAGCTAGATTGAGCTGGTGGAAAGCCATGCAATGGGGAAATGGTAAGACCAGCTGGCTAGGAGATGCATAGTTCACAGTATCTAGACAATAGTGTGACCATAGGAGCCAGAAACACCTGAGGGGACACAAAGAAACCTTTTCCATTTCCTTCTTCAATAAGTAAGTATTTTCTTGGGGTAGAACACTGCGCTAACAACCTGGAGAAACTCAAAGAAACATGGGTCATTTGATGGCCTGACATGTTCATTTATGCATCCATTTTTCAAGTATTTTTAATTAGATCTTTTTTATTTAAAGATATGAATGTATTCCTAATTCCTGGAGCTATTTGTTAATAGTAAAATCATTCACATTTCACCTGAGTGAGGCCGGTATATGAATTAAAAGACACATCTAAGGCTGGGAATGTAGCTTAGTGGTACAGTGCTTGCCTAGCATGCATGAAGTCCTGGGTTCAATTCCTCAGTACCACATAAACAGAAAAAGTCTAAAGTGGCACTGTGGCTCAAATGGTGGAGTGCTAGCTTTGAGCAAAAGAAGCTCAGGGACAGTGTCCAGGCCCTGAATTCAAGCCCCAGGACTGGCGGAAAAAAAAAAAAGTGCTTATCTAGGTAAAAAAGCATCTAAAATATGACCCGTCTTAAAAAATGAACAATGTAAAATTATACCTTTTACAGATGTATATTTCAAAGATAAAAATATGGTCTCACTCCACAATCAGAATGGCCATCATCATAAAGGCAAAAAAACACCAACAAATGCTGGCAACAATATGGGGAGAAAAAGAACCCTCCTAGATGGTGGACAGGAATGTAAATCAATGATATAATCACTGTGGAAATCAGTGTGGAGCTTCCTCAAAAACAAAAAAAAAATGAGAAATACCAACTACTATATGGTCCTACTGTGCCACCAGTATTCAACAGAGAGGCCTTCACATGCATAGCAACCAAGTTCTAGAATCACCTCGGTGCTCATCAGTGGATGAGTGGGTAGATAAAATGTGACAGTACAATAGAGTATTATTCAGCAACTAGGAGAACACAATCATGTTTTTCCTAGGAAACTGGATGGAACTAAAGATCATCATGCTAAGTGAAAAAAAAGCTAGAGTCATAAAGACAAATACTGCCTATTTTCTCTCACATGTGGAATTTAAAAAATTATTTATTTATTTAGCCAATCCTGGGGTTGAACTCAGGGCCTGGGCACTGTCCCTCAGCTCTCTCAGCTCAAGGCTAGTGCTCTACCACTTGAGCCACAGTGCCACTTCCAGCTTTTTCTGTTTATGTGGTACTGAGGAATTGAACCCAGGGCTTCATGCATGCTAGGGAAGCACTCTACCACTAAGCCACATTCCCAGCCCTGAAAAAAAAATTGTTTTTAAAGATGCAAAAGTAGAAGGGAGACTATTAGGGAAGAGGAAGAGATAAGCAGTATGGAAGAGAAGGAATAAATATGCCTGAAAGGGGCTCACACACCACTAATGAATATTATATGTGTAGGTGAAAATGTCATCAAGAAATCTTTTATTTTGTAGAATTAATATACACTAAACAAAAAGAAAACACAGCTTATCTGGATAACTACTTTATCGTGGTTATAGTATTTGGACTATACTGATGAAAGAAAACATTTTAACAATACCCAAATCCTGGAGATTTAATTGCTAGGGCTTGGGGATGGGTGTAAAAACTTAAATATCCCAATGATTGAGTCAGAATCTTCCTACGTTACCTTTCCAAGTAACTTGACTGAGTTTAGGTCTCACCTGTCAAATAGGCATTAATATCTACTTCTAAGATTGCAGTGAAATGAAATTAAATCATGCATATAAGGTGTCTCACAGATAGTAGGCCAATCAACCAGTATTTTTTATTCCTAATTCCTCCCTACTGCCACTTATTTGGAGATCAAGATTGGCTGGATAGATAAACCATGAACCCATGAAGACGTAGATAAAGCTAAGAGGTTAGCCACACTCACTTGGAGTGAGAGGGCTGGGAAAGCAACAGACTTCCTCCCAGCTGTCAACATTGATTATTTGATGACAGCTGTCTGAGAAGTGTCACGGGGCAGTGCTTGATGAATTGGCATTTGGAAGCTGCTCCAAGGTCAAAGTTGTGAGATGGACCATTAAAAAGAAAATCCTGAGTTGCTTGAGCTACCATTAAGCTGATTCAATTAAGAGATTGGCTGGCCAGACACTCATTACAATACAAATCCCAACCAACCTGAGGAGAATAAGAAACACAAAATGCTAGTGAGAAAGAGACAGGAAGGCTGTATCAGCAGTTTGGTTCTGAAAGGCATGAGGAATAATCAGTAGCTATCATGTGGTTCATCTATTCAACAATCTTTAATAAATACAGGCAAAGCCCTGCAGAGAGTCTCCAGCGATGGTAAAAAATCTGTTAGAAATGTGTTTGGCAATGAATAATAGAAAATCTGACTAACAGTGCCTTAAGCAAATACAGTCGATTTTTCCTATACAGCCAGAATCTGAATTGGAGTCTCTGCATAATGATCCTACCAAGATGCAGCATCTTTCTAGTTGTCGGCTTTAGAAAGGTGACATTTGTCCTCATTGTTTGTTCCATTCTGGTTGTGTTGTGGCTGCTGCACCTCTAGGCATGACATTTGTATTCCAGACTTTAAAAAGAGACAAAAGGACAAAGAAGCAAAGAGTTAGGTTAAATGACTGACACATGGAACCTACTCTTTTCACCCTGAGAGCTAAAGGTGTTTTTTTTTTTCCATACTGGCCCAAATTAGATCTCAAGGCTGCCCCTAGTGGGCGATATTTGGGATTCACCATCAGCAGTAGGGACAAAAGAAAATTTCACTTCAAATAATTCAAATGTGTCAGGTGCCAGTGGCTCAAGTTTAATCCTAGCTACTCAGAAGGCTGAGATCTGAGGCAGTTCAGAGCTAGTCTGGGAAGGAAAGTACATGAGACTCTTATTAAAGAAGAAGAAGAAGAAGAAGAAGAAGAAGAAGAAGAAGAAGAAGAAAGGGGCAGCACCCAGGCCTGTGTAATTGTAGATTCACATGCAGTTGTGGAACAAATATTCAAATATTCCTCTAGACCTTTCACCCCGTTTCCACCAATGGTAATACACTGTAAAACTACAACAGGAATACCACTGAATATCGGCACTTATGCAGTTAAAATAAACCACTTTCCCATTACATTTAGGGACTCCTCCACTCATCCATTTGTAGTTACAGTTCCCATACTCTCAGCCTCTCCGTAATTTCTGGCAACCACAAATCCATTTCCCTTTTCTATACCTTTCACATTTCAAGAATGTTGCATAAGGGTGTCTTTAATCAAAATGAACCAAACACATAAGTGGTCATATTAAGTTGTAATACCTTTGTACAACCATTTGAAGACTAAAAGTGAAAAAAATTAAAAAGTAAACAGGGTTAAAGAAAGGATGCCATAGAAAGAGGTTCACATATCACATTGTCTTTTGGTTGTTGACTTAGGTTATTGCTTGTATCAGGAAATGTGTTCATTTTTTGGAGGTTGAAAAGGAGTTTATGGTAGAGATACACCATAGCACTGACTGCAAGACTATATCATTTTCTGGGCTTAGACATACTTATGTCCAGGTTTCTATATACGTTATAATATCTTTTGGGGTATAATTGCAAAGTCTTATGGTAGTTGCATTTTATTTTCAGGCAAGATCTCTCTACATAGCCTAAATTGGCCTCATTGAACTCATGACCCTGCTGAGTACTATGATTAAAAGCATGCACCACCATATCTGGCTGATGTTTATTATTATTAATGTTATTTTTGAAGAAACTGTCAACTTGTTTTCCAGAAGGGCTAGATCATACTGTGTCCCTCCAGCAATGACTGATAGCTTCTCTGCTTCATTATCAACATTTGGTATTGGACTACTTTTTATTTTCAGCCATTCTGATAAATGCCAGTGGCAGTTCCTAGGGCTTTTGGTTCATTTACCTCTAGTGACTAGTCTTCTCTACACACGTGTCTTTGACATTTATATTTGTATTTTGTGGAAAAAATATCTCTTTGTGTGATTTGCCCAGTTTACATTGTTTCATTTTCTACTGTTAAGTTTTCAGAGTTCTTCATATATTCTAGATACTAGCACTTTTGAAAAGATTTGCCAGGCATAATCAAAAGATTATCTCACTGGAGGTCCTGCCAGTTTTCTGGATGTCTGTGCCCTTGGGGTATGAAAAAGTATGTGGAAATCCTATTCTGAAGGACCATCTGTCTAAGCAAGGGAAAAAAAAAGAAATAATCTTTTTTTGTGTGTGAAAATACTGTACAGAGGGGTTATAATTACATGGGCAAGATGAGTACATTTCTTTTCAAACATTGTTGCCTCCTCCTTTGTTTCCCCTTCCCATCCTTCCCCACCCCTCCTACCCAATCCTCTGCTCCCTCCCTGACCAAAGTTGTAAAGTTTCTTTTTTGACATAAAGACTTGTACATCTCATTGTTGCAACAGGTCCACCTGTATCCCTATTTAAACGTTTGTTTTTTTCCCTTCTCCTCCACAAATTATACTGACATCAAATACAGTGAAAGCAGGGGTTATACCGTGGGGGAGGGACATACAAAGCAACATATAAATATGTTAGAAATAGGGGCTGGGAAGGTGGCTCAGTGGTAGAGTCTTTGCCTTGCATGCATGAAGCCCTGGTTCGATTCCTCAGCACCACATAAGCAAAAAGAAAAAAAAATATGTTAGAAACAATCGCATGAAAGAAAAAAAAACATTTGAATACTTATCTTGGGGTTCATTTCCCTAACATCAACTTATCTGACTGTTTCTGCTTGACTCAGACATATACTAGTTATTGCAAATAAGGGAAACCATGGGACCTATGTTTCTTTGGGCCTGGCTTACTTCACTTAATATGATTTTT
>NW_012267246.1:4825481-4842275 GCF_000151885.1 Dipodomys ordii
ATTGCTGGGTCATAGGGGAGCTCTATGTGGAGTCTTTTGAGGAACCTCCACAGTACTTTCCAAAGTGGTTGAACAAGTTTACACTCCTACCAACAATGCAGTAGGCTTCCCTTTGGTCCACATCCCCTCCTGCATCTGTTGTTATTAGAGTTCTTGATTATAGACATTCTAAAAAGAAATAATCTTGAAACTAATCAGCAATCACTGAAGGATTAAAGGCATTGATAACATAAAATCAGAATGCCACACTTTGGCACGGTGGACTGGATTCTGTAAGTAGGGACAAGAAATGGTGAAAGGCCTTGCTTGATGATCAGCCTTTATAACACGTGTTTGCTTAGTTCTTGAAATTTGGGGTGAGAAGACTTGGGGGAAAATGGCTGTGTTCTTCCAGCAGTTGACATGTTATCCTGAGAGAAGTAAATTGCAGTCTGTGTGGTTTGCGATCAAAGTCAGAAATCATGTAAGCATACTATCCAGAGCACATTTTTTTTATCAGACTCGTAATTAGTCTAACAACAACAGATTTCTTCACATGCAATTTATGCCTTTCAGGTCATTCGTTCTTCTGTCCATCTGGCTACACGGCTCATGGCGTTGCTCTGATTCCTCCGTGCAATACTGATCAGTGTACAGACAAACTTTGTATGCAACAGGATTATTTACCCAAGAAGTGAACTTCCAGTCGAGCTTTCTGGAAAGAGGTTTACACAGATCTGTAATGAGTAAACTCTGGCCAGAAAATCAGAAGAGGTGCCAACCTAAGATAACACCTTCCAAGACATCCGGCCGCCTCCTTCTGCCCCGCCCGCTTCGCCCTTCGCCCCTCCCTTCCAGCTGGTAACCCCGCCCCATCCACTAGCCACACCCACCTCTCGGCCCCTCCCCTTCGCCGCCGCCCTCGCCCGACCCGGTATCGCGGGGGTTATGCGCGGGATTTCGAGGTTTGCTGTCGCGAGATCTCCCCCGTAGCCGCGCCGACGGCTGCGGCTCCTGACAGGAAGGCCGCCGTTGGTTCTGTCGCGGCCTTTCGGTATATCTGTCCTTGTCCCGGCGCGCCGAACGGGTTTGGGGGAGCCGAGACTGGGTCTAGTGGCGGGGGGGGGGGGGGGGGGGGGGGGGGGGGGGGGGGGGGGGGGGGGGCGGGCTGTGGGCTCGCGCCAGCCGGGGCAGCGTTCGCACCACGTGTGCGCTGGCAGCGGGGTGCGGGGCGGTGTGTGTGCGCGCGTGCGCAGTGACCCAGTCGGGGGTGCCCGGCTCCGAGCGGCCGCGGCTTGGCTCCGTGCGGGCCTGGCCCCGGGCACCGCCCGGCCTTCCACACGACCCCCTCCCTCGTCCCCGGCCCGCGCCGTCCTTCCCCTCTCCCCCTGTCCCCGGTTCGGATCCTCCGGGAACTCCTCGTTCCGAAGCCACCGCGGGGCAGCGTGGTGTGTCTGTCTGTCTGTCTGTCTGTCCGTCCCGCGTGGAGCCAGGCTCCGAGAAGCCGGGAAAGCCCCCGGGTGAGAGCGGGGACCAGGCCGCTGATCGGATCTCCTGGGTTTTCTTTTTCAGGCGAGGCGGTGGGAAGGATGGAGTACCTGGCTCAGTCCACCGATCCCAGTCCCGCGCACATGTGAGTCCCCACGCCGTCCCCCCCGCCCCCCGTCCTCGCTGAACGCGAAGCTCGGGTGCGCCCGTCCTCCGCGCTTGCCGGCCTCCCGGGGAAGGAGATGGATGGCGGGCCAGAGGTTCTTGCGCACTCATGGAGGGGGGGAAATGGCCTTTGCTTGCAAAATAGAATTGCTGGTTGGTTATGGAGTTGCAGATGATTGAGATACCTGTTAGCAGACCCTTTTCGCGCGGGAGGACCTCATGCCTCTGCCTTGAATTGAAAAACATGAACCGCTCAGCTGTGCTGTCATCCTGGACACCTTTCGGGTGCTCAGTACCTTAGGGAGTTTGCAGGTCACCACCAGAGGATTGTCACACTTACTTTTGTAATGGGTACTGTCGCTTGAACTTAGAGCCTGAGTTTGTCCTTTAGCTCTTCACTGGAGCTGGCTTTCTATGAGGGCCATACCTCCGTTTTTAGCGGTCATCAGAGATCAGAACCTTATGGTTTTTTTCCTACCATTCCCAGAACTCAGCCTCCTGAGTAGCTAGGATTCCATGTGTGAGTCAGTTTTCTTTTGGAGAACACATTAATGGTTCACAAACTTCTGCTCTTAATACACTTTTAATACTCACCATATATTGTGAACCGATAGATTTAGAGGTACTTTCCTCTCTGTTTTGGGTAAAATATATTTTGGCAGTCTCTACAGGTGCCCTTTATGCTTTGGAGTACGTTGCTGTGTAATTACTATTACTTACCAGTTTTTATTGTGTAGTTCATACCTTACACATTTTCCATAAATGCAACATTAAGAGATGTTTATCAAAGTTGGGCGCCGGTGGCTCACGCCTGTAATCCTAGCTACTGAGGAGGCTGAGATCTGAGGATCACGGTTCAAAGCCAACCCGGGCAAGGAAAGTCTGTAAGACTCTTATCTCCCATAAACCACTATAAAATCGGAAGTGGCGCTGTGGCTCAAGTGGTAGAGCGCTCGCCTTGAGCTGAAGAAATGAAGGACAGCGCCCAAGCCCAGAGTTCAAGCACCACAGCCGACAAAAAAAGAAAAAGAAATGTTTATCAGAGCAAGGTGACAGGGCAGTCCTTTCCAAACCTGAGGAAATGAATGAACAAGGTTCAGAGCAAATGAGGGTGCAGCAGTACTGATCAGATGCTCTTGTAAAGGCTTAGTACTTAAGAGTTGAAGTGTTTGAATTAAAGAGGGGTACACTTACATATTCTTGACATGGAGTTCTCCTTTTGTTTTTGCCATTGGTATAGTACCTGTCCTGTTAGTCTCTTTATTTGCAGTTTTTAAAAAGGGTGATGAATAGCAGGACTGGTTTTCCTGGTATAGAGTTATGAAATTAATTGTAACTTTGCTTTTTGTTAAAAATTAACATGTGGATTAAAATTACATTGAATAAAATTAAATATGTACATTGTGTCTGTTTAGAAACACTGGAAGAACATATCCACAGGATTATGATTACTTTTGTGGGTGGCCTTGGTCTAAGACTTTAAAATTTTTTGTTGTATTTAATATACTTGAAATTGAGGTTAGTAAAAGTTCTGTATTTGTTAATACATCTCCATTTTACTGTAATAGTATGTATATCAACATTTGTTTTTAAGGTTTATTTAGACCTGTGCTGGCTGTTTAAATGTACATTTAATAAAATTAAATTAAAAATTGAATTCTTCAGCTGCACCTCTCTGCCATGGCCCTGTTGCCACCTGAGTGAGGCTCATGGCTGTCTTACCTAACACTCCAGAACTAGAACATGTCTGTCATTGCTTGAAATTCTGTTGTACAGAGCTGATTCTACCCCCAAGGGACATTGACCATTTTCACAGTTGCAACCATCATTCTCTCCCCCCCCTTCACCCACCCACTTCCAGTATTTGAGGTTTACTCTTTATTTCATCTTTGCTGACAGATTTGTTTCTATGTCTTTTTTTTTTTAAATAAAAGGCTTACCTTGTTGAAAGCTTTTGTTTTATTTACCTATTGTGTTTATAAATCTTAACTAGAAAAATTTATCTCTTGTTTATTCAAGCTTGTGTTGTGAGTGTGGTGTCCCAATTAGTCCAAATCCTGCCAATATTTGTGTGGCCTGTTTGCGAAGTAAAGTAGATATCAGCCAAGGAATTCCAAAACAACTCTCAGTTTCTTTCTGCAAACAGTGTCAAAGGTATGGTGCATTGCTGTTTAACCATGTTTAAAATAGAGGTTTATATAGAGATACTTACAACCCACAGAAGAGAGATTATGCAGTAGAATTTAATTTTCACTTAGGTTGATGTTGGCAAGAACTTTTGGATGTGCAATTTTATGGTATATTTTTCTAGCTTGCCCTGTTAATCTAGTTAGTGTAAAGGTATTTGAATCTGTATTATTTCTGTTAATGGATTTAGTAAGTTTGATATATATAGTTGATAGACAGGGTATGGATGTTTGTAAGAATAAGGATAGATTTTAAGGACATACTAGTTGCCAATGTTACCATGAATCTTTAGTTATTAGAAGTTTATATAATAGAAAGTACCTATGTTTTAACTAATAATATATTTAAAAAACAATGTTTACAGGTAACTAAAATGTAGTTGAGACAGAAAAGAAGCTTAGTAAGTCAAATCTAGAATGGCTTAAAATAAAGACTAAATTTTAAAGCAGAGGCTTCTTTTGAAAGTTGCTGTTTAATTTAACATCCTTTTGTTTTCTTTAGTTGTTACCATAAGCACTTTATTAGGCCGTTGAGCAACACAAAACTGGTTAGTGAAGTAAAATTATATTTTTTATCCCAATTGGGTAATTCATGGATCTCTTGGAGAATTTGAAATCTATGTGTATATGTGTGTGTAAACATGTGTACAGATACATATACAAACATGTAATTTTAAGGAATGTGTGCTTTGCAGGCTTAGCAAATGTGAGGCTTAGTCTTTTATAAATGTTTGCATTTTTTTTCTGCCAGTAGTGGGGCTTGAATTCATGGCCTCTTATGTTCACTCAGTTTATTTACTCACAGCTGGTACTCTACCACTTGAGCCACGCCTCCAGTTCCAGCTTTTTGCTGGAGGTAAGATTCTCCTGGATTTGTTTGCCCTGGCTGATGCTGAACCTTGATCCTCTCGACTTCAGAGTAAGCTAGGAGTATAGTTGTGAGTCACTGGTGCCCAGAACATTTGATATTCTTAAGAGCACGGTTTTAAAATTCAAGGTTTGCAGTTTAATTTTTGGAAAGAAACTTGATCTATAGATGAATGTCTGAACTATTGCTGATACATAATATAGTAAGGTCCTAGTTTGCCTTTTTTGTGTATGAGAAACAAGCCATTCTAAGAATTTTAGGAGTACAGAATAGACCATTGAAATTTCAGTGAGCTACTATTCATAATTTAATAAGACTAATAAGTTACCAGATTTTTTTGCTCAGAGTTTTTCCTTTTTAACTAAAGGTACTGTCTCTAGTTTTCTGTTAAATATTTGGGGTATTCCAGAGCAACTATGAGTAATATTTCTGGTTGATAATATTTTTATTTTATACTCAGAAATTTATGTTTATCCTGCAGCATTTGATTTCAGTATGTTTTCTTCTCTCAGGTACTTTCAGCCACCAGGAACTTGGGTACAGTGTGCTTTAGAATCCAGGGAACTTCTTGCTTTATGTTTGAAAAAAATCAAAGCCCCTCTGAGTAAGGTAGGTCAAACAGCTAAAGTCAGTATTTATGAGTATCCTTCTGTTAAAATTCATTTTGCAGAAAAATCCTTCTGTGTGTTTGTTAAAATGGCTAACAAAAAGCTGAATGATGTCTGACTTTTGTTTCAGCTTACCCTGAATAGTCTTATTTTACTGATATCTGGCCTACTACTATAGCAGTAAACTTAGTGGTAGGGAGAAAACATTTGTAAGTTTCCCTTAGCTGTATGGCAGTTGAGAAGCCTTTGAAATGTGGCTAGTGTAATTCACAAACTGAATTTTGAATATTCTTGTTTTAAGCTCACATTATGCATGTAATCCTAGCTACTTAGGAGGCTGAAATATGAGGATTGCAGTTCAAAAGCATCCTGGGCAGGAAAGTCTTTAGACTAGCTAACCACCAAAAAGCTGGAAGTAGAGCTATGGCTTAAGTGGTAGAGCATTAGCCAGCTCAAGGGTTGGTTGATTCGTCTGTGTCAGCTTATTGAGTAGCTAGGATTCTTAACCATGATTCTCCTGTGTCAGCTTATTGAGTAGCTAGGATTATAGGTGTGAGTGATACCTGGCTTCCTGTTAAATACTTTAATTCTTGTTTGAATTATATCAGTTGCATAACACAGCCCATGAATTGTTCTTTTATTTGATGCTGCTACTATATAGTGTGTGGTAATGTCAACTACAGCCTCCTTACTGTATTCTCTTGAAAGCTGTTCATTAATTAGTTATTTCATCCTTTTTTTCCTCAGGAGAAAACTTAATGTTCTTTTGTTTGTATTTTGTTGAAGGTACGACTTGTAGATGCAGGCTTTGTTTGGACTGAACCCCATTCTAAGAGACTTAAAGTTAAATTAACTATTCAGAAAGAGGTAAGCTCTGCATTTAGTTTTTAAGCTGGGCTAAAATTCGAGTAATGAAAATGAGGGCCTAGGGCACTCATAGCTTACAGTATGCTCTTGATTTCAATCCTTTGTTCTTTTGATCATCTGTACAAATGATGAGCAACCATTGTTCATCATTAGGCTAGATATTTTCAAATACACGGAGTGTGGTGGCACATGCTTATATTCCTAGTAATCTAGGAGCTTAAAGCAGGAAGATTGGGTCATGTAGGGGCCCCCTCCACCATTTTCTTGTTTAAAGCAGGAAAGGACAGAAGTTAAAACAATGTCTGTGATTCTTAAAATTTGTTCATCATACTGAATTGCTCAGTAGTTGAATCACAATATCTAAGTGTGTGGCCGAGCAATGTTTATCTTTCCTAGTGTTAGGGATTAAACCCAAGTCTTTACGTAGGAAGCAAGCACAGCTACACCAGCCCTGTGTGTATGTGGAAAGCTTCCCAGGCAATATCTGATTGCCTGTGTTTGAGAACCATTAAATTAAATAATTTTTCTTATATTTTTTGGTAGCACTAGTGTTGGAATACAGGGCCTCATTCTTGATAAGGTGCTGCTCTACCACTTGAACCACATTCTTAATTCTTTGTAGTTTGTTTTTGGATAGAGCCTTTCTTTTTTTTCTTTTAACCCCAGCCAGCCTCAAATCATTGTCCTCTCAAACAGCTGGGGTTTCAGGTGTGTACTGTCACACCCAGCTAGGAATCATTTGTTTTTAAGAATTTCTGCTTAATTGTCTCTTCTGAGGGTTAATTCTCTGTATACACATACCACCATCAGCATACATGTGTATGTGAATATACACATTTTTCAAAGAATATCACAGCCACTTCAGCTGATGAGTACAAACCTGCATATGCTTCTTGAAATAGTATAGCTTATTTTTATGGCTTTAAATTTTGCTGTATTCTTAGTGTGTTCATCGAAAAAGGTTTTATTTATTTTTATTTTTTTCAGGTAAGGGGTAGGTTTATTCAGTAGACCTGCTGGGACCAGGCAAGGTTGGCACTCTACGTGGCTGGGAAAGAGAGAGAAAAGAGCTAGAAAAGAGCAGAGAGAGCAAGAAAAGAACAGAGAGAGAGCTCGAAAAAGGTTTTAAAGTAACCTTAAAGTATCATGCAGCAGAAGTATAAGATGGATTGTACTTGCTTTCCTTCCCAGGTGATGAATGGCGCTATCCTTCAGCAGGTATTTGTGGTGGACTACATCATCCAGTCTCAGATGTGTGGAGATTGCCACAGAATAGAAGCAAAAGATTTCTGGAAGGCTGTAATTCAAGTCAGGCAAAAGGTACTCAAAGACAAGTCTCTAGGCTGAGAAGGTGGCTCAGTGATAGAGTGCTTGCCTTGCATGCATGAGGCCCTGGGTTCGATTCCTCAGTACTACGTAAGCAGAAAAAGCTGCAAGTGGTGCTATGGCTCAAGTGATAGAGTGCTAGCCTTGAGCTGAAGAGCTTAGGGACAGTCCCCAGGCCCAGAGGTTGGACCCCACGACTGACAAAAAAAGAAAAAGAAAAAAAAAAGACAAGTGTCTAACACATTGTATTTTAACTATGTCAATTAGCAAAACCCTATCCCCTTCTTACCGTATCCTCTATTTTCTAGAAGGTGATGCTACATTTTAGATACTCTGTAAAGGCTGCTTTTGTTTGAAAAATTACTTTGCTTTATCGATAGCTGGTATTTGGATATATTTGTAAGTGATTTTTGGAGCACTTAATTGATTTACCACATTATGCATTTATATTTAGACTTTACACAAAAAAACATTCTACTATTTGGAGCAGTTGATTCTGAAGTATGGAATGCATCAGAATACACTTCGTATCAAAGAGATTCATGGTGAGTGTAAATTTCAGAGAATTTGAATGATGTCTGACTTTTGTTTCACCTTACCCTGAATAGTCTTATTTTACTGATATCTGGCCTACTACTATAGCAGTAAACTTAGTGGTAGGGAGAAAACATTTGTAAGTTTCCCTTAGCTGTATGACAGTTGAGTAGCCTTTGAAATGTGGCTAGTGTAATTCACAAACTGAACTTTGAATATTCTTGTTTTAAACTCACATTAAATTTACGTAAGGGCTAGTGGCTAGAACTAGATACACTAAATATACTAGATCTATTCCTTATTTCTTTGATATTCTGCCCCTGTCCTGGTTCAAGGCATTCATCAAGCATCTAGGTTGTAGTAGGTGCCATGCTGAGCAAATTATATTAATTCTACCCTTAATAGCTTGCTTATTTCACTAGTAGAAAAGTAAACAAGGAACTGTAGTATCAGTTCAGTATAGACTGCCCTGGTAGAAGATTGAGTAGAAACTCATGTAGTGGAGAGAGTAGTTCTGATGGGAAGAGCATATTTAATTTTGGGATGTGCAAATTCTTTTGTGATGTTTTTAATGTGCTTCATATGCCAAGCAGTACTTGTGATGGATACTAGTGTATCTGTCAGAGGTCTAAACTCAAAATAATAAGCAGTGATACACAAATACTATATAATGAGATTTCCTAAGATGGAATTTTAAAACGTTTACGTAATTTCCCAATGACTTGCTTATGTTATGGTACTGGGTCTTGAACCCAGGGCCTTGTTTGTGCTAGTCAAGCACTTTGTTCTGTGATCATAGCACTTACTATTTTGATACTGCATACTATTAGGTATTTGGTAATTAATGCATAGTTCTAATTAATATAAATTATAAACATTCTAAAGCAAAGCAAATCTCTTAGGATAATATTTATGTGAGTCTTTAAAATGCTACTCTAAAGTACAGGCATGGAAATAATTTCTTCTCAAAGGAACGACTGAATTATTGAATTACACTATTTACTATAAAACTGTCTATGGGGGGCTGGGAAGGTGGCTCCCTGGTAGAGTGCTTGCCTTGCATACATGAGGCCCTGGGTTCAATTCCTCAGCACCACATAAGCAAAAAGAAAAAAGCCGGAAGTGGCGCTGTGGCTCAAGTGGTAGAGTGCTAGCCTTGAGCTGAAGAGCTGAGGGACAGTGCCCAGGCCCAGAGTTCAGGCCCCACAACTGGACCCAAAAAAAAATAAATAAAATAAAACTGTTTATGGCTGGGATAACAGGTACACACTATCTCACCCAGCCATTGGTTGAGATGGAGTCCCTTGGACTTTTGTGCTTGGCTGTCCTTGGACCATAATCCTCTGCTGTCTGCCTCCCAAGTAGGGTATCTAGCATTACTGTATAGGCATGAGCCTCCACATGTCTCAATTAAATACACTCCTGTTGTTTTCTTGGTAGATTGTTCTATTCATAACCCGAAATGTTCTTTTTTTCCCCTTCCCTCTTTGGCCTTTTTTTTGTCTAGAATTAAAATAATCTGATTCATTTGTCTTTTCTTTTGCCAAGCACATCTTAATTGAATTCCTAGTCTGTTGTGGATATAATCTTTTTGTTGTTGCTGATTGTGGGACCTGAATTTTGGGCCTGCGTGCTGTCTCTCAGCTCTTCAGCTCAAGGCTAGCATTCTACCACTTGAACCACAGCACCAGTTCTGGCTTTTTCTGCTTAGGTGGTGCTGAGAAATCGAACCCAGGGCCTCATGCATGTGAGGCAAGGGCTCTACCACTTAGCCACCTTCCCAGCCCTGGATATAATCTTTTAGTGCTTGCTAATAATTTGATTTTATTTAATATGGGATCTGACTTGTGATATGTTAGAAGAAAACTTAATGTGCAGGATTATTTTCAGGTGTGTTTTTTTCTTTTTTTAAAGATGGTCTAGATTTCTATTATTCTTCAAAACAACATGCTCAGAAGATGGTAGAATTTCTTCAGTGCACAGTTCCTTGTAGGTATGTTGTGAATGTAAATTTAAGTCCAGGGAATAGATGGGGTAGGCCATGTCTGCTTTTCAGGCTTAGATCTTTTTGTGTGTGTGTGCCAGTTCTGGGGCTTGAACTCAGGGCCAATGTTGCTTTGTTGCTTAGGTTTATGCTCTAACACCTGAGCCAGTGCTCCACTTCCAGTTTTTATTTCAGTGTTTAATTGGAGATAAGAGTCTCATGGACTCTTGCCTAGCTGACTTTGAACTGCAGTCCTCAAATCTCAGCCTCCCGAGAAACTAAAAATACAGGCCTGAACCACTGGCACCCAGATTAGATATAGTTTGTTAAAATATTTAAAATTGTAGTATTAAGTAATTAGGAAGAACATTTTATTGTTAGCCACTTCAGGGATATATTAGCCAAAGAATTTGTAAGAATGTTTTTTGGGAGCTTAACCCAGTTCTATGGCAATAAACACTAATGCTGAATCATCGATCAGCTGTATTTAAGCGGAATGAGAAGACGGAGTTATGGGTAGACTGATAAAAGAACTAGGTCTTGCACTTCAGGAATGGGGGACATTTTTACAGGTGGTGTTTATATTGGGAATGTGAGATTAATATGAACAAAAACTAGGGCCTTGGTATGGCTTTTAGAAAGTGGATGAAGTTACATTTTAATGTAATATCAAGCAATGGGAAGCTGTTTCAGACCTTAGACAGTGATCATTTGATCTAGTAAAAATTGATATTCCCAAGTCTATTCAAGTAAAGACCTGTACTATTTTTTTAATAACAATTAACTTTCTTTATTTAATAGATTCAAAACATCACAAAGGTTGATCTCTCAAGATATCCATAATAACACTTGCAATTACAAAAGCACTTTTTCTGTGGAAATAGTTCCAATCTGCAAGGTACCTTTTTATAAAAGTGAATTCAGATCTATAACAGTACAACTGAATAACTGATTTACATGTTATTTGTAGCCCATGGTTTATTTCTGTTGCTAAAAATGTAGAATGATCTCTTCAAATGATTTATGATATGCTTAGCCTTATTAAAAATATAATAAAAATAACCAGACTATTATGAATTGTTATAGCTTTTATTTTGATGTATTAAGATAAAAATATATTCCTTCTAGTTCCATGCAACTTTGAATTATAAGAAATACTATTTTTAAAAACTCATCTACTTTGAGGAATATATGCAAACATATGTAAGATAAATTTTGGTGAGATTAAACTATTACAGAAAAGAGATCATGAAGTCATTTTTATTAGAAAAAAATCTGAATATAACATATAAAATGTTTTCACCTAATTGAACTATAGTTCAACAAATAGTTACTGAACATCAGTAGAATGTTGTACTAATGATTTTGTACCCAACTGTGTGTCCTTGTAGATTGATAGTAAGTTATTAATAACAACTTTAGGGCTGGGAAGGTGGCTCAGTGGTAAGAGTGCTTGCCTTGTAGGCATGAGGCCTGGGTTCGATTCCTCAGTACCACATGAGGAGAAAAAGCTGGAAGTGGCACTGTGGCTCAAGTGGTAGACTGCTAGCCTTGAGCTGAAGAGCTGAGGTACAGCACCCAGGCCCAGAGTTCAGGCCCCATGACCAACAAAAAATAAAAATAAAAACTTTAATTTATTATGACCCTGTAGGTATATTTGAGTATCTTTCACTTCAGATACTAAAATTTAGTATGTACCACTGTGTATCACTATTCCGTACCACTATAAAGTGGTACAGGATGTGTAAGTCCCAGTATATATATTTTCCTGTGTAATTTCCACAGTTTGTAGCTATTTGTACCAAATACAATAGGAGTGCTGTGCAAATGGCTGTTACATGTTCGGAGGATAGTGACAAGAAAATACCTATTTAAGAAAAGTTGCATTGCTGGTTTATATGATACCTTCCAATGTTCATGTAAGACATACGTAATTTTTGGTAATTTCATTTTTAGTATATATTAGTACATGTAATTGTTTAAGAGCCATATATTGGTCTTTGAAATTTGCTTTTTATTGAGATTCAAATAAATTTCAAGTACATTTAGGAAAAAAACTTACTTGTTTTCTTTGTTTTGAGGGGAGCAGTGTTGTGGTGTAAGCTTAGGACCTTGGCACAATCTAGACAGCTAATCACTTGAGCCATATGCCTCCCCAGCCCTTTACTTGAGCCGTACCCCTGGTCCTTTTTGCTCTTGTTATTTTTTGAAATAGGATAGGGTCTTACAGTTAACGTCCAGGATGGCTTGCACCATGATCCTCCTATTGATACTTTTCACATGGTATAAAGTCAGATGTATTACCTGTCTTTTTATTGTTGTTATTCATTGAGATAGTCATGTAAACTTTTTTTGTTGGTCATGGGGCTTGAACTCTGATCTGGGTGCTCTCAGCTCTTCAGCTCATGGCTAGTACTCTGCTACTTAAGCCACAGTACCACTTCCAGTTTTCTGGTGGTTAATTGGAGATAAGAGTCTCACAGATGCTCCTGCTTGGGCTGGCTTTGAACTGTGATCATCAAATCTCAGCCTCCTGAGTAGCTAGGATTATAGGCGTGAGCCACTGGCACCTGGCTCATGCCTGGGCTAGCCTCAAAATGTGATATTCCTAATATCAGCCTCCAGAGTAGCAAGAATTTCATGGGTGCCCAGCATCAGACATGGCTTAAGAACAAGTGGTTTATTTTCAATTTTTTTTTGGTCGGTCATGGGGCTTGAACTCTGGGCTTGGGTGCTGTCCCTGCACTCTTCAGCTCAAGGCAAGTGCTCTATCCCTTGAGCCACAGCACCACTTCCGGTTTTCTAGTGGTTTATTGGAGATAAGAGTCTCATGGACTTTCCTGCCCGGGCTGGCTATGAACCTCGATCCTCAGATCTCAGCCTCTTGAGTAAGCTAGGATTACAGGCGTGAGCCACCAGCGCCGGCTTATTTTCAATTTTTAAAAAATTATCTTTAGGTGTTATACAGTGGAGTTGCCATTTAACAAAGCAGTTTCTGAATGCAGTATGTCTTGATCAAGGTCACTTCTTTCAACATTCTTTCCTGTCCTTCCTGATTTATTTTTTGTAAGCTCTTTATTGGTATAGGAATGACAAAGTCCTGTTTTGGAGTAGCGTATGTCTGTAGACCCGGCACTAGAGAGGCAGGAGGATTGTGGATTCTAGGCTAGCCTGGGCTACAGAGTGAGATTTTTGTCTTGAAAATAAAAGGAAACCGTTTTGGCTTGGCAAGTACAATTGGATCAGGGTTACATTGATGATTGTTCATCAGAAACTGTTACCTGAGATTTCTTTCATTTTAAATGTTACTTCTTATGTCTAGGATAATGTTGTCTGCCTTTCTCCAAAACTGGCACAAAGCCTTGGAAATATGAACCAGATATGTGTTTGTATTCGAGTAACTAGTGTTATCCATCTTATAGATCCAAATACTTTACAAGGTAAGTTTTGGAACTAAATTTGCTTTGATGTCCTGTTTAACATGTAGTATAATTTATAGTGTTAATTTTGTCGTGGTTGATAATACTGGCTTTTGGTTTTCTTTTAACATTTTTTTGCTAGCTTACATTAGCTATACAGAAGGGATTTCATTGCATTTTTAAAAAAATTAAGTAGTTGTACAACAGGGATTCAATTGGAACAGTCAGGTTATGAGTACAATGCATCTAAATGGGTGATATTCTTCTGAACAACTGCTAAAATTAATCATGTTTGTAACACGAATTATAAAGCTGTTGATTAGTTATACATTCTTAAAAAATAAAACAATTCTGTGAATTTTTATAAATTTTCCTAGTTTGAGTCCATTAATTTTTTTTTACTGAGACTTAATTCAGTTGCTAAATTTAATTTTTGTGATTAGTTTATCGACAAATTTTAGTTTTTAGCATTTTGAGACACTTGACCTTTTGTAGGTAATCCATGTGTGATCACTAAGTTTAAAAAGGAATTTTACCTATTTCATCATTATTACAAATAATTTGTAGCATTTACAAAACTACTATTTAAAAATGACCTTGTATTCTTATGTCGCTGTATTTTTTTCATGGATTTCCTATAAGTTTTAAAAATCAAATTATTATTAAAAATTGAGTTTCTTTTTATATTTCCCAGAAATTCACTTATTACTTTCTATCAATTCTAGCTCATCAGAATGTCTGCAGTATTGAGTTTGAACTTAGAGCCTAGCTCTTAATAGGCAGTATTCTACCACTTGTGCTGTACTTCTAGTCTGAATTGGATGTTCTGTCTTAGGTAAAACTAGGCTTTATTTTCCATGACATAAGCAGCCTCATTTATTGATGTGTTTCTAAAATAAAATGATAGGATGCAATTCAATTGTACAGTTCTATCTTATAAGCTCTGTGTTACTAGAATTATAATTAAGGAAGATACGTGTGATCTTGATTCTCCCGCCCCTCCCCCCCCTTGTTCTGCAAGCAGTTTGGAGCTGACTTAATAGAAATGAGTAATGGCTGTAGAAAATGAGTTGGCACTGTAATTCCTAACACATTTGAGGACCCTGAAACCTGTCAATTCCCCTATGTTTAGTGTTGTGTGCTCATTTGTAGTTGCAGATATTGATGGCAGCACTTTCTGGAGTCATCCTTTCAATAGTTTATGCCATCCCAAACAGCTGGAAGAGTTTATTGTGATGGAATGCAGCATAGTCCACCATCCAAAGCGCAGTGCAGGTGCTGGGGTGATATCAAAAAAGGTAAGCTATGTCCTACCACCCTACTGCTTATTGTTATTATTATTATCTTATGGTTTCCTTCTCTACCCTCCTTAGCTCCCTTCTTCCCTTACAAAATGAGGAGTCTGTCTGGTTAAAATAAGTATCACATTAAGCTAAAAATAAATATTGTTAAAACATGGAGTCATTGTGGTAGAACTTGATAGACTTATACACTTTGTGAAAAGTTTTGGGGAAGAAATATTAAATGTTTACTCCATTATTATAAAAGTTTTGAAGGTCTAAATTATCTACTAGCCTTTTTTGTTTTTCAAAATTATTACTAAATACTTAAACATATATCTCTAAAACATAGGAATTTTTTGTTACATAATTGTTGAATCACTGTTTTACCTATGAACTATTTAGTCTATTCACATTCCTTCATTTAACTCAGAAGTATCGTTTCAAGTAAGTCTCCAGTTGGGACCACACATTAAATTGGGTATTTACTGTATTTCTTCTCTCTTGCTTCAATCTTTTTGTTTTTAAATGCATAGATTGCCCCAGAGTTAGCCAGTGGGAACTCCTACAGAATGTTTTTCTATGTCCTTTTGACATGGCTTTCCATGCTTCTGAAAACGAGCTTGCTTTCTGGACAAACAACATGGCATTTAACTGTTCTAACTTTAGTTGTGTGACTAAAATCAGGCATCTTTTTTAAAGTATAGAAGTCTATTGTCTTTTGGTATGAAATAGTACTTAGAGACTCAGTAGTTGAGCAAACATCTCAACTGAACTATTGGTAAGTCATCCTATGTGTTTCTTTGAAAATTCTCTATGTATAAGTTGTTCAAGGGGTATTATTATTTTATAAAACCATTAAAATCTTTCCTAACATGCTATCAATAGTTCATTTGTCAATAGGGAAAGTTAACCCTGGTATATACTGATGTGCTTACAAAGTTGAATTATTCAGTGCATTTGTTTATGTAAAGGATATACATGTGAATATGTGTGTATTTTATATATATATATATATATATGTTTGTCTCTGTACAGAAATATGTGCATATATTTAAATCACAAAAAACATTAAAATCTTAGCAAAATAAGTGACACTTTTTTAAAATTAGTATTTACTTATGAGTCTTTTCCCATATGTTTAAGATATCTGGAAACTAAAAATTCTAATCTTTAATGTGAATATTTACAAAATCAAAAATCAATATTGTACTTAATTTTCCTCTGAAGTGCTTCTTGAGTTTGTTTAAATTATTGAAGAGTGCATTTTCTTTCCTGTTAAGCATACCCTTGGGGAAGTTTGGGTGCAGAAAACATCTGAAATGAATACAGATAAACAGTATTTTTGTCGCACTCATTTGGGACATCTTCTAAATCCTGGAGACCTGGTATTGGGGTTTGTATTTTATACTATTACCTTTTTATTAGCATACATTAATATTAGTAGTACAAGGAGATTTCACTGCCATTAAACTGCCATTTGGCACTGGAAAGTTTCTTTGGGAGCCAAGAAAGCCCAGTTGATAATTTAAAAAATACTTTTAAGAGTTTTTGGGAGCCTATACTCCTTTTTTTTAAAAAAAGTTGATAACTATATTAAATCATGGAGTGGACAGAAGCCCTGTTATTTGTTTCATTTTGGCCAGCATGTAAAAGAGTTATTTGCTCCAATATGGTTAGATCCATATTTACACCTATGGGGAGAGTAGGGTTTTTTTTTTTTTTTTTGTGTGTGTGTGTGTGTGTGTGTTTTTAATTGCACATAAAAAATGGCTGCCATCTGGGTGGCAATGGCTCACATCTGTAATCCTACCTACTCAGGAGGCTGAGATCTGAGGATTGAGGTTCGAGGCCATCCTGTACAGAAAAGTCTGTGATATGTTTATCCAGTTAATCACAGAAAAAGCTAGAAGTGGGGCTGGGAAGGTGGCTCAGTGGTAGAGCGCTTGCCTTGCATGCATGAGGCCCTGGGTTCGATTCCTCAGCACCATATAAGCAAAAAGAAAAAAGCTGGAAGTGGCACTGTGGCTCAAGTGGTAGAGTGCTAGCCTTGAGCTGAAGAGCTGAGGGACAGTGCCCAGGCCCAGAGT
>NW_012267246.1:4845355-4852077 GCF_000151885.1 Dipodomys ordii
TTTTTCTTTTTGCTTATGTGGTGCTGAGGAATCGAACCCAGGGCCTCAGGCATGCAAGGCAAGCACTCTACCACTGAGCCACCTTCCCAGCCCTCATTAATTTTTTAAAAATTGGTTGAGAAGTTAAAATTTACCAAATAATTATCTTGTGACTATGACATAGCAGATGAGTACTAATGACTTAAAGGAAAACAGCTCACTGATGATGACAAATGTTATTTCTTAAAAACTTAAGTGGAAATGAAGGTAATGTGTTCTAACAAAGTTTATTGAATGAAAGTGGTCTTAGTGATGGTGGAAACATTGTTTTTTAAAAAAAATTTTATACATGTGTTTTAAATTCTGTAATATACACACATATATATCTACATGATACATACACATCTTTATATATATGTATACATACATGTATTTACAATATATCCTTGAACATGTACATATCACATAGGATATATAATTGTACATTGCATCTTCAAGTAGATTAAGCTACTTTAATAATTAAATATTTTCATACATCTGTATCTCAGTTTTAGGTGAATCCTAAGTGTTGAGAATAGCCTTTGATCCCCTGTTTTGAATGTCAGCTAAAGTAGGAAATGAAGAAAGGGATCAATTCTTGGACTAAGTCTAATTTGCCTCCATATATAAGGCTCACCTTACCTAATTACATTTTTACAGAGGAAAGGCAAAGCTGAAGACTGGTATTCTACCAGCTTAACAACTAAGTAAAAAATGAAAGATTACTTTTAAGAACTGCTATTGTTTGTAAATAATTATGTTATTTGGAACAAAGTTATCATGCTTTCACCCTTTACATATGATCTTGTTTTCTTTAAATAGATTATTTAAGTAGTTATACAAAGGGCTTTCAATTCAACACGTCAGTTTATATATATGTGGCCTCATTTAAAAAAAATTTTTTTTTGGTACTGGGCCTGGGTGTTGTCCCTTAGCTTTTTTTGTGAAAGCCTGATGTTCTACCATGTTCTCCATTTCTGGCCTTGTTTATTTGAGGAGCTAAGAGTCTCACAGACTTTCCTGCTCAGAGTGGCTTCAAACCATGATCCACAGATCTCAGCCTCCTAAGTAGCTAGGACTACATCCATCAGCCCTGGCAGTGCCTCTTGATTAATGTCACCCTTTCCATCACTTTCCATCTGTCCTACCCCACCAAAAACATTGTTGATACAAAACTATTATATAAAAATTTACATTACAGGTGGATTGGAAAACTATTTCTAATCTTGTAATATAAATATGTAGTGTGTTAAATCAGTTATTCTAAGAACAAATTTGACTTTACTTTAGAAGGGGTGAGGTGGAAGGTATCTTTTTATTGTCTCATATTTGTCATCACCTTATAGTTGGCTGTGTGTGTGTGTTGATCCTGGATTTGAACTCAGGGCCTAGTTGCTGTTTCTGAGCTTTTTTGCTCAGGGCTAGTATTCATCACTTGAGCCCCAGCTCCATGTTTGGCTTTTTGGTGGTTAATTAGAGATCACAGTCTCATGGACTTCCTGCCTGGGCTGGCTTTCCACTGTGATCCTCATATCTCAGCCTCCTGAGTAACTTGGATTACAGTTGGGAGCCACTGGTGCCCTACTTTATCATGCAATTTTGAAAAGTTTTTTCAACCTGTCCACATTTGACCTTTTTTAAGATCATAATTCTTGGAACACATTTATTTGCACTAGTGAATGAAATGTCATACTACACTGGTGAAATAACTTATTTTGTTGTCCTGTAGGCAATACCAAGATTTCCTTGAAGATCTCGAAGAAGATGAGGCAATTAGAAAAAATGTCAACATTTACAGAGGTTGGTTCTTTGGGAGTGTTGAAGTCGTAGACTGTGTAGAGTATGTTGCGATTTCAGACTTGGATTCTCATGAATGAGTTTTATTGTCTGCTTTTTAAGCCAGGTAGTCAAACTTACAAAAAGCAGGCATTTTAAAGTATTGTGTATTACATTCTGAACTTGATAGCATTTTTGTCCTAGCATGATAGCTTCTATAACGGTGGTTTGAATTCTGCCCATTGCTTGTTAGGCAGGTGATCTGTTTCTGAGCACATCGTTATTTGACAGATGGTTTCCTTTTCTGCCCAGATATACTTCTTATTTCTTGTCACTGGGAAGATAGGCATGCCGTGTCACACACAGCTTCTTCCTGTTGTAATGGAGGTTTGCAGACTCTCCTGCAAACTGGTTTGGGACTTCAGGTCTTTTCAGCTGCCTCTGTAGCTAGGATTGTAGGTGCACATCATTGTACCTAGCTGTGGGTTAAGAAGGGTCTTGTGTGTATGACCAGGCTGTCCTGAAATTGGTCCCTCTCTCTTAGCCTAAGTATCTGCTGGTACCTGTTTTTCATTCTATGAATAAGTAGGTTATCTGAGCATATTAAACAATTATAGTTAAGTAATACTAACACTGACAGAAGCAGGTGTTTGTGCTTCTATTTTTTTAAATATATGTTTATTATAAAGATACTGTACAGAAGGGTTACAGTTACATGAATAAGGTAATGAGTACATTTGTTATCCAGCATTGTTATCAAGTACCTCCTTTGTTTTTCCCCTACCATCCCTTCTGGCCTTACCTTCTCAACTTCCTCCCCTGCACAAAGTTATAAAGTTCGTTTTCAGCATAGTGTCTTGTACATCTCATTGTTACAAAGGGTCAACCTGTGTCCTTATTTCAGCATTTCCCCAAAATAGAAAAATTGTATAAAGAAGATGTAGGGCACCGGAATCAAATACACTGAAAACAGGGGTTAAACCATGGGGGAAGAACATACAAAAGAAACAAAAAAATCACACAGTACATTATAAGTACATTAAAAACAACAGCAACAAAGATAAAACCTCTTGTGTCTCTATCTTAGGGTTCATTTCACTTAGCATCATCTTATATGGTCATATGTACATAGCTTTTGAGCTTTTCTGCCTGTCCTAGACGTATACTAGTTATTCCACATAAGAGAAACCATGGGACCTATGTTTCTTTGGGCCTGGCTTACTTCACATAATACAATTTTTTTTGTCTTTCCATTTCCTAACAAATGGGGTGGTATCATTTTTTCTGATGGAGGCATAGATGTGCTTCTATGTTTATTTGAAATCCTTCTGTGTTTCTTAGATGCAACCATTCCTGTGGAAAGTGACACTGATGATGAAGGTGCACCTCGCATCAGTCTGGCTGAGATGCTTGAAGACCTTCACATTTCCCAAGATGCCACTGGTGCTGAAGGTGCCTCAATGATGACGTAAGGAGATTGTGCAGTAGATGGTTTGCATATGGGCTGCGGAGTTGAACAAACCTTTACTGCATACTGTTTCAGCTGGAGAAGTTTAAACTTAAATAAATATGACTTGATTGTTCAAAGTACTGAAAAGATTTGGTAGTTTTGCCGTTTTAGATAATAAAAAATTAGAGAATTATTACTGATATCAAGGTTATTTTATGTGCTCAATTTTAACATTTTAACTTTCAATATATGAAACTATTGTATTTTCATACATTGTGCTCAAAAGTTGTGATTCCTTGGCTGTTAACTAAGTAAGCATAAAATCGGCTTTTACATTTGTTTTATAGTGATTGATTTAATGAGCATAGGAAAGTATATGAAATGTCATTTTTTTCAGTATAAATCTGTCAGGCACTTAGATGCACTTTAGATAATTTCATGTTCTTGGGGCAGAGAAATTGTCACTGAACATTCAGGAAGAAAATTGTTTATTTTTTCATAAAATTAATTCTTCAGAAGTTTTGTTTTTCATTTTCTTGGTGCCAGGGATCAAACCCAGAGCCTTGTGCTTATAAGTTAGGTGCTTTACCACTAATCTACATCCTTCCGACACACAAGAGCTTCTATTTTTTTTTGTCAGTTGTGGGGCTTGAACTAAGGGCCTGGGCTTCGTTCCTGAGCTCTTTTGCTCAAGGCTTGTACTCTTTCACTTTGAGCTGCTGCATCACTGTAAAAGCTTCTAAACTGAGGGTTATCTTAATTTTTATTGCAATAGAAGGAAATATATGTAAAATGTTTATCCATATAGGAAATGCAGGATAGTTAATAGTTTACATGATAATTTGTTTTTGTTATTTTGTTCCTGCAACAGCTTAGAGCAGTAGCCTGTTTACATCATAAAAATAAAAGTATTTTTCTATCATATCAAGGATTTTGGTTTAAAATTTTTGTTTTACAAATTGGGAGGGGTGAAATTTTATCATTGAACCATCACCATCAAAAAGAATATTAGATTCTAGCATATAACTGAAGTAAGAAAACTGAGGCACATACATTATAAAACTATAATTTGAATGGGTATGCCTTCTACACAAGAAGATCCATGATGGAAGTGGTGCTGTGGCTCAGGTGGTAGAGTGCTTGCCTTGAGCTGAAGAGCTGAGGGACAGCACCCAGGCCCAGAGTTTAAGCCCCACGTCTGACAAAAACAACCCCCCCAAGAAAATACACCCCCCCAAAAAAAAGATCCATGACTTGGATTTCAGGTGTGCTGAGAATGATATAATATGATACTGCTTATATAAAGAACATGAAATTTGGGCTGGGAAGGTGGCTCAGTGGTAGAGCGCTTGCCTTGCATGCTCGAGGCCCTGGGTTCGATTCCTCAGTACCACATAAGCAAAAAGAAAAAAGCCGGAAGTGGCGCTGTGGCTCAAGTGGTAGAGCGCTAGCCTTAGCTGAAGAGCTGAGGGATAGCGCCCAGGCCCAGAGTTCAGGCCCCACGACCGGACCCAAAAAAAAAAACAAACATGAAATTTAGCCTGGTGCTGGTGACTCGCACCTGTAATCCTAACTACTCAGAAGGCTGAGATCTGAGGATCACAGTTGAAAGCCAGCCTGGGCAGGAAAGTCTGTGAGACTGTCTACTCTAATTGACTACCAGAAAACTAGAAGTAGCAGAGTACTAGCCTTGAGCAGAAAAGCTTAGGGACAGTGCCCAGGCTCTGAGTTCAAGCCCCATGGCTGACTGGAAAAAATAAAAAGAACATCAGATTAAGTAAATGAATGTGCTACTTCATTAATCATCTGCATACCACTAAAGAGATTGAGCAAGTGCTGAGTGGGATGTAAGTTATACCTCAAGGCCTGTATTTTCTCTAGTGGGTCTCTCCATGCATATTCAATTAAAGTTTATGGATCTAAAAGTCATATCCTGTAGTAGGCATAGCTTGTGGTTTGGAGGTAAGCATGATCATAATAAGCTATCATCTGTGGGTTGGATTTTACTTCTGTGTCAAGAATTAAAAAATTGGAAAATAAAGCCATTCGGTCCTGTGTTAATATCACTGGAATGTTTACAGGAGAGAGTACTTCATAGTTTTCCAAAATGAAATTGTGATGTAAGTGCTTTAATGATTTTCCACTGAAAAATTTAGTTCCCTTCTAACTGTAACCCTATTTCTTGGTTGTTCCATCTTTGTGAGTATGGAAACTTGCTAGTTGATGTAATGCTTTGTCAAGGCAAATGAATAAGAGAAAAGCTGTCATCAAGTGCTTGTACAGAACTAAGCAACCTTCGTAAGTCTACCAGTTTAGAGGCTCCACGAATCCACAGCACACTTAGTGTTGTACCAGTCAGTCTGGGTTGGGAAAGTTGGTATTAATCAAGTGCACAGAAGCTGACTTAAAACCAGGTTATAAATCCAACTACAAGTCAGTATGATTATTATGTTGCCAGCCAGTTCTGCACCGGAAGTTATTGTTGGTAGTTAGACATCTGATGAACAAAGAAAGAGTTAAAGGATAAGGCTTGCATTTATGGATGAGATGGTCAGTGGATCAAACAAATTTCTTGCTACAGAAGATAGGAATTCAGGAACTCAAGCCATGTAGTAAGACACGTGTCCCTGGTTATTACTGCATTCCTGCCATAGTCTTCTCCAGCTTCTCTTAGTAAATATGCTCATGCTAATTCTGTACTTATACTACTTTTGATGTTAGTTCAAGCTTTCTTGGCTTATTATTTCAAAAGAGGAATTTCTTTTTTTTGTTTTTTTTTTGGGGGGGTCCGGCTGTGGAGCCTGAACCCTGGGCCTGGGCGCTTGTCCCTCAGCTCTTCAGCTCAAGGCTAGCGCTCTACCACTTGAGCCACAGCACCACTTCCGGATTTTTTCTTTTTGCTTATGTGGTGCTGAGGAATCGAACCCAGGGCCTCATGCATGCAAGGCAAGTGTTCTACCACTGAGCCACCTTCCCAGCCCAAAAGAGGAATTTCTTTTATGTTTATTTATAATTTTTCCATAATGGCAGAGTTACAGAAAGTTACAAGAGTGGTACAAACAATGCCTGAATACTGTATCTAGATTTGTTAAATAGGAACATTTTACCTCCTTGGCTTTCTTTTTCTTGCTTATGAATTATGCTTCATGTAACCATTTAAGAGTAAGGTGCAGGCTAGAGAAATCAGTCCTAGAATTTGTCTTGCATGTTAAAGGCCCTCAGCTCAATCCTCAGCACCAAAAAGAATTAACAAACTGCTAAGTTCTACTTGCTACATATACCTAGGAATATGTTAGTGCCTTCCATCTCTACAAACAAGGACTTTTAGTAACAATGCAATGTCTAAAGCTACCCTAATCAGTAGATGCTATTAAGGTTTCTTTTTTTTTTTTTTTGGGTCTGGTCGTGGGGCTTGAACTCTGGGCCAGGGCGCTGTCCCTCAGCTCTTCAGCTCAAGGCTAGCGCTCTACCACTTGAG
>NW_012267246.1:4853127-4869576 GCF_000151885.1 Dipodomys ordii
CTCTACCACTGAGCCACCTTCCCAGCCCAGATCTCAGCTTCTTGAGTAGCAGGATTATAGGCATGAGCTACTGGCACCTGGCTTAAAATTTACTTTCTTTGTGTGTACTAGTTGTATATTTCTTTTTTTTTTAATTGTTATTGTAAAGGTGATGTACAGAGGAGTCACAGTTACATATGTCAGGTAATGAGTGCATTTATCTTTTAACAGTGTCACCTCTTCCCTCCTGTTCTCCCAGCTTTTCCCTCCTGACCCTTCTTTCCCACAAGTTACATAGTTCATTTTCAACATAGTGTCTAGTGAGTATCACTGCTGCATTTGTTCACCCTTTGTCTCAACATTTCCTTGCTCCCCCTTGCCCTGGCAAAAGGTACAAAAATAAGAAACAGTGACAGAAGAGAAAACAAAATCCAAAAAGTAAAATTACAAAACTCTCTTGTTTCTATTTTTTGGAGTTCATTTCAATAAACATCATTTTATATGATTATGTGCACATAGCTATTGAGCCTTTGTGATAGAAAGTTTGCTTCTTCCAAAATAAAGAAAGCTATTAGGGACGTGTTCTGAACAGATTTTTGTTTTTACTTTAGTAAAACAAAATGATAAAGAGGCCTGTGGACGTAGTTCAGGCATGTTTGACGTAGCATGTGGGATAAGTAGGATTGCTAGAGCATATAGTCAGAACACCTCTGCCAACTTTTCAAAAATGGCTCATGCACTGACTTCCCACCAGCAGTGCATGAATTTCAGTTATCTTTTTCTTGGGTGGTGCTGAGAAATTAGATCAGGATCACACATTCATGCTAGTGATCTCTACCTCCAACCCTCTGTTTTGTGATTGTACTGCACTTCCCTAGTCTTTAATAATACTGAACATCTTTTTCATGTGCTTGTTAATCTGTGTATCTTTGAGAAAATACCTGTGAAAATCTTTTGTCTTTTTTCAAAAGTTGAATATGTCCTGATGACAGAAATGCTTCAAAGTTCTGAAGGCTTGAAAGTCGAATATTAGGGTTCTGTTAGTGATCTGGTGAGGGCCCTTATCCTACTTTGTGTCTTGTACTGTCTAATGGCAGAGAAGAAGCAGCTCTCTGAGTGTCCTCAGAGAGGAGCTAGCCTCATGATCCAACTATCCCCCAGAGGCCTCACCGAATGCTCTGTTAGTTAATCCATAGAATTCTTGTTTTTAATATTCACATCCCAGAATTGACTAATGAAGTCCTATACGAGCTTTTCTCTAATTTTCAACATGTACCTCTATGCATTTTTATGTTTTCCTCCCTGGCTAAGATTCAGCTCATAAGTTAGTGGGAAGGAAACCAAAGATGCAAAGTACCATTTCCATGACATTATGCCAGGGGTACATAACTAGGTCTATCACATGGGTGTTGAACTTGATCACCTTACTGAGGAAGTAAGGTAGTTTAGTTTCTCACTATTACATTAGTCTTTTTCCTCCCTTCCACTGGGAGGGAGTCATGGTAGCTCATAACTAGGCAGTGAGTTGCACTACCACCCTGGAGGGCGAGATAGCTGTGTAAATGATGAGAAATTCTTTTTGTAGCAGTTATATATATCCTACTATTATATATATACTACTTCAGTCATTAATAACAGTTGTCTATCTAATGGGTAGTTATCTTGCACTTCAGGTTATGGATTTGATTCTTATTTGCTTGCTTAAATTATGAGATCATTTTTTTTGAGATGGCTTCATGAATTTTTATTGCATGGTATTATATTGCAGGATCTACATCTGTCTCCCCATTGTTGAGTATCTAAGTTCTCAACATCTGTGTTGTACACAGCTTCAGTGAACAGTCTCATGTCTGTGTTCTTGTGGCTCTTTTGAGAGTTTCTGAAATATATACCCACTGTGCTGGGCAGCCTCTGCAGTGTCTCCTGGAGGCCCCACCTCCTGATTCTCCTTCCTTTGTATTTTAAATAAATCTAAGCTAGTTGTGATTCTCTTCTATCTAATAGATTGTGACAAACCTGATGAGATGTCACTTCTAAGATTAGTACACAAGAATGTTGTGACTTCTGTCTTGCATGCTATTTCTTGTTCTCTTTTTGGAACCCTTGCTCTGTTGTGAATTGCCTGAGGGAGAGGTCTGGTCAACAACCAGCAAAGCCCCAAGGCTGCCACCCCATGTAGTATGCATGGACAGGGATCTAGAGGCCAGTCAGAAGGTAAGTGCACCACTAAATGACTAGGCCTCAGGCGACCCTTATCTACTGTGGTCTTCAGGGTAGAGCTCAGGTAAGCCAGTCTTGATATGTGGCCTCCAGAAACTTTGTCTGAATCCATGAAATCCTGGTGTAATCTGTTGGGTGTAGTATACTACTAATACACTGGGCATGTGATGTTATAAGACTGTCAGTTCTTTCCCACAGTCACTATACTACATTTCTCTTTCCTTACTTTTGCACTAACATTTGGTAATGTCAGACCTTTTTTCCTCTCAATTTTTGCCAACTTGAGAGGTAGAAGTAATACTTGAATTATGCTATTTGTGATTCTTTCTCTCTCTCTCTCTTTTTTTTTTGTTGGTTGTAGGACTGAACTCAGCTCTTCAGCTCAAGGCTAGTGCCCTACCACTTGAACCACAGTGCCACTTCTGGCTTTTTTCTGCTTATGTGGTGCTGAGGAATTGAACCCAGGGCCTTATGCATGCAAGGCAAGCACTTTCCCACTGAGCCACCTTCCCAGCCCATTGTGATTCTCTTTATGATTCATGTTTGTTTCATGTTAATGTGATTTGTTTTTTCTTTTGAGGTACTGGGGATTAAACTCAGGCCTCGTGTTGGTTGCTAAGCACTTTCTACCATTTGAGCCACTTCCTAGTTCTTTGGCATTTAGTTTATTTTTCAGATAGGATCTCATGCTAATTTTATCTGGGCTAGCCTTGGACCTCCTACTTCTACCTGGTGAGAAGATGGGATGACAGGCATGAACATGCTGGCCCTGACCTCCCTTTGATTTCCTGTCCTGTTACTTTGAAGACATTTTTCATATAAATAGCAAAATTTATTTAAACATCCTGTTAAATTTGCATGATGCCCTCTGTTAAATAGTACTATTTCACATTGATATAATAACCACTGACGTTCTTCCATTAAGGCTGTGCTCTTTGAATCTTGTTAGGCAGGACTACTGATACCCAAAATTTAGATTTTTCAAGTAAGTAGAGGTCTTCACGTTGTTAAATAAAACTATGGCTACTTTACCTAAGGTTTGGAGCAGGATGTTGGAGAAGAGTTGTCACTAGCAAAACAACAAAAGCAAACTGATGACTATTACTGATTGTTGCTCACTTCATGTGAGTTTCTTCATACCACTGTTCAATGCTTCTTTTATAAGTAGCGTAACTGCTACCCCATTCACAAATCTGGGTACAGATGAAGTGAGGTCTTTGGATAAGTGACTGAAATCACCCTGAATTCTGGTTTCTTAAATCTAAAGTCCTGGAAACTACAAAATAACAAAGCATGTTGCAAAATAGTAAAAAAAAATTTTCTACTTTATTTTTTCTTAAGTGAAGGGAAAGAGACCCAAACTTTGAAACAATCATTTTAGGCCACCAGGTGGCTCCCGTGCCTGGTTTGTTCTGAAAATCCGAAGCAGTCTTCTCATACTTAGCGTGAGTGAATGGACAGCATCATGAAGGAGGCAGCGCTGGCCTAAATGGTCTTGGAGAAAGCCTACGGAGGAGCTAAGCTGGGTGCAGGGTTAGAGAGCTTGCAGCTCGGCCGTCCCTTTCATGATTGACTTGACTTCTCTTTATGGCAGAGATCAGCTTCTCTAGCAATAGTTTGGCCTTTGTACATTTTTCTATTGATGGGTTATGACTTAGAGCCAGGTTTGGGAGAAATAAAATCTAAAATGTAGACTTGACAATTTAAACATGTCTTTTGATACTTAGTGGGAGTAAGCATTTTATTGCTTTAATTTTAAATGTTGAATTGATACTGAAAAATATCTCATTTTGTACAGACAAACATGGAGTCTCCCTAGTGCCATGTGGGACCCATAGCTTTGTAAAAGTTTCATATTTCGTCTGTGAGGTTGCTTTGAGGTCATTTTATAGTCTTCATATATATTAATTCATAAATAAACTTACCTTTCAAGAGCCCCTAAGTGTTTCTGTGGCCCTTTCCCCAAAGAAAATGGAATCTGTACATGCATCCTGTAAATGAAGTAGACGCTGTGTTTTTCTGTGATACCTGCTTATCCTGGAAGTTATCAGTTTTCTCGTCCCAGCTGGGTCATCTTTTCTGAATTATTGGTATGTGGAGGCAGGGCCAATTGTTAGGCTCTACATTCCTGGAAAACATTATCTCCAGAACCTTCTGACTGCTGTTAACTGTAGCTGGTACTCAGATTTCACTATTGGATATATTTTTCAAAATAACCACCCAAGTAAGATTGGTGAAGCAATAGTCCTTCAAGAAGGAAAAAGAAAGTGGTTCTTGTTTTCTTCCTGGTTCACATGGCTCTGCTGTAGTGGTCCCCTTGGTTCTGCCATCAGGTTGAGTGAGCAGGTGGCTGGGGTAGATGCTGGAGACACACATTTGTACCACCTTTAGAACAGTAGTTCTGCCCCCCTGGCTCTTGTGCTTGTCTTGACTATCTTATAGCTGTTTATATACAAACAAAAACAGTTGAGATTTTATAGGAGACACTGTCTAGGAACATTATGACTGTGCAAGTTGAAGGAGGTGTTGTTTTCTTGCAGCTCTACCAGCAATTGTTCACTATGGCCCTCAGAGATGCCAAGTGCAGACTTCCTTCCTAGCCCTTCTGGAAATGTGGTTGACATTGCCCCTGTGGATGAGTTTTGTTTCAGGAGGGTAAATGAGGTATAGAGAGGGACATGTGAGAGTAGTTTGTGCATTACTGCTACAGTTGGGAACTGCTATCAAAGCTAAGGAATTTTCTTATCCTAGCTGAATTTGTTCAATTTGAGATTTGATAGTAGAGCATTTTTTTTATTGTATGCCTGCTGCTAAGTTTCATTAAACAATTTACTGGGTTTTTCACTTGTTTTTCTGAATTTGTTACCCATCCAACATGTGAGTCTGAAGTACAACTTGCTCAGTTGTACTGGATTTTTCCCACAGTTACCCAGATTGTGAGTTAGGACTTTATGAAACTTAGACAGTTTGCTATACATTCCTCTTACCACATGCAAAGAGGTACATGGATGGTAATGAAAGATAAAGATGAACGTGTTTTGTTTTCTTTGTCAGCACTAGGGTTTGAACTCGGGTCCCTGTGCTGCAGGGCAAGTACTGTCTGACTTGAGGCACTCTGCCAACCCAAGAGTAATTTGATTCAAATGCTTTACAAAACATTTGCATAAAAAATGTAGTAGGTTTTAAGAAGTTAGGTGTTGAGCACAGTGGCTCAAACTTGTAATCCTAGCTACTCAGGAGGCAGAGATAAGGAAAATCACAGGTTGAGAACAGCCCAGGTAAAAATAAGTAAGATCCCATCTTAACCCGTCAGCCTGCATTGGTGACATGCTGTTATCATTCCATCTGTGAGAGGCATAGGTCAGATTGCCTTGCAGCACAGGGACCTGAGTTCAAACCCTAGTGCTGACAAAAACACGTTCATCTTTATTTTTCATTCTGATCCATGTACCTTTTTGCATGTGGTAAGAGGAATGTATAGCAAACTGTCTCAGTTTTGTAATGTCCTAACTCACAATTTGGGTAAGTGTGTGTGGAGGGGGGAGCTGTTGCTGGCCCTGGCAGAGGCAGCAGGTGCGGGACAGAGCTGTGTCTGATAACAACCCTAATTACATTGTGTTTGAGTCTACATTCCCACCCCGGGGGAGCCTGGAGGGAACTTGGGGGGGGGCGCTTGTATGTCTCGGACAAGCACTGTGTCTGCTCCTCCTTTGCCAGTCACATGTTGGGTTCCAGGACCACAGACTTGATCTCAAGTAAGAGGCCTGGATGCACAGATCCATGCAGAAAAAGGGATCCAATTGGGAAAGTTCACTGAGGGGTGCAAGAGGTAAGCAAGAGGGGTGGTTTTCAAAGAGTGGAGGCAATATTGGACAGAGAGGAAGCCGGGGTTGAAGCTAGAGCTAGACCCTGAGTTTGTCATGAATGGATCTAAGAGTTTTGTGTTAAAAGAACAGGTTACTGGAGCCTCCTGTCTTGACTTGAGCTTGCTTAATGATAAAATGAGGCCTAATAATTTAAAATATTTACTGCTCTTTAAGAAAGCTGTAGCCTTGGTGGCTCAGTGGTAGAGCGCTTGCCTTGCATGCCTGACGCCCTGGGTTCGATTCCTCAGCACCACATAAGCAAAAAGAAAAAAGCCGGAAGTGGTACTGTGGCTCAAGTGGTAGAGCGCCAGCCTTGAGCTGAAGAGCTGAGGGACAGCACCCAGGCCCAGAGTTCAGGCCCCACAACCGGACCCAAAAAAAGAAAAAAAGCTGTAGCCTAACTGTGAGAAAAGAATTGTGCTGGAGAATAGATAAACCAAGAAAAGGATTTTTTTTTTTAAAGAAGAGGTAGAAAGCAAGGGGATGGAGTAAGACAAGTTTGAATTGAGTTAGAAACGGTGGCAGGTGCAGGAAATGGATGGATTGGTGGTGGGCGTTAAAGGCATGGGAAGGCTTTGAGGGCCATGGTCACTGTAGGAATCCTGAAGCCATACAAGCCCTTTCCCATGCGGAGACCCTCAGCGGGGTCTGGGCTCAGACAACAACACTTGCTCCGTGGAGCACAGCTTCAGTCTTTGTTTTTACCTGGAGGAGATGAGCACAGGGCTGCTCCTTAGGAAGAGGAATGCTGGGGAGGATGCAGCCCACTGATGCCATGGCCTGGGTGCTGGAGAAGCCTTCCCCAGGCCTGACCCCTGGGGTCACGTTGACTGGGCTAGTCTTGGAGGCAATCTTGTTTCAGAGACAGAGCCTGGAGAAGTACAAGGGAGGAACGAGGAGATTGGGTCTAGGCCAGTGTAAGCATGCACGGCGACCTGTTAGTGCTCCACCTTTATGGAGCACCGAGTTCGGAGGAAATTGCCCTTGATAAAATCATACAAAGGTCACAGGAAGGGGACCACTGTCTGGTGTGAACCTCTGCTTTTCCAGTCACAATAGGCTTGCAGCTGTGGAAGTCCAGTGAGGGGAGTTCATGCTAACTCAAAGGGAGTGTATACTCATTCAAGGGATTTCATTGTGATATTTCCATACAGGCCAATGATGCACTTCGATCATATTCACCCCTTCTGTCTCCCTCCTCACCCCCTCTCTCCCACTTCTGCTTCTGTGTCCCCATCAACTTCAGCCTTAGTTCAACTTTCTCCTGAATACCTGTTTTTTTAATTTTTTTTAATATCTTGATTATCAGGGAAATAGTCTGCTTGTGCTTGAACATGGGAAAGCAAAGAGTCTGCCAACCCTGTTGTTTGGCAAAGGAGTGGTTGTTGTAGACGCAGAGTTGGCATTTGGTCACATTTGGGTGACACCAGTGAATTGGCTTGGGGACTGGGCAGGTTTCCCAGCTCCACCTGTGGGCTGACTCACCCTGACTGCCTGCAGTGCCTCTCTGTGGTATGTTTTCTGTTTGGCTCCATTGCTTCTTGCTGGTTGAAAAGGTGACCTTTCACCAGAGACCTGTGCTGGCCTCCGCCTCTCTCTTGAACTAGAGCCTGTCTGCTCTGGCCTCTCTCCCCGGAATGCAGACCTCCAGCTCCTTCATGTTTTTTCATTGGGAAGCATGCAAGTGTGAGTTGCTCTAAGGTATGAAGTATATATCAGACATCAAGACCTGGCCTTTCATCGGTTTGGCTATCAGGGTAGATCTGGAAAACAAAGCCTGTGATTTATTGGACCCAACTGTATTAAGAACTTACAAGACTCCATTAGTACATACCATCTTGTTTTTTTTTTTTTTTTTTGGTCGGTCGTGGGGCTTGAACTCTGGGCCTGGGCGCTGTCCCTGCACTCTTCAGCTCAAGGCAAGTGCTCTATCCCTTGAGCCACAGCACCACTTCCGGTTTTCTGGTGGTTTATTGGAGATAGGAGTCTCATGGTCTCTCCTGCCTGGGCTGGCTTTGAACCGCGATCCTCAGATCTCAGCCTCCTGAGTAGCTAGGATTACAGGCGTGAGCCACCAGCGCCCGGCATACCATCTTGTTTTTATGAATCCATTACAATAAGATTTTAAAAGTGATGATTTGATTCCAGTACTGCATTACTATAGTGATAGGTACAAAACAGCTGATCACCGGCAATCTCCATAGCCTGGCCTTTGTCTCACACAATTCTGTAAGACCTTCAGAGTCATCTCTGAGTTCTTACTTGGAAAGTCCACAGAACTTGCTCGCTTGCCTTTGGAGTGAGTGGCTCTGAAAGGCAGATTGAGGGTGCACTGTAGTCCCGTGGTTCAGGATGTGTTTATTAAGTGGTGTGTAGTCTGATATGCTGTTCTAACTGGTGGGAACAGAGCAGAGAAGAGAATACATTTTCTCTTTGGAGTGTAGAAACATGGTGAAAAATCAAATAGAATGGGAGAATTGGTTCTGAGAGCATCTAGAGTACTGAAGAGAAAAGTCAGGCATGTATGTAAGCTGCTAGTTTGGGAAAATAAGTAGAAAAAGGGTATGTTAAAATACTGTCTGGGAAGGCTGTGCTGAGCCGTGTGGTGAGTGTGAAGTCAGGAAGGAGGCATGACTGAGCGCATGGATGTGGAGGCTGAGTGAGCAGTAGATACAGAGGGGGAGGAAGGGCCTACTGTGTTTAAAACCAGGCTGATGATGCCATTAGCACGTGATGCCCAGGGCTTCCTGCAGCCAAGTGATGTCATAAAGGCTTTATCATCTCACCTGATCTTCCATGTTTCCTTCCCTTCCCGTTTACGCCTGAAGTAACAGGCCTGGACAGGTTTTGTAACCTGGGGAGCCCAGGCCTTGTGGTTTGGGTCTGTGCACTCAATTCTCCACTCTGCAGCCTGTGTGTCATGTCATCCTGTGGAGAAGCCAGGCAGGGCAGGTAAGCACAAAGACTCTTGATTTCTAGGCGAACACCAGGCAGGAGTGGAGCTGTGGCTCAAATGGTACAGCACCAGCCTTGAGTGAAAAGAGCTGAGGGGCCAGTGTCCACGCCCTGAGTTCAAGCCCTAGCAGGAAAAGACTGAAAAAGCTGTTTCCTATTAGGTCCGTGTGATTTTCATCTGTTGGTCTCAAAACAAAGTATTGAGTCATTTTCTATTCAACTCACCTATAACATGTCAACAGAAAGCCAGGAGATGGTACCATTTATTAATTCCCTTCATTTTACAATGACTGGACCTAACTGTGGGTAGCCACCATTATCATCACAGATTGAGGAGCAAACTCTCCATCATCCTTACTTTTCTTTGTTTCTCAGCTGTGGATGGGGTAGTATCTTCACCTTCCCTGTAAACTAAGGTGCCGCAGGGGGGGCTGTTTACCTTTGAGGAGATGTTCGGTGGGCCTGGCACAGCCTGGCTGATATTCACTGGGCCCCACAGTTCTCCAGCAAGACTTTGGCAGTGTGAGTGCTGCACATAGCTCAGCCCCCAATGCGTGCTGTTGGTTGTTTGCACACAGCATGCTGCTCTAGAGTCCAGACCGGGTGCCTCGTTCTGGTAGCATGTTGCTGTTGCCAGGCTGCATGCAGAGCAAATGACCTTGGAAGTGAGCCTCAGGAGCTTCTTACCCCAGCCCAGAGTCCTGTCTTAACCTGAGACATGCAGGTTGGTAATTTGCCTGAATAATAGCTTTTACAACCTGTGTTGCACAGAACGGGCCTCCTGGGATCTTCTCAGCCCAGCAGGTCAGCCACTCAGCTGCTTTTTCCCTTTTACCTGTGAGAAAAGTCAAGGCTGGAATGGGTTCTGACTTGCCCTGAGTTACAAAAGCACCAGGCCCAGCCCCACCAGATGGGCCCTGCAGACCTCATCCAGAACTTCCTATTAGATTATAAGCTGGCTACCACCTCACTGCGAAGGAGGCTGTGACAGATGGCCTGGGACGAGAGGACAGACTGGAAGGTTCTGTTTCTCTCTTGCAGAGTCACACTGCATCCTGACTGCATCACTTGTTAGCTGTGGGCGGGTTACTTCGCTTCGATGTGCCTCAGTTTATCCATCTATATGAGAACCATGCTGTAACCCATAAGGCTACTGGGGAATCAAATGAGATCATTTATGTCAGGCACTAGCCCAAGCAAGCAGGCACTAATTGAAGCCTCTTAGTGTGATCTGAGAAACTGAAGTACTCATTCACCTACCTACCAAGCACCGGCTCCACTAGCGTTTGCACTTGAACCTCACAGTCTGCGTTCAGAAGGGCAAATGTAAGAACAGCCTACCACAGAAGAGGCAGGCCTTTGCTGAAGTGTCCATCAACTCATCCCAGCCTATCAGAGTGGCCCTGACAGGAGAGACCACAGGACAGCAAAGTATTGATAGCTTTGAAATAAAGGAAATCACTGCTAACCAGTCTGAACATTTTGGTGTGTTCTTTGCTTTCAATAGGTGGAGTCCGATTGTCTAAAGACTTACAATTTGCTTTCTTCTCTTCGTGTGGGTGTTGTCTTTGCATTCTCTTAGTAGTCTGTAGATACCAGTTCTCAGTTGCATCATACCCCGTAGGATTACTGTTTACTGCCAGTTTGGTATTTTCCTATTAGAAATGACTCTAGAATTAAACATCTTGTTACATAAATCTTTGAGCTTTCTGATTATAATCTTAGAATTACAACATTGAAGGGGCACACAATTTGAGAACGTGGTGAACTGTCGCCTAGAGCTATGTGTTCATTTCTGCTCTGGCCAATCAACAGAGAACATGAGTGGCACGTGTCGTTCAAGTCTTTTGGCATTTCCTCCTGACCAACGTCTCCTTCACTCATCATTCTAAAGTCTCTGAGTTAGGTCTGCCGGTGGTTTCAGACACGTTGTCTCTCTGGATACTTCTCTGCTCAGCTGCAATGTGACTCTTAAGAATGAATGCCCTTTCCCTTGGTTTAGTTTTCCTCAAAGCACTTACCACCATCTAACATTGGGCAGAGAGTACTACAGGTTTTGTCCTGATCTTGCTGTATCTCATAATAAGAACAGAGGCTGCTACCTAGAAGGCTCTTCATCAGTACTTGTGGAGTACATGTCATTTATAAACAAATTCACATACTTTCAAATTTGAATTTGTAGCCAGCCTACTGAGTTGAATTGCCTGATTGCAAGCTGAGTTTCTTCATTCTCATTCATTCACCCTTTGTCTTTTTAATGTCCCTTATAAACCCCAAACATACATAGATGTGTATATGTGTGTATATATTTGTGTGTGAATAGATACATATGCACACATACATAATTCCTGTCCTTTTGTTATTCTGATGTAAACTCTTAAGAACTTTGTTAAGGGTATATTCTCATTTTCAGAGCAGTGTTTAGCATAGGAGTTCAAGGAACACCCTTACAAAACAGGATGTTAATTTAAAAAATATTTCTTGACCATATGCTGTGTAACTGGCCCAATCTTTTCCTAAGAGAGGAAATCTGTGCCCAGGTATGAAAAAGAAACCAGTAGTATGGGGTCTCCTAACCCTGCTGCGAAGGGCTTTACAGGCAGCATCACCCCGAGCTGAGCTTGAGGGGTGACAGCAAGAACGCTGGGCTGAGCAAGAGCAGGGACACTGGTGGAAGGAAGGACATCTTGTCATGATGGGAGACGGTCCCCGTGTTGGAGAGGAGCCCCACGGAAGCCAAAGTGCTGTCATGACAGGCTGGTCGCCGGGCTCTGCTCGCTCAGGTCGGTGCAAGAATTTGCCATGAACAGATTCCTTTTATCAGCCACTGTCAGCATTTGAGAGGAAGGACAAAGCAGCAAAAATCAATCTTCCTATCAAATCCAGCAAGTCAGCGGGTTGCAGCGTTGATACACCATCTGAGCTCTTGGGTCCGAGCTAGGATGCTTCTTCTCAATTAGCCTCCTTCCTGTCTGGTGAGGAAACCTAGTTACAGCCCCAGCCATCCATGAATGGAAGCCTGGAATGTTCCATGGCTCTGTGATACATCCCTTGGGAAAGTTTATGTGTGTGCCTTTGAAATACCTTCCAGAGTGTGTCTCCTCTGTGCAAAAAGTAAAAATAAGAGAAAGATATAAATACCTCAACCAGCTAGCAATTCCCAGTCTAAACAACTCTAGAGAGCAATAAGATGAAAACTCTCCTTTTCCACTCCAATCATGCATATAATTAAAAAATACAAACATTACATTTAGTACTTGGAGGAGACTTTGAAGTGATCAGAAGAGCTGAATTCAGTTGCAGGAAACAGAAAAGCCACATTCTGAGAGGTAGAATTGGGAGTTTTTATCTTATCGCAGAGCCCTGCGGCTGGCTGCAGGTGAAATCTTGTCTCAAAGACCTGCAACCCAGAATAGCATTTGCACAAAGCTTTTCAAGACAAAAACCACATGTTTAGGGTAGAGACTCAGGCCCAACAGAAGCAAACCCTCTAGGGAAGTACTCTGGGGCCAGCTAAACTTTCCATATAGGGAAGCAGTGAAGTTTGAGCAAATCAAACCATCTAGAGGGATAATAGCAAACTCTCCAGGGGCTAAAGAGCGTCTGCAATGTGAAGAATGGCCTGTCTCACCTCTAGGCCTTTTGGAGCTGGGTGGAAAGCCCCCTCCACCCAGCAAGGCACCAGGCTGGCTGTGCGGACACAGCATATTGCTTAGACCCAGTCTCCTTATCTCAGGGCAAAGCTGCTGTTTCTTGGGACATTGTTGGGTCAGTATCTACCTGGGTAGAAAGAGGACAACAGGGACCTGGGAAGGATGTGGGGTAGGGGAGGCTGGACCTTTGAGATGAGACTTTCTGCACAGCGAAAAGAGACAGGGGAGGACTGCACTCTTGGGTTTGACATGAAAAGCCATGTAAGCTAGAGGCCTCCCATGTAGACCCAAACAAATACACGCTGAAATGTAATTCCCCTAAGGTCATAAATGAACCCTTTAAAAGCAAGTGATTTAATTTGTACAAAGTTTGAGCTTAGTACTTGAGCCATACTACAAGTCCTTTTAGCCTTGTCTGATTTTGTTTTGTTTTGTTTGTTTGTTTCCTGTGTAGATGGGCTGCCAGGCACATACTAGTATGCACAACTTTTATTGGGTGGAATGGGATCTTTTGAGAGATTTTTTTTTTTTGCCCGAGCTGGCCTCAAACTACAATCCTCCCCAGCTCCACCTCCCAAATAGCTAGGATTACAGGTGTGACTTTCTTAGTCACACTTCTACGTTTCTCAAGGTTATAATTTCAATTCCTTAGCTTCTGAGGCTAGAGATGCTTATCTGTGGTCACATGGACTACAGAAACTGGCTTGAAGTGGGCTTAGTTTGAAGCTCTAAGAGAGTTTAGAATGACTCAGTTTTACTTTAGGGCCCTATTCACTGAGTGAGCTGAAGTCAGATAGCTGAAAACTCTGCCTTTCTCCTAGTCCCATGGCTTTTAATCAGGGAAAAAACAAATCAAGATGGGAAGCCATGTTTAGTTGGTGACAAAGGATTTCCCTTAGATAGGAACATGGCAAACCATTTGTAGTAGCTACCAGAGTCTTGAGTGTGTATTTTCTTGCATTTGATTGAGCTCCAGCTCAGAGAAGTCAACTCAGAGGAAAATTAAGGACCAGATATTAAGACTCTGAGTACAGGCAATTTCTTCCAACATTGGTTGTGGTGAAGGACTTACATTTTACTTGTTCCTGCCCTACTTTATTGGTGAGGGATAGCTGTATAGTTAACTAATGAAGTTTTACTTTCTCTTTGAAGGTGCTAATTAATACTTCAGGTGAAGGTTGAAATAGTTCTTCACTATCCGCGATTAGAGTGCACACTAGACTACAGAAAGAATCCCAAACACTGGAAGGAACCTAGAGACTGTGTACACAGCACCCACATTTCACAGGGAAGAGCCTGAGGCCAGAAGAGAGCATTCCCTTTGAAGGGAATGGTGGCTCAGGAGGTGTTTACGTATGTGTGGGTCTGTTCAGGGACAAAGGCTATCCTATGGCTGGGTTGCCACAATGCAAAGATAATTATGGGATATGAAAATATTCCATAAAGTATCAAGATGTACCCATGGGAAAAATGGCTCCAGACAAAGTCACTGATTTACCTAAGGGCCAACAGTAATGATGATTTGGGATTCAGGTTCCATGATTTCAGCCCAAGGCCCTTACATCCATATTGTGCTACCTCCAACTGTGTCCTTGTAAGTACAGTACAACATAGAACCCTGGAGAATATTCACACACACACACACACACACACACAGAAATCTTTGCTAGTAAGATTGCTCATCATTTCCCTAAATTTAGTCAACCCACGACTAGCCAAACTAAGAACAAGAAACCTGTCAGGTCTGCATAGGGACACCTCCCTCCCTTTTGGCTAAGTTTCCACCCAGTATCTGTTACCTAGGTAACTGGCAGACCTGGAAGCAGTCACCTGCCCCTTCTGCTAGCTCACATCCTGGACCACCTCTGGTCACATGCCTCCCCTCTGACTCTAGGAGGGTCCCAGACCCTGAGGTCACATCCAGATCCAATGTGGTCACACCTTTCCCTCACCTGGCCTCACCTCTTCCTGTCCCTGGCCTAGATAAGTCCTGACCCAGAGATGGGTTACTCCTCTTCATTCCCCTCCCCCCCCTTTCCTTTTCAGCTATGCTTCTCTACCGTGCGTGGTGGGGCAGCAGTTCAGTAAATAAACTTCTTTTTCTGCCTGAATAGCGCGTGGTGTTCTCCTCATCAGCTACCTAAGGAAATCTACCTATTTAATATACCTTACATATGGTGCCATGACTCGGATGGGGTTTTTGAGTTGGAAATGTTAGAATTTCCTAACCACCCCTTTTCTGTGAACTGAACTGCCTGGAGACACCACACAAGACTTTTCACCAATACCGTTGCTGGCCTTCACATCCACGTCCACACCACTTCTCTACTCTGGTGAGTGAAACTACTCTACGGCTCTCTGTTGCTCAGGCTCTGTCCAGACGTGGCACCACGCCAGAGAGCTCCTACGGCCTTTAGCTGAAAGGCTGGTCACCTCTGAAGCCGAGGATGCTTGGCTTTGGGGGCTTGGCCATTTCTCTCTAGCAGGCTCTGGGGGAAGTCGGGATGCTGCTTCTTCCTGGTCAGCTCTCCTTCACTCACCAGACTGACTCTCCTTTAATGGGGTGCTGCGAGTCACGTCCGAGCCATGAAACCCCTTTGAAATGCCTCCTGCGCTCCCTGGAAAGCCAGAGCGCCTCATTTTTTGCCATTCTCGATGTACACAGTTTTTGCTACTGCAATGGTAAATGGTCAGAAGTCTGTTTACTTTCAGGCTCTCTTTGCTCTCTCTCTGCCAATCATGTCTAACTTTCCCTATCTCTCCCTTTCTCTTTTCTACCACATTTTGGCTTATGCCCTGAAGAGTGAGACACAGGCTGGGTCCCAGGGACCCCCCCAGGTTCCCTCTCAAAGGCTAGCCATTCTAGGTTTGAAAACTGTCAGAGTTGCCATTTATTTAGGTTTTCTTTGCGTTTTTTTTTTTCAGAAGTTCGCCATCTTGGCCACATGGTGGGTTAAGGATTGGGTCTCATCTGACTCTTAACCTTCCACTAATCTTACTATTCCACCCACTGCGGCCTCTTCTGCAAGGCCCCCTCCCCTGCGGGACCCCTCCTCTGCCTTTGTAGTGGGGGTAGAACCTGAAGCTCCATGTGTGCTAAAAGCAATGCACCCTCATTGTCAACATCTTTAGCTCTCTCTAGCATTGACCATTTGGCAGACACACCCTCTTGGCATTGTGGGAGCTCAGCTGCTATTTCACACCAACTCCATTTCACGCCGACCTCAACTTGATTCTGTGTGTGTGTGTGTCTATATGTGTATGTCTGTGTCTGTGTAGTCTTGTTATCTGGCATTGTAATCAAGTTATTTGGCTTAAATTGTCTGAGCTTCCTGAAGTTTGTTCAGTTTGGATTCGTAGTTCAGTACTAGCCAGTCTACATACAGTCCAGATCCAGTCCATCTCTTCCAACCTGGAAGACAGGCCTCACTCCTGCCTAGACCATCTTGACTATCTCCACCATAGTAAAAGTAGACTGGAGTCTCACTTGGCTCCATTACACATAGCTGATTTCTTGGTGAAAGCTTGCTTTGGATTTGCAAAAGCTAAGGGTCTTTCTGTAACTTTGGTTAACTTAAGCACTGTTAGGGTTACCTGAAAGAAATCAATACTGTATCTGTGCTAAAATTCTCATCACATCTAACAAGTTTTGTCCTTTCAGAATATTTGTCAGTCAATTCTTTTTTTTTATTATTTTATTTTATTTTATTTGTGAACATACTGTACAGAGGGGTTACAATTACATGGGCAGGATAATGCGTACATTTCTTACCAAG
>NW_012267246.1:4870746-4890916 GCF_000151885.1 Dipodomys ordii
GTGTTTCCGGGTCTCTATTCAGAAAATTTCGGCCTGAGCCAAGGAGACCTAGGGTTTCTCCTATTCCATCCTGTAATGCTTTCAGAGTGTCTGCTGTGACTTGGAGATCTTTGTCAGTCAATTCTTGATAAGAACCAGGTAAACTCTACTTATTCGACTTGATCTCCTTGTTTCTTTAATTGGAAATAATAAAGAGCTTTTGTGGCAAAGATTGCAGTTCAAAGCCAGCCCGGGCCAGAAAAATCCCTAAGACTCCATCTCCCAACTAACCTGCAAAGAGCCAGGCTGGAAGCATGGCTCAAGACTCTTAGCTCTAATTAACCAGCAAACACTGGAAATGGTACTGTGACTCAAAGTGGTAGAGCACTAGCCTTGAGCAGAAGTGCTCAGAGACAGTGCCCAGGCCTTGAGTTCAATCCTTCTTGAATACCAACTGGCACAAGCCATCCCAGCAATGAGCACCTAGACTCAGCCAGTCTGGGGAACAAGGGACCATGGAGAGAAGTAAGAGGAGATGATGTCATATCATGTGCCTGCCCTTTCAAAATTAACCAGAGCCAGGAGGTCAATAGAAGTAAGAAGCTTGCTCATCTAATGTCCATACCTGTCTGCCTTTTAACTGGACAGGAATTTACATTCTTGCCTTTGTTACCTGACTTCTCCTCTACCTAGTGGCCAGATGTCAGAAGTAGCTAGGGACATTTCTACCAACATTTTTCAGCCCCAAGTCCTTCCTCTTGCCATTTATTTGCTCTCTAGTATTATTTTTCCAGCCCCTCAATGTCTCATGAGACTTCTCCAAGAGACTTGCCTCCTCCTGACTTCATCTAAGGATTCACGCCTGCCAAATGACTGCTGCTGCCTGCTGCCTTCTCCCAGAGGGGACCACATCTCAGCCTTTTACCCCTACAGTCAATGCCCCTTGCCAGCAGGGAGTAGCCAGAGAGAATCTTCTCCCCTCTTCATAATTATCAAAAGGCTGGAATGTAAGATCTGCTAAGTTTCTACCCAGTATCTGTTACCTAGGTTAACTGGCAGACCTGGAAGCAGTCACCTTCCCCTCCTGCTAGGTCACATCCTGGGCCACCTCTGGTCACATGCCTCCCCTCTGACCCGAGGAGGTCCCAGATCCAGTGTGGCCACACCTTTTCCCCACCTGACAACACCTTCCTGTCCCTGGATAAGTCCTGGCCCAGAGATGGGTCACCCCTCCCCCCACCCCTTGCCTTTTCAGCCATGCTTCTCCACCATGCATGGCAGGGGCAGCAAACTTCTTTTCCTGCTTGAATAACGCATGGTGTTCTCATCGGCTACCTAATGAAAACTACCTATTTAATATACCTTACAAAACCCACTGCAGGTCTGAACTCAGGGAGCTGAACTTTGGGCCTAGGCACTGTCCCTCAGCTCAAGGCTGGCGCTGTACTACTTGAGCCACAGCACCACTTCAGTTTTTTTTTCCTGCTTATGTGGTGCTGAGGAATCGAACTCAGGGTTTCATGCATATGAGGCAAACACTCTACCGCTAAGCCAACCTCCCAGCCCTGTGATTCTGTTTTGAAATGGAGTGTGTTAACAATTTGTCACAGATTGCTTGAGGTTTCTGGTGTTTCTCTCCCACAAGAAGCCCACGTGGGGGCTGGGAAGGTGGCTTAGTGGTAGAGCGCTTGCCTTGCATGTATGAGGCCCTGGATTCAATTCCTCAGCACCACATAAGCAGAAAAAAACTGAAGTGGTGCTGTGGCTCAAGTGGTAGAGCGCTAGTCTACAGCTGAAGAGCTGAGGGACAGCTCCGAGGCCAGGATTTCAGGCCCTATGGCCAGAAAAAAAAAAAAGAAGCCCAGGTGACCTTGGGTCCAGTGTTTGGGGGGCTCTGTGGAGAGGTGGAGGATGTGGGGCTGGAGCCAGGCAGGGCTGGTGTAACTGGATATGAAAAAACAAGCCTTCCTCTTTTGGCAGATGCCCCAAAGGTTTTGGCTAATGAATAGGAGGCTGGTCCCAGCTGGGGCAGTGGGAAGGAGGGTGGAGCAGCAGAGATTTATTGTGAGGTCTGACTTGGCAGGAAACTCTTCTGAGACCAGCTTGCTCCATCTCTGTTCAGAAGTGGGTGTTGGTACGCTTGGGTGTGGGCTGTGTGCACCTAATAATTAGAGCTTTTTATCAGATAGGGCTGCTCCAGTGACACAGCTCCCTAAGAGCTCCCATCCTTTCCAGGGGGCTAGGCAGAAACTGGCCAGCCTGGCTAACACGGTGACAAGGCCATTAGTCACCGCTGAAGGGCTGTATTTTCTATTTTGATTATGATAAAAATCTTGATAGTTTTACACATTTGCACAAAACTGAATTTTACAATCAATGTTGATGAGCTAATCTTGAGTTGTTATTTTTTAATCTTGGCTTTTCTAATGCATTTCCTTCTTTCCTTTCTCCTATTGTACAGCAGATCAAAGTCTGCTCTTTTCCTGGGGGGCCGGGCTGGGGGGAAGAGGGAAGGTTAAGGTTGGGAAAAGAGCAGAAGTTGTCTTCAGGCCTTCCTGGATTTAGGGACAGGTGGGATGGGTGGGGGTTGGAAAACACAGACAACATATTGGCCAGAAAGCCAAAAGAAAACCCAGATTTCTCTAAGGACACAAAGAGATTTCCCAGGACTGGATGGAAGAAATAAGAGAATGGAACTGGGAAGTCTCAGGGCAGAGAAGGAACATGGCCTGAATCTTTCAACATTCATCTAGCTCCTTGTCCACCAGCCCTTGTTCCAAGAGCAGAGAGCAAACAAAAATAAAAATCATTGTCTGCAGGAGCTTATGTCTTGGTGACTATTAAAACAGAAGGAATCCTTATGTGTAGCCAACTCTTCTAAATGCCTGACATATATTTTCCTCCCCTACCAATGAGATGCTCTATTCCCAGGTTGCAAATGAAGAAAGCCAGGCATTAACAAATTACATAATTTTGCGATCTCATGGCTAGAAAGGAGCTGAGACCTGATAAACTAGCTTTGATCTTCTTAAACTGCTAATGGTACACTGTTACTAAATCCCTAGGTAGGGCTCTGAAGAGATGACAAGACACTAGACACCTGCTTGGGACAAGGAGGGATTCCCACACCCACATAGATCTGGAAGTTTCTGTGGCTCCAGTTGAGATGCTGGATGGTTCTGGGATAGCTAGCCCACAAAGTACTGGGGACCACAGAGGGGTAGAGAGCCAGCGCTGAAAGGCTGGTTTTTTTTCCATCTTCAGCAGGATGAAGCTCAAAATCCAAATTAAATTGAGTTTAAAAGAATAAAATAGCCAGGTGCAGGTGGCTCACGCCTGCAATCCTAGCTACTCAGGAGGCTGAGATCTGAGGATTACAGTTCAAAGCCAGCCTGAGCAGGAAAGTCCAGGAGACTCTTATCTCCAATAAACCACTAGAAAACCGCAAGTGGCACTGTGGCTCAAGTGGTAGAGCGCTTGCCTTGCACGCATGAGGCCCTGGGTTTGATTCCTCAGCGCCACATAAGCAGAAAAGGCCAGACGTGGTGCTGTGGCTCAAGTGGTAGAATGCTAGCCTTGAGCTGAAAAGATGAGGGACAGCGCCCAGGCCCAGAGTTCAAGTCCAGCGACAAAAAAAAAAGGAATAAAATCATAACCAAATAACTGAAAAAAAAGAAAACCAATGAAGAGATGAACTATTTTCTCCAGATGTGATTTGTGGACCAAGATCCAGCTATTCTCAGATGTGGATCAGAGAGGCAGATGTGGCCGATGGGCGGAGCCGAGAATGCTGATGTCCCCCTCACATGTCTGTCCCCAGACCAGGGCATTGTAAAAGGAGAACTGAAGTCTTCAAGGTTGCTAGAGACACACGCTGAATCATATTAGAATTTCCAACCATTTTTGCAGAGAAATCAATTGTTGGAAGGCTGTATAGCTGAGGTCAGCTAACAGTCTATGGACAAAACAGTCTATGCACAGTATACAAATATAATTATTCTCTTGAGTACCAACATTTCTGAATACTTGATCCCTCTATAAACAAACCAGGATCTGCAGTAGAACGTAACTCCTGGGGGATGTGGTTTAAAATTGAAATGTTCTGATTTGGTGTTATCAGCTGCCTTCACTGGAGAACGCTTTCAAATCTGCCCTGCTTGTTAGAGTCATGACACAGGAGGGTCACACAAAGATCCTGTCTCCACAGGGGGAAGTGGGTTCAGATTCTCTCGGTACAAAGAAAAGAGCAGATTGTGGTGGCACACACCTGTAATCCTCGTATTTGAGAGGCTGAGGCAGGAAGATTGAAAATTGAGAGTCAGTTTGGGCTATATGGCAAAATCCTAGCATTCATAAATGAGTAAATCCATCAATGGATTTAAAAAGCAGAAAAAATAGAAGTTACTACTAATCTTGAAGGGCTTTTTAAAATCTTTTTATTTTTATTTTTTTTTAAAATTATCTTTAAGTACTTGTGTAAGGAAGTTCCCATTCTACAGAACAGTACATGAATACAAGGTGTCTGACGACATTGGCACTCATCACTTCTAACCCATTTAGAGGGCTTTTTTTAAAGCCAAACTTTTCTGAAGGTGTCTGTTTTTCTTGATACTTTTGATTATTCATCCAATTATTCTAAATCCTTTTTTTTTTTTTTTGAGGTCGTGGGGCTTGAATTTAGGGCCTGGGCACTGTCCCTGAGCTCTTTTGCTCAAGGCTAGTGTTCTACTTCCAGTTTTCTCATGACTAATTGGAGGTAAGAGTCTCCACAGACTTTCCTGCCTGGACTGACTTTGAACCATGATCCTCAGAACTCAGCCTATTGAGGATTACAGGCATGAGCCACCATTGCTAAATGCAATGTTTTCACGAGTTTCCACAAATAATGTATCGAATTGGTTTGTCTTGCTCTTACATTAACTGCTCTGTCTAGGCTGTGATGAAATAATATATGTTTTCTTCTTGAGCTTTTAAGAGCATTTCTATAAAACTGGGGTTATTTACTGTTTGATTATGCACTGCTCTTACTCTTAGAATTCATGGACTTCGTGCCTTCTGGAATTTAGAGTCAGGCCAGTTTCTTGGAGAGATGTAGTGAGAACTTGTAGTCTCCACTTGCTGTCGATTCCTTTTCACCTCTTAGAAAATCAGGCTCTGGGAACGAGGCTCTCTGCTTTCAGCACTCACCTTTCCAGGGACTAGGACCTTTCAGTGTCTGTCTGTGTTTGCCAGCCGACTCTTCCACAAGTGCTGAGAGGATGTCTTGCTTTGCCTTGCCGGGCCTGTAGAGACCCCTCACCCTGTTCTGAGTGAGCCTGGGGCATGTGTTTGTCCACAGGGTCCAATAAAGAGGGAGGACAAAGAAATTAGAGCAGTCGCTGCTCTCCTACATTTAAAGACATAGTTCTGAACATCAGAAGTCCCAAGTTACTTCCAGGGCACTGAAGGCCAGGCATTGGAAGGGCTGGCGCTTCCTGGAGGGTCTGGGGGAAGAAGATGTTGCCTGGCTTCCTGCACTTTCCACTGTTGGCCTGTATTCTTTGGCCCTGCCCTTCCGTCATCTTGAAAGCATCTCCTTCCAATCTCTGTTTCTGGTATGGCATTGCTTTCTCTTTGACTAGAACCACTTCTGCCTTTTTCCTCTGAAGACCACTGTGAGTATCGTGTGGCACCTGGGTATCTAGAATCATCCCCTAAGTCAAGATCCTGAAGGATAGCATTCCTAGGGCCTGGCTATTGGGAGGTGGATATATTTGGGAAACCATTGTTCAGCCTAGCACAAGGCACAAGAGTGAGCCTCACAATGGAGCCCTCCCCTCTGCCCTCTTCTCCCCCCCTCCCCCCATGCCACTCTGGCATATCAAGGCTGTTGAATGAAGCTGTTTGGGACAGTATCAGAAAATACCTTGGACTGGCTAATTTATAAACCATAGGAACTTGCTGTCTACAGTTCTGGGGGCTGGGAAACACAAGATCAGGGAGTCTTAGATCAGGTGTCTGGCAAGGGCTGGTTCTTCAAGAACAAGACGTCTTTTCCCCTGCACCCTCACTTAGGAAAAGGATCTAGGAGGAGCCTTTAAGCCTTTTCTTTATAAGGGCACAAATCCTTTCCTTGAAGCAGGGCCTCAATCCCAGAGGACCTGCCTTTTAATGCCAACACCTTAAGACTAGTCTTGAACAGATAAATCTGGGAGACCACAGCATCTCAGTGTCCCTGTTCTCTGGGCTTTCCTTCAGAATCGAGCAGGAATTACTTTCAGCTGTTCTCTCTCTCTCTCTCTCTGTTTGGTTTGCTTGTTTTGTTTTTCCTCTTACCCTTCCCAAGGCAGCGGCTGGGACTAGATGGATGTACCCCAATCCAGAGGGCCCTGACTGAGCCAAAAGTCAATGAGTAATGCCAATGTCTGAACTGCTCTTGAATGAGGGAGAGTAGTCCCCCCTCCTTTTTTTGTTTGTTTCTTGTGCTAGTCCTTGCTGGGACTTGAACTCAGGGCCTAGGTGCTGTCCCTGAGCTTTCTTACACAAGGCTAGCATTCTACGGCTCCAGCTTAGAGGGGGGAGGGGAAGAGCGGAGCTGTGGGTGCTCCTCTCACTACAAAAAGGTCAGGAACGCTTTTAACCAACCACAACTGCAAACACCAAGGGCTCCCTTTTCTCCTATAGCAATTGGTTTAGCTTTACTATGGCAGACTCTTGTTAGGATTTTGCTCAGCATCCTTCCCAAGTCGGCCTGTTTTTTTCTTTGGTCCTGCAGCTCTCTCCTCATGGGTACAAGATGGCTTTGTGTATGCTGGTGATGGGCCCATAAGAGTCAATTCTCTGTCCCCTCTAATAGCGCCACTCAAAACTCCTTGAGATGTCAGTATGTTCTGACTCTATCTCATTGGTCAAGGAATTGGGTTACAAGCCAGAAATAAAGGAAGCTGAGAAAGCAGGGAGCATGAAGAATGCTTTTGGCATAGACCTGCCTCTGGGCATCCTGCCACCTTCAAAATTGCCAAGTTTCACTGAAAAGAGGCAAGAGCTGATTGTAGGGTACGGTGTATTACCTCAGCTCCAGGAATGATCTATGGCCCCAAATTAGAGATTTGCACCCCCCACCAGGTCTATAAAGGGTGCAAATGATAAATCAGGCAATGATTTCTGCACACATAGATTTCCTATATGTGATAATCCTTCTGGGACTCTCCCACAGGAAATACCTTCTTCCACTGTCCTTTTTCCTCTTGTGTTAATGAGGTTTGAACTGCAAACTTGCACTTGTTAGGCAGGTGCTCTACCAACTGAGTCACGCCCCCAACTATTTTTGCTTTGTTTTTGAAACAGGCTCTCAGATTTATGTCCAGCCAGCCAAGGCCATGATTCTCCTATTTACATACAATCTGTCTGTCTGTCTGTCTCCCACACACACACATACACACATACTTTCTTGATCCACTTATTGGTTGTAGACTACATCTGGGCTGTTTCCATGGTTTGGTTATTGTGAATAGAGCAGCAATAAACATAGGTGGCATTTTTTATTTTATCCTGACTTGTAATCTTTTGTAGAAATGTCCAAGAGTGGTACTGCTGGATCTTAGAGAGCTCTATTTTTAGTTTTGTGGAGAAATCTCCAAACCACCTTCCAGAGTGGCTGTACTAATGTACATTTCCACCCACCAGGTAATAGAGTTCCTTTCTTCTCTGTCCCCACCAGCATTTGCTGTTGTTTCTATTCACAATAATGGCTATTCTGGAATGAAATGGAATCCCAATGTTGTTTTGAGTTACATTTCCTTATGGCTGGGGAAGTTGAGCGTTTATTCGTGTGCTTATTGTTTTTTTTTTTTCACTTCTTCCTCCGAGAAGTGTCTATTTAGCTACTTTGCCCATGTATTAGTTGAAAACCTAGACCTTTCTGATTTCCATAGAGCAATTATTGGCTTTGTGGTGACACTTCTTTGTTCCTTGCTTTCTTTGTTTGCCTTCATCTAGAAATTACAGTTTGCTTTGATAATAAGACCAGTAGTCGTTCTGTATTTCAGCTCAGGAAATGCTGGACCTCTTTCTCGCAGGTCCCAAAGTAAAACCACAATAAGTAAAAGCCCTGCCTTGTCACCGAGTGGTTTGATTTTTCTTTTCTCTCCTGTTGTTTCCTGTTTTCCCATTTCACTCTAGCCTTCAGCTTTCTGGTAAGCCCATGGCAAAACCAAAAGCAATTTGACATCCTCCCCGCTTCACAAAGCAATATTCCTGATGATGTATACCCCTGGAATGCTCCAAGCAGACATTCCCCACCTCAAACCGAATTCTGTTTTTCTCTCATGGTGATGGGCGAATGCCTTGAAGACTCAGCTCTCTGGCCTTCCTCCCTGCATCTTTCACCTGCCTTTCTCATCATTGGACCACTGTGCAAACTCTCTCCTCACGGTTATAATATTTTTCCCCCCAGAGAAGTGTCTTGGATTTTGTATATCCTTTTCTCTTTCCCTGATGCATCAAGGAAAACAATAAATAATAAAAGTAAAACGATTTTTTTTCATGACATGGGCCTTCCAACTGTAAAATGTTCATCAGTGCCAAACAACCTGAGCACCTCTATGCCTAGAAACAAATTGACTTGCCGTTCACAATTCTGCAGCCAGTGCTTTGATAATCCTCCTCGATTGTTCTAGTCGTATGCATCGTGCCTATCAGCACTCTGTGTTTACCTAATTGTCACAGATCCTTAATTTTTCTTCTTTCCTGGCATTTGGCTTCACTCTGATGAAAGGCAATGATTGACTCTTCCTTCCATGTAAACCAGTGAGAAGCCAAAATTCACCCGAGTGCATTTATTTATTTACATTTATTAAAAGTCCAAAGAATATTTGAGATGATTTACCATGAAAATACATTGTTGGATTAATTACAAGAAAAAATAAAAAGCAAAAGTTAAAATTCTTTTAGAATTAGAATAAGGTCGCAAGGGTCATGGAGCATTCCTTTTGGCTTGAAATTTTCTGGCCTACCCATGAAGATAGGACCAAAAAAGAAAAGAAATAATGTACAACATTCTCATGGTTGGGATCTAATAAACCACATGTTTTTTTACTTAATAGATGAGTTTATGGAACAAATGTTTCTGAAGGCTGCAAGCATATTCACCGTGTGGACAAAGAGGGAGATATAAAATTGACCTCAGAAGGCAAGCCTTGCGATTCGGTGGGAGTATGAATGATCACCATAGCTTGGATTAAGTGATGTGGTTACTGTATGCATAGCACATTGTGGTAACACTGCTGGAGTTAGGAGTATTACCTGTCTAGAGGAGAGCAGGGACTTTTCTGGGTTGGATCCACATATGCAGGGTACTCAAGCTAGAGCATGTCTCATGCCTAGAATACTTGGGGACAGAGCAGTTTGTATCAAACATTTCAGCCATACTTGGGATATTTCAAGTCCAAATACCTATTGATTTAGATTAAAACTTATATTCTAAATGATATTTAAAAAATAAAGCATAAGGCTAAGGTGACATGGATTAAGACATATTGTACTTGCCAGGTGCCAGTGGCTCACGCCTGTAATCCTAGCTAATCAGGAGGCTGAGATCTGAGGATCGCAATTGGAAGCCAGCCCAGAAAGAAAACTCGGTGTGACTCTTATCCCCAATAAATTACCCAGAAAAGGCTACAAGTGGCACTGTGCAAGTGGTAGAGCGCTAGCCTTGAACACAAAGAGGCTCAGGGACAGTGATCAGTCCCTGAGTTCAAGCCCCAGGATGCCCTCCAAAAAATAAATTAAAAAAAAAAAAGATGTATAAGCCAGGCGCCGGTGGCTCATGCCTATAGTCCTACCAACTCAGGAGGCTGAAATATGAGGATCATATTTTGAAGCCAGCCTGGTCAAGAAAGTCTTTGAGACTCTTATCTCCAATTAATCAAAGGAAGACCTGGAAGTGGCACTGTGGCCCAACTGGTAAAGTGCTAGCCTTGAGCAAAAGGGGCTCAGGGGCAGCATTCAGAAATTCAGACCTAGAGATCAAGTCCCAGGACCATCAAAAAGTAAAATAACTAAATAAAGCTTGGGAGCTGGGAGCCTACAATTGTAACTACTGAGGAGGCGGAGATCTAAGGATGACGGTTCAAAGCTAACCCAAACAGGAAAGTCTGTGAGACTCTCATCTCCAATTAACCAAGTCTGTGGATTGAGATAAAGGGGCAGAGGATGAACAGTGTTCCTCTCTCTTGTGCTTCTTGATGATCTTTGGGTTTGCTTTCCTGAATATCATGGCTCCCTCTTTGTGACGGTGCTTTTCATTCATGGGGTACAGTGCTCAGAGCCTCTTTGTAGCCATCTTGTTTTCATGGTGCCTCAAATCCTACTCTCCCTGGGAGGAAATAGGAATCCATACACAAAGGAAAACAAGGAATCAGGCAGGAGTGTGTGTGTGTGTGTGTGTGTGTGTGTGTGTGTGTGTGTGTGTGTGTGTTTGGGGATCAGAGTCAGGGCCCTGGTACTGGTGGGTTTTGAATTCACAACCTTAGACTTGCTCAACTGGCACTCTACCGTTTGAGCCACAATTCTAGCCCTGTTTTATTTTCCTAGTTATTTATCTTTGTATCTTTAGGTAATTGTATAAAGGAGTTTCAGCGCAACATGCCAGTTTATGAATACTGTATGTCTTTTTTTTTTTTTTTTTTGGTCCTGGGGTTTGAACTCTAGGCCTGGGTGCTGTTCCTCAGCTCTTCAGCTCAAGGCTAGCACTTGAGCCACAGCACCACTTCTGGTTTTCTGGTGGTTTATTGGAGATAAGAGTCTCACAGACTTTCCTGCCCGGGCTGGCTTTGAACCATGATCCTTAGATCTCAGCCTCCTAAATAGCTAGGCTTATACATATTTTTTTTATTTTTGGGGGGGCATCCTGGGGCTTGAACTCAGGGACTGATCACTGTCCCTGAGCCTCTTTGTGTTCAAGGCTAGCGCTCTACCACTTGCACAGTGCCACTTGTAGCCTTTTCTGGGTAATTTATTGGGGATAAGAGTCACACCGAGTTTTCTTTCTGGGCTGGCTTCCAATTGCGATCCTCAGATCTCAGCCTCCTGATTAGCTAGGATTACAGGCGTGAGCCACTGGCACCTGGCAAGTACAATATGTCTTAATCCATGTCACCTCTTCTCTCATTCTTTCATTCTCATAACTTTTCCTTCTTTGGCTGGAAACCACTAGAGTAGTGTAAGTTACAAGAAGTCAGCTGTGACTTCATGAGGTCTCCAGTAGGTTTTATTTGGGAGAATAGTAACAGAGTAGAGAAGATAAACTCCTGGTGATGGTAGGTAATGCTGGGAAAGTTATTAGGTTCCTATTATGGAGGCGTGAAAAGATCTGGCAAGAAGCCCCAATGAACTGCGGAATGGCGTGTACAAAAGCCAGACTATCTAGACTTCACACCAGTGCCTCCACTTACATAACTTAGGTGTGGTTTGCCTAATATTTCTGCACCTCAGTTTCCTTAACTTAAACAATTCATATCACGGGAAGGGAGTTGGGGTGCTTAAAGGACTAAATACTTACACATTTCTTGGACACAGAAAGTTCTACAGGAGTGACTGCAGGGTCTGGTGAGTGTCCACTTTGGGATACTGAGTAGAGCAGTGGGATTTGGTGAGCTGACTCCCCGTGTGCTTCTGGCACACTTCTGTGAGCGGCTCACTGGCACAGGAAAGCCTTGGCTGGGAGGGACTCCATTCCTGAAACCACAACCTGGAATTAGAAGCCTTTCCTCTTATAGCCATGGGTGAGTGGGCTGTGGTTAGCTTGCTGGTGGGTTTCAGAGCACTGGGAGAGGGTTTGTTTTCATCTCCCCGAACGAGCACAGCCCCCCATCCATCCTCCCTGTCCTCCTGCCTCCTGAGCTCTGCGGAACGATTGGTTGCAGGCATGTCCACTGCGAGTTTCCTACAGCCAAGTTGTCTCTGTGCTCCATGCACAGGAGGAATCTCAAGCAAGCCGATGCTGCTTGCAGGCTGGCCAGTTGGGAGGAAAGTGCGTTTGCTAAGCAAGGGAAACCTCCCAAGGAGAGGAAGCTAGCTCTGAGCCTGGAGGAGGCCCGATCCCCTTAGACCTGGAGGTTCAAGGGGAGGGAGAACCAGAGAGGATGGAGAGATGGGGCTTTAGCTGTAGCCGAGGCTTGGCTGGCTGGGCACTGGCTCCCTGGTAAGGAGATGGCTGGAGGCTCGGACCCCCAGCTCTTCTCCCGCCTGACGCTCTGCCTCTGACCCACTGACACACCTACAGTGCATGTGGAAGTCTATGACACAGTTCATGAAGTCCGTCTTCCTCAGGCACAGAGAAGCAGGGCACAGAAGAGGAAGTCTATGTGGCTCTTTCCAGACTGATCATCAGCGCATGAACTAGCTCTGGCGAATAGTAACTTCTGGCATCATCACAGTAGCTTTTATGGATTGGACATTCCTTGTGACCCACCACATTCCTCACCTCATTACCTGGTTTATTTTATTTAATCTCCACCGTATAACAGTGCCCTGGTTAATTTCACTGTCACCCATCTCTCTCCTCTGAGTGGTACTGGGGCTTGAACTCAGGGCTTTAGAGAAAGGGCCTCTCCCACATGAACCATAGCTTTTGTCCACCTTAGCTATTTTTTTTTCATGGAAGGTCTCACATTGGAACCCAGGTTGGCCTGGCCTGTGATTCTCCCTCTGCTTTCTGTGTATAGGTGCGTGACACCACACGCTTCTTTCATTGATTGAGATGAGGCCGTGGAGATTTCTTTCCCCTCTGGGCTGCTCTTCAGCGACCAAGCTCCCCATCTCTGCTTCCCAGGTATCTAGGAACACAGGTGTGAGCACCACACCCAACCAGCCCCTGCTATCTTTTAGATGGAAAAACCGTAGTCTGATTGGTTCGAGGTCTCCAGTTCCACAAGACCCAGTCTGCCCTTTCCCCCACTTGAGTCATGGTGTTTCTCTATTATGCAATCACAGCATGTGTTTTCCTCAACCAGACTAAGGTACTTGCAGAAGAATGGAAATACTGATGAAAAGTTAGAGTACAACATTCAGTTCGGCCCTGTCCACCTGTCTTTTTCAACCACTTTCTCCCTCAAGAGTTGTCCCTGTTAGTAGTAGGGGGGGAGTACCCTTCCGTACTCCCCCTTCCCAATAATTTCAGGAACTTCCACATCCCTATGCACGTCAATACAGCTGTATTTCCTGTAGAAAAGGAAAATTGAAGCTTATGGGAGGTAAGTGACTTCCAAAGGTCTCTTCCCAGGGGAGAGCCATCAAAAACAGGATCATTTTGTCTATTATTTAATTTCTTTTCTTTTTGGAAAAGAAATTGTAGCTCAACTACACACAACACATACTTAGGTGTAAAACTTCCTTTTGCCTTTAGGTGATGCACAGCTTAAAATCAAATTAAATGAAGGACCAACCAAACTTCTAAATGAAAGAATCAAATTGCCACTGTTAATGGAATACAGTTGAATGTAAAGGACATACAATTGTTGATGGTTAGGTTTGATAATAGGAAGAAGTTACATTTTTTACTCGTTGCCTCAACCCTTTTGATTTGGGGCATATCAGATCATCTTTCAGTCACTATCACCATCAATCATTTTCTTTTGAAACAATAACAGACTTTTTTTTGTTTTGTTTTGTTTTTTGTCAGTCATGGGCCCTGAACTCTGGGCCTGGGTCCTGTCCCTCAGCTCTTCAGCTCAAGGCTAGTACTCTACCACTTGAGCCACAGCACGACTTCCGGCTTTTTCTGCTTATGTAGTGCTGAGGAATCGAACCCAGGACCTCATGCCTGCAAGGTAAGCACTCTACCACTGAGCCACCTTCCCAGCTTGACAGACTATCTTTTGAATCTATGATAAATCAATGTAATGGTATAGTGCATGACCAAACAAGACTGAAATCTTGAAGAAGGATTGCTTAACACAAAACTATTTCCTATAATAACTCTCTACAATTATATGTTCTGGTAATGAAGTTTTATAAGCTGATTATTGCAGAAGCAGAAATGCACGTTTCCTGCACGGTAAATTGCACCACTATATCGGAATTGCCTTATAGAATATGAGTCAGCTTTCTCACAATGTTTCTCCTTTTCCCACCTGTTGTTAAGCGTCTGTTTGTATAGTGCAGGTGACCTTGGCACCTCCTTCCCAAACTAGACCTGCCTCAACTCTTTCCTCATTAACTTGCTCTTACTGCCATACTCCCATTTTCATGGTGCCATAGCTAAACTTTGTTCATTCAGTAGCTGAGAAACTATGGCTGTAGTCTAGGAGATGGCTTTGAATTCTGTCGTTGAGAATCTTGGCATTTATCATCATGGGGATTGGTTAAATACTACAGCACACCAAGAAGGCTGTCCTTTGTATATTAGCATATACCAGTTTAAGAGCATTTACTTATGTCCATTAACACACAAAAATTAAATACCGTCCTTTCAAATAGCCAATCGATTGTAATGTAATTCCTAGCTGCAGTGCCACAACACAGGCACTAGAATCAGTGGCTCTTTGTGGGCATTAGGTGGTTATGGAAACTGATGGGAATATGCCCGATACTTCTTTACAAGAGTATCCCTCATGGGAGAATAAGAATAAAATAAGCTCTCAAGCTTCCCAAGTGCTTTCAGTCTCACACACCCACACACACACCCAGCCCATGGAACTCTGGGTAAGCCGGTGTTTGTTTCCTAGTTGGAGGATCCCTGAGCACTGTGCCCTATTTTCCCCGATGAGTCACAAAGTCAATCCTACTGGCAGCAAGCAGGAGGAAGTAGCCTTGTCTGCGCCCTCCACAGGGTTTCCCTTGCTGCTAGCAGGGGCATGGTGTGAAATATTGGATAATCTTGTCTCTATGGGTTTATGCCTCCCCAGTTTCCAGGCCAGGGGATGTTTGTTCCTTCTGGAAAAATCTGCCAGATTGATATCAGCCTTCCAAGTTGCCTTTCCCCAATTTTTATGAGGGCTCCAGAACTCTTTCTTCCTGTTCTAGGATAAACTCACTGTCACAGATAAGTAAGACAGTCAAAGTGGTGATTGTGTGGCAAGCAACGATTTTGCAAATGTGTTTATTACCCTGGTGAGTAATTCACCTAGCCAGTGTTTAAGTGCCAAGCTTGTGTTTGTTTCTAGGTCTTTCCTTGAGTTTCATTGAAAGGAAAATATCCACTTAAATGTTATTTGTTTTCACAATAATCTGATAGTTAAGGAAAGGACATGAAAGGTGAATTTTTTTTCTTCCTCTTGTCTCCTCTCCCTCCTTTTTTCTCCCCTTATCTCCAGTGCTGCTTCACATTTCCATCGTGGTCAGCGCCCCTTGGCTTTAGAAATGGCAGCACACAGAATGAGGGCTCCAGTCAACCCACCTCTCGGGAATCAGGAATGTCATTGTGTATTAGTTATTATCCCATTGCAGTGACATAAAGTCCTGACAGAGTCCATTTTAAGAAGGAGGATTAATTTTTCTCAGGACTTCAGAGGGCTCTGTGCACAAGTTTGGGCAGAGTCTCATGGAGGCCGAAGCCAGTGAGTGGCACAGAGGAACCGCTTTACCTCATGGCAGACAGGAAGTGGCGTGAATGAGTGAGAAGGGACTCAGGACTTCTCTAGTCACCTACTTCCTCCAGCCAGACCACACCTCCTCGAGTTTCTAGAACCACCACCAGCTGTGGACCAACATAGGAGCTGAAGAGCAATTTTCCATTCCCAAACCATAACAGGTGTCACAACTGTTCCAAGTTAATTTGTTTTAGCAAATCCTTCATCCGCAGAACAAAGGCGAGCAGAGCACAAGCCTCTTTGAAGGATTGTGAGTCCCCAGAGAGTGTGCGGTCCTCATTGTGCAATTTTTCATGATACTTGGCATCATCTGTTTGACATTAATTCCTCCTTTAGACAAGAAGCACCAAGAAGCAAAGGTCTGTTGATTTTCTTGTCCTCTGTTATAATCTTCTTGCTGGTACCATGTGGGCCCCCACTGAGTGTGGTGACTTCAGGGGATTGTACCCACTGGGAAAGCTGCGAGCACCCAGAGAAGAAAGGCAAAGCACCATCGCCGGGTTTTCTGCATGGAACGAATGAGTGGATGAGATTCAACGTCACTCATCTTTGAGGGCCTGCCCTCTCGGCGTCTTTCTTTCATTACGATCTGTGTCATGTGGTTACTGAATGCTTTCATTTCTCCTCTTTGTTCTTCAGCTCCTGCCCCGTGCACCTCATGGCATCCATCACCTGGAACCAGAATCCACCTCCAGCTCTGTCCGTGTGTACACGACTCCAGGACCGGTGCCCCCCACACCTGCCCGTCACTTCCTTCCTCGGTGATCTGCTTGTCGCTCTGCTTTCTCTTGGTCTCACTCTGTCTCAGCAGGCTTCTCACCTTGACGTTCTGTCTTCTTTTCTTCATTAAAATCAGACTTAGTCTTTCAAGGCTTCCCCCAGTGCTCCTCAATGTCCAGATCTTTCTGCGTTGGTTTGACCTGTAGGCTTATCTTCCCAGGGCCTTGGAAAGCTCTTCCTCAGTCTATCTGCTTCCACCCAGACATGGCCTATCAGGCCTTGCTGGGGGAGAGGCCATGGGGTGGCATGTCACTGCAGCCTCTGGGCTTATCCTCTTGGTCCCAACTTTCTTTTTCTGTTCTCTGGAACTTCTGATTGTGTTTCCTATTCTCCACTCCCCAGACCTTGTTCAGAACTGAAATTGCCTTGGACTGGATCATCGGACTGGCTTCTTGTCTCTAAGTTGGCATCTTAGGTAAAACCCGTATCATTCTCAGAAGCTTAATTTTTTTTTCTCTTTTACCTCTCATCTAGGGTTCAGGGAATTTTCCATTTCCAGGGTCTTTATGTAAAGATTTTACACACAGTTGAGTGTCCTACTGTGGAAATTACCTCAAACTGCCGCTCTCCTTCCTCATTCTCTGGGCTCCTCAGTGTTTTCAGGCCTTATAGATAATATGTCCTACAACACCTGTATCTTTACAGAGCTCTGGGATTCAAGTTGCCACCATGGTCAGGTTAAAAATAATTCCTCTGCCAATTTGAAGAAAAAATGTGACTAAACTAAAAGCAATGTCATCTAAACATAAACAAATAAAAGTAATATCCCAATAGAATCCCCAGGGTAGATCTCCGAGTGTCTGAGTGGAATGAATTTTTATTTGTCTGAACCTACCAAGATGTAGTATCTTTCTCTCCGTGTCCTGCCACAGCTCCTGGCTCATTACCTGTGATTTATCGGCATGTTTGAAATTCTTCACTGTGAGAAGGAGCTATTTCTTCACTCCCTTTTGTCCTGAAATATCTCTGACTTACCTAATGAAGAATTTCTGGGCTTAATGGAAGAGCACACGATGAACGTATACAAGGCACTGGATTTCATACTCAGAATACCCACAGAGACTGGTTTTCATTAAATCATTCTTTCTTTTGCTGACAGTCCAAGGACATCACCTGGAAGTAAGACTTGAAGACTCTTATGTAACAGACAAGTTACCCAATCCCAGGAGGACTGAACTGTAATTTGAGGTTTTCTTTCAGTTTGGGAGAGGGTCATCAATTCCAAAAATACATACAAAAGTGTTACTTTGAGATCCGACTAGAGAAGTGTAAGTAACCAGATAGTTACAGACAAACTGACAGTCTATGTATAGACACGTTAATACGGCTGTGAAGATCATGAGTTCAGGTGTTAATACACAGATATTTTCATTTCCTATCAATGAACCAGGAAGACAAAAACACATACCATACACCTTTCTGGGGTGAGTTCTTCATTTCAAAGCCACGAATCTAGACCCAAGGGAACTGAAGTAACCCATCCAGGGTTACACAGTGAGTGGAGTGAGTGAGTGCAAGAACAGAACTCGTATGTTCCTCTTCTGATTGGTGTTTAGCTTTCCAATCAGACATACATACCATTCTAATTAAAATGGTTTCTGCCCCCAGCTACATTGGCATGGGCTTAGATGATTAAAAGATAGGTGTGTGTATGAATCTATGTGACATATGTGTCTCTGTAGATGCATACGTACATATATATATTATACGAGACATATAGCTGTATGGTTGGAAATAAAACGAAGCGGGGTGCAATCACTCATCCAGGAGGTGCCCTGAATGGTTATGAAACGCGCCAGGCTTAGCGTGTAGCCTGGCATGCTCTCTGGTGATGTTGGGGACTCCATCTATCTGCCTGAACCAAATGATTGTGACAGGATCTTGTACTCGGGTTGCAAATGACAAGGTTTCACCAGGTTCAGGAGCAGCAGATGGAAAGTACTTCAGCACTTCATGCCATGTACCTAAATTGTGAAATGTTACTGCTCTTCCATGATGCACTATGTGGTGATTAAAGACCTCATTATGTGCAGTGAAATCCAGCAGGAGTGCGATGTTAACTACTTAGCACTCCTAGTTCTGTGGGAGTGATAAGTACATTTACTGAAGAAGAGAAGAAAGGGGTTGTCAGTACAGTGCACAGACCCCACTGGGGAACAGGGGATCTGTCACTTGTTCCTTATTGCACGTGAGAGTTTGTGCTTCTGGAGCCTCAGGCCAACTAGGCTAGCTCTGGAAAGGGTAGAGAGCTAGCTCAGAAGCAGCGGCCCCCATATCAAAACAAGGCCCAGTTCCAGTGTATCATCTGACACCAAGCCCAGACTCAGCGAGAGCCTGAACTGATGGAAGAGGGAGACATCAGGACAGCTGGAAGACCAGGCCATGTACACTATCTGCTTGAAGGAGTGTATAACCTTGATGGGTGAGAGTAAAGGATCTGAGACTGTCCTGATACATACGAAGGCCTTTATATTTGGGGACCCGATTTCACGTCTAACACTGTAGACAAACTTCACACCCCTAACCCTGCAGAGCCAGCAGATGAGACAAAGCTGCTTTCCTCCTGTGAGGCAGACTGAGCCAGGATCCCGCATCTGACTTCAAGAGAGTGCTTGAGTTTGTTTTTCTGTATTGTTTTGTTTTGGTATTGATGTTTGGTCAAAGACCAAACACACCATGTCCTAAAAATTCCTACATGATTACCTAGAGGATATTTTAGAAACACAGGTGGGGAAAAGTAGGAGAATATTTTATGTAAAGCCTTAACCCAGTGTTTAAAAATAGAATTGTACTGAGATCTTCGTTATAACTTCGGCACAGTGTTTGTGCAATGTTTAAGTTCTGTGTGTTGAAGTCTCGGAGGGTGGTAGTGGTGATTTTTCCTAAATGAAATATTTTTCTTCTCTCCTCCGCTGAAACTCTTCTCTGAAGTTTCTAGCATTTAGGTCAAGGTTTTATTAAAAGCTACATTTTTATGACATCGTATGAAAAAATCGTTTTAAGCTGCTTCCTACAGTAGTTTTTTTTTTGCCCCCACTGGAAATAGAATTCACTGCCTTAGGTGCTTTTGAAATAATATATTATTATCGTCGAGACTGGCTCTGTGTGAGAAAATCAGTTTATTTCTCCTCTGTTATAAGTGCTATATTCTGGTTGCCGTTGGGGAGTGCAGAATTTAAAGTAATCTAGCCCATAAGCAACATGGGCTCATGATTCCTCCTGTATTAAAAAGGAGCTAATGAGACAAAGAACAATGTTTGCAAGGTGGGCTTCATTTGTGTGTTTCTAAAATCAAATGTGTTTGGATATGCATAGGATGATCATTGAAAGCCCAGATACATGTTAAATAGTCAGAGTTTTGACTTAAGGATCTTGCGTTAGACTACCATGCTGTATGACCTGAAGGCCAGGTTTGGTGGATTTACCCACCCCGTCTGAGGCCTTCTTGTTGATGAGCCAAGCCAGTTTCATGATGCCTGTTCCAGGGTTCTAGAAGCTCTCTGAGCATATCTCCACATCCCTTTCTTGGAAAGTCATCTCTTAGGTCCTGCTAGGTGATTGGCAAGAAGGAAGGCAAATGTGTTTCCTGTTTTGTACACAAATGCAGAATTTGTAGAACCTTGTGACTTCATGGTTGTGATTCCAAAAATGTAACTTCTTTGATTTTTCTTGCAATTAATGTCACAGTATTTTTCTGTATCTCCAAGCTTAGAGGTAGAGACACCCTGATAAAAACAGTGGTGAGGGGCTGGGAAGGTGGCTCAGTGGTAGAGCGCTTGCCTTGCATGCATGAGGCCCTAGTTCGATTCCTCAGCACCACATAAGCAAAAAAAAAAAAAAAA
>NW_012267246.1:4908926-4910718 GCF_000151885.1 Dipodomys ordii
GGGGCCCATTAGTCCCCAACTCAGCCTTCAGTTCTTGTCTAGTTCTGTTTTAGAATTGGTACCAGTTTTAAATGTGGATCCTTGGTTTTTGTGTTTATCTGTGTTTTTGTTATTTATTTATTTAAACATCTCTGGGGGAATAAAAGTTCCAGCTGGGCTCGGTCACAGACCTGCTATGCCCACCCTCCCTGAGAGGCATGGAAGGTTACTGGGCTAGTTTGGTTCCCTTCAAGCCTCAGGCTGCATTTTCTCCTTGTGGAGGTTGCTGGCAGGGAGGGTGTAGAAGGCTGTGTGCCTAGTTTGGACTTTTTCAGCTATTCCTGACAATGTAACAATTTGTAAAGTGCTCTTGTCTAAAATTGGATTAAAAAAAATCTGGCCAGTTTAGTTTCAGGTGACCTCCTCCCCCAGCCCTCCTCCAACAGAAGGGATTCAAAAGACTAATTAGTGAATTGCCTTGCTAGACAAACAAGCTCTGGAAAAATAAAGCCCAACAAAGGTACCTAGTTTAAAAAAAATACTGTCTTAAATTTTTGTTTAAAAACTTTAAAAGGTGTACGTACGACTGATTTTTATTTTTGCGCGCTTTAAGATCTGTGTGAGTGTTTTGTGTGTGTGTCTGTGAATGTGTTCAAAGATAAGAATTGTCAGCATGCTGTAACAATTGGGTGAGGTTAAATTTAAAATTCAAAAGGTTATGAGGTTTGGACATTACCAAAAATTTTTAAAAATCTTCACATTGTTTTAAATGGCTTTTTAAAGATTCTTTAACTTGCAAATTAGAAAATCTGGTATTTAAAAAACTAATATTTTAAAATGCATAAGACTGTATATTGTAATCAAGTTATCTGGCTTAACAAAAATGCATTGGCTGTTTGGGATCTAGTTCCCTTGGCTAAAATTTGGGATAAATATTAAAAATTTAAATATAAAGGTTAGTTTAACACCGTCAAAGATGTTACTTGTTCTGTCTGTCTAAAACTGTGTATCTCATTCGAGAACCAAGAGATAAGAAAAGGGAAAACTAGACGCCAACAGAAGACCTGTCTTTAGGGGTAAGGGGTGAACAAGCAAAAGTGCAGTTCAGCTGGTCATGCATGGTGGGACAGGCCCTGGGAGGAGTCCACGCATGGTGAAAGAGGGCAAGCTGGCACAAACGCAGTTCATCTAACCCTAAAGAGTCGGATTGGGTGCGTGCCCATTCCATAGAAGGGGCTGAGTGGCCCATCTTTGTTCTCTCTTTTCCCTGCAGACAGACACTGAAAACATGATGGTTAAAATGAGTGATGTGATGATCTGATTAGTACTGCTAAAACTTCCCCTTGGATGTGTTAACATTAAAATTAGGAAGGCCTTACAAAGAGGGTTAAAAAGTTATTTGTATAATGTGGCTTACTTTCAATTATGTTCTACAATTAGGATGTTTTTAAAAGTTACAAAGGTGTTAAGTCTAGCTTCGTGGTATAGTGAAGGTGACTGTAATTCTTGCATTAAGGAAAAACTGTCATTTGAGTTTAAAAGTTTTAATGTGTAAAAACAAGCAGCCAAGAGACAATGAGTGATACTTGGCCTCAAGATTTTAAGAGATTTTTTAAAAATGCAAATAAAAACTAAAGTATAAAATATTAAAGGTGATTAATAAGAGGCTTTAAAAAATTAGGAATGGATTTTTGGATATAAAGTTTAAATGTAAAATTGTTCTTAACATTGGCCTCAATGTGCACAAAGGAAAAATTAGGATTACCAAAATAATTGCTATTCTAGTTTGCTCTTATAGGTTTTTTTAAGTTTC
>NW_012267246.1:4910768-4920208 GCF_000151885.1 Dipodomys ordii
AAAAAAAAAAGCCGGAAGTGGCGCTGTGGCTCAAGTGGTAGAGTGCTAGCCTTGAGCTGAAGAGCTGAGGGACAGCGGCCAGGCCCAGAGTTCAGGCCCCATAACTGGACCAAACAAAAAAACAGTGGTGAACTATCTATCTATCATCTATCCATCCATCCATCCATCCATCCATCCATCCATTCTCTCCTCTCTCTCTCTCTCTCTCTCTCTCTGTGGCTATCATACACACTGTATCTAGGGAGCCAGTGAGGCCTGACTTCCTCTTAGGTGCGGTCAGAGGACCCGGCTCAGGAAGCGGAAGGCCCAGCTTCATCTGTCAGCCTGAGAAAGTGATTTCTCAGTCTTGGCTGATACTAGAATAATCCAGGAACTTTATAAACTACCATGTTAGAAAACCTCCTCCCCCAAACATTGCAGTTTAATTTTTTCCTAGGTGTGTGGGGGGGTGTCAATCATTGGTAGTTTATAAGGCTTCCAGATGATTCTTCCAATGTACAGCCAGAGGCAAGAACCAGTGGTCTAAGCCTTGAGGAACGAAAGAGTCACAGATCTCTAAAAAGACAACCACTTAGCCATCTACATCGCCATCAGTCTGTGTAGAGTTTGCTGGAGCAAATCAAGTGCATCAAGAGAATACAAGGGAGGTCCACTGTCTCTCAGAACCTTCCCCTGCTTGTTTACACAGACACTTTTAAGTCTTGCCTTGTATGTGAGTCAGTCCATACAAGTTCCATTCGCTCTGTCCGTGTCGGAGGCCTGGAAGTGTAAGAAGTACTTCAGTCATGCATCAGCCCATCCCCAGTGAGCTTTCACAAGATGATCACACGGTAGCACAAGCCCACTCTTGCTTCCAGAAGCATCACCTGGGTTGCCGGTGTAGGGTGCCAGCAAAGCAGTCAGAACACACAGGGTGTGTTTCTTCTCCCTCCCTCTCCTGCTTGTTGCTGTGGGATAAGGTGGAAGCCATGGGTCCTGAAGGTTAGGCTTTGAGAACTGAGGCTTTGGCTACTTTACCTGTTGGACACTTTGGGTGGCTGACCTATCAGTGCAGGACCTGAACGGCATCTTCTGTGTCGTTCTACTCAGACCACCTCTCTTTTTTTAAAATTTATTTTTATTTTTCTGTCAATCATGGGGCTTGAACCCAGGGTCTAGGCGCTGTCCCTGAGCTTTTCTGCTCAAGACGAGCTCTACCACTTTGAGCCACAGCGCCACTTCTGGTTTGCAGATGGTTCATTAGACAGAAGAGTCTTGCGGATTTTCCTAACCTGGCTGGCTTTGAACCGCAATCCTCAGATCTCAGCCTCCTGAGTAGCTAGGATTGCAGGCGTGAGCCACCGGTGCTACTGGTGAAATTCTACTTTCTAACATATTGGTGATCCCATCCCATTAACTTTTATGTTGGCTTCCATGGGCTTCTCTGTGGTGAATATTCTCATGGCCTGGGGTGTTTGTGAGCGTTGTACTGCTGTTAGCTACTTGACCTTGAGCAAGAAATGCAACTTTTCTATGGTCCAGACTGCTTCCTTGTCAGGGGGAGACCTTCAGACCTGTTTCAACATGTGAAACATGTCCGGGATAGAGAAGCATCTTGGATGATGTTCTTTTCGCTCTATCACATTGAGATCGGTTGCCACTGGGTTTAGTAAGACATAGGTTGGGTACACCTTGTGTACCCACTGTGATGGTGCAATGCAAACAACAAAGCAAAGCCAAAGTGGATCTCTTCCTTATACAATGCATCTTCATTTTATTTTGGAAAAATCAGCAAATACATACTCAGGTATTTCTTTTCCTTCAAAACAGTTTATTTCAGACAAGCTAATTGGCAATTAATTTGAGTGTCAAACATCTTCTTTGATGGCTGTCCTGGGAGTTTATTTCCCTAATGTAAAAGTGCAAAGACTGTCCAAAACCTGTTTATATTTTACCTCCCAAAAGGTCAACAGAAATATTTACTAGGAGGCAACGATGGGTCTTTGGTATCTGATTCAATGGTATAATTAACAAGCTCTATTTGCCTTTAAGATAAACACTTTGAAGGATGTTTAGTGAGTCTTCTTTCTTCTATCAAAGCACTTAACTGGAGCTATTGAGTTACTGCTGGGAGAATTTTACTTCCAGCCTATTTGCTAGCTTTTCTTCCTACAACCCATTTCTCATTTCCTCCCAGACTCATTCAAGGCAAAGTCACATCAAAAGTCACAATATCTGCATATACTTGGATTATATTATGTTTCTGGCACTTAAAATGATTATGCCCTATACTATTACTTACTTATGTAAAATCAACATTGTTGATGTCAAACTCTTATAAAACCAGACCTTAGAAGCATTTGAAATATCCCATGAGGGCTGGGAAGTTGGCTCAGTGGTAGAAGCGCTTGCCTTGCATGCCTGAGGCCCTGGGTTCGATTCCTCAGCACCACATAAGCAAAAATGAAAAAAGCCGGAAAGTGACGCTGTGGCTCACAGTGGTAAAGCGCTAGCCTTGAGCTGAAGAGCTGAGGGACAGTGCCCAGGCCCAGAGTTCAAGCCCCATGACCGGACCCAAAAAAAAAAAAAAAAAAAAGAAATATCCCATGAAGCAGACCTGAAAGAAAAGTATTGCCTCCAGCAATTTTAGAGATTAGCCGTTTAATAGAAAAATAAGACATTCCGGGGAAGGGAGGATTCATATAATTTATTCATACCTTATATTATATATTGTAAACAAGAGTAGGAGACTTTCGACAGACACCTCCAAAGAAACAGTTCCTGGTACTACACCCTTGAGCAGAGAGCAGGTATCAGGGAGCACTTTAAATATGAACCTGGTAGGTTTCTCAGGAACCCATTTTCCAGAAGATTCTTCTATGGAACCCATCCTGATTCGCAAAGCAATCTAAAGGCATAGATTTGAATTGAAAGGGTATGGAAGGTGAAGTAAAGTCATTACATTTTTTTCCATGGCCCGAGGCACAAGATAGCATGTGCAAAAGAAACTAGAGAGACTCTGGCTGGAGCCGCAGGTGTGCCCTCAGTGTGCACAGGGAATGCAGAGGGGAGGGAGCGCGTGGCGGAGCAACACAAACAGGCAAGGCCGCCTGGCAGGGTGCACGTGAGATCAGCTGGCAACCGCATTGTGACAGCCAAAGATTCTGGAGAAAAATTCCCAGGCGAGGCGAATGTGGATGGGAATGAAGACATAGGCAGTGTACACTACCATGGCGACGATGGTGAGAAAGATGGTATTGAACATAGACTGCTCCCAGGGCTCCATCACCTCGCAGCAGCTGATGATCTGGTACTGGAAATAGAGCCACGCCAGGTATTCCTTCACCTGCCTGAAACCCATGCTCAAGTGCCTTGCAGCTTCAGGGAGTCTTGTCTGTTCAAGAAGAAAAGAGAAGCAAAGGAAATTAAGGAACCAAATGCAGACTGGTCTTGATGTTGCATACTCTCAATTGGTTAAATATCTGTCAAAGATGGGGAGAGAGCATGGATGAGATTATTCCTATTCATCGGTTCCAAACAACAACAGCTCGCTCCAGCTGTAGCTTTAAAGCTTTACTGATTACTAAGCAAAGAATGACCGACTGCGTCTCCAGCATCAGTTGACATCTCAGGGGCTGAGTCTCCAATGGGCTTCCTTGAGCAAAAGCGCTACACCGATGTGGTGCCACATAGGTTGCATAGGAACAACCCATACACACATGGCACGTGATAAAGTATTGTAAATGAAAACTGCATGTAATCCACTACCCTGTGGGAGACCAGCAACACATGGTCGAGTACCAGATACGAAAGTTCAGGAAAAGATTAGGTGCTTGAAAAGCAGGAAGTTGGGTTTCTACGTATGAGTGTCATAAAAATGGAAAAATCGTATTGGGACCACTGTTGGCGGGGGCTGTGTGTGCAGTACTGAACATCTGTTAGCAGGGGAAGGAATGCAGGGAATCTGGTTGTCTCTCCCCCCCTGGGAGAGTCACATGTATGCCTCTCCAGGTTTTACCCATATGCGTCTTCTTGCATATGGGTGGATAGAAATCTTAGTGGTAAATAAAATGGGTTGAGTCTCGTGCATCCTTCTAGGGATGCACTGAATGTGGGGTGGGGTTGGAGACTTTCCCCAAGCCAATGACAAGCCAAAGCATACCTTCAGGTAGTCCCTTGACTTTGGGGGGGGGGGAGAGCAGGTACAGAACTTCTGAAAACCATGTACACACATTCCCTTCATCTTCAGAAAGGATCACAGTTGGGGCTGGGAGGTTGGCTCAGTGGTAGAGTGCTCACCTAGCATGCATGAAGCTCTGGGTTTAATTCCTCATCACCACCTACACAGAAAGATCCAGAAGTGGTGCTGTGGCTCAACTGGTAGAGTGCTAGCCTTGAGCAAAGGAAGCTCAGGGACAGTGCCCAGGCCCAGAGTTCAAGCCCCAGGACTGGCAAAAAAAAAAAATCACAGATATAAGGCCAAGCAAAACTTTTCAGAAAGAATTGCTCCTATGATTTCTTAGACAGTTCCCAAGTAGACATGGGGAGGGGTGTCAAGGGGGTCAGTTGTGAGCCCGAAGAGGTCTTTCATTAAGCCTGGCTTTGACAACAACAGACAACTTTGGACAGGAAACATTTCTACAAAACCAAAAAAAAAAAAAAAAAGGAAGTCATCACAACCAGGTCCTTAACACAGGCCAGGAAAATCCTGAGGAGTAAGTCATACAAAAGGGAAGCATTTTTTACTTTCCTCTGAAGAGTTTGCCTTCTTCTGTCTTTCTGAGAAGCCAAGGGAATTGGCTGGAGCCAGCTATGGGGGCTCCCTTTTACGCCAGCACTGGAGAGCTTGGCGGGGAGGGAAGAGGAAGGGGCAGGAGGGGCAGTTTGGGTCACACAGTGAGTTCAAGGCTAGCCTGAGCTACATAGTGAGACCCCGCGTCACAAGACCAAGTAAATTACTAAAAGACTAACTAAATAAGCTGCTGCTGTGTGAGCTTTTAGAGATAGCTCCTTCTGTGGTCTTCCTTTCTTCCCATGCTGACTGAAGACCGGGGAACCAGGGAGAATAGGGAGAGGCCTAGAGAGAAACGTGCGGCAGAGGAGGAATGTGTGCAGCTATCACAATGTGCCCAAGGCTGGGTAACCTAGAAAGAATAGAAACATCTATTTCCTTCCTCCAGGTGTGGAACTCGACAGTTCCTGATCAAGATGCCACTGGGTTTGGTGTCTGGTAAGGGCCTGTCTCTCAGTCCAAGATGGCACCCTGAGGTCCCTGTCCTTACATGGCAGAGAGGACAGAGGGACAAAGAGGCCGAGCGCTGTAAGAACCCTCCTACATCAGAACCTTATTGCATTCGCAGAAGAGACGTGCCCATGACCCGGTCACCCCCTAAAGCTCTCACCTCCTAACACTGCAAACATTCACCGAACTTCACCGGGGGAGGGCTGTTCCACCCACCAAGATTTCCCACAGACTCCGATGGTGAAAATTAGGAGTTTCACTGTGGGAGATTTCGGCTATCCTGCTAGAGGACTATGTTTCTAAAACTCTTCATTCTAGGTACCCATGATAGCTAACCTCCTAACAATCCAGAAGTGGGATCGGTGCACGGTAACAGGTGAGTGTGGAGACCGTAAACTCACCTGGAGAGTTTGGGGTGATGTCAGGTTGCACCACCTCACACACAGTCAGCCCCTCCCTTAGGAAGTGTGGGGAAGTCGGATCCTAATCGCACAATGTAATCACGCAGTCAGGAGATCCACCAGGGTGACTGTCCTGAAGAAGTGCACAGCCAAAAAGGACCTTAGTAAAGAACCAGAATGAGCTATCTCTGAGGAAGAGGTAAGATCCAGAAAGGATTAAGGATTAAGTTTACTAGGTGAAATGGGGAGTGGGGAGGCCAGGAGGAAGGCAGGGATGAGGGGAGGTTAGGAAGGGTGCAATCAGAGGCTGCAGGGGGAGGAGGGTAGGGGTGCTGAGGCAGAGAGCACCAGGATCTCAAGAAGCTAAAGCTAAGACCAGCATTAGGACAGAAGCAGCTAGGAGAGTCGCCTGGGCTACTTTGTCTTCAGCCTGCAAACCAGGGTCCTGGTGGAGGGGGGTGGGTGGGGGCGGGGAGCATTCAGCGGGTAGCACAGGTAGCATTCAAAGACAAGCAGACAGTGGTGTTGGAGACGGTTCACTTCAGAAAAGTCTTCCCAGGAGTGTTATTTACTCAGAATCCGCTGTGGCTGAGAATGTATTTAAAATATTCTTAGTATTCTTTTCAGTCTTATAAATGAGATAATGATGCTACTTTAGAAATATCATTGACTTTTCCTCTCTATGGTGTAGTTTTTTTTTTAAGTGCCCTAATTAATCTCCTGGCCCTTGCTTTTCCTTCTAAAATTAACTTTCATGAAGTCCAGATGGCTCTGTCAGAGATCCAGGGCTGGAGGCATCCAGCCATATTCCAAGTCCAGTCGTATTCTGATTCCTGAGCCAGAGATACTGTATGATAATCAATATTCATTATTATTTATTTGATTTTTTTGTCAGTCCTGGGGCTTGAACTCAGGGCCTGGATACTGTCCCTGAGGTTCTTTTGCTCAAGAGTGGTGTTCTACCACGTGAGCCACAGGACCACCTCTGAGTTTTTCTGCTTATGTGGTGCTGGGGAATTGAACCCAGGGCTTCATGCATGCTGGGCAAGCACTCTACTACTGAGCCACCTTCTCAGCCCTAAGACTCATTATTTAAACCACTGGAACCTAACCAATCCATAAATCTGAAAAAAAGAGAGAGAGATAAAAGTCACACTCACACACATTATACCAAACAGAGAGGCAAAATGACAGCTCACCTCACAGCAAGCTCAAAACTGCCTGGAAAGCTTAAATCTACCTCCACACATTTACAACTTAAGTAGTAAGTTAAGATGTGTCACATTGTTATTTGCACAATTTGTACAACCTCTCCTTTCCCACAGCCCTCCGAATAGCCAATTGTGGCAGGTGAAAAGTGTGTATATTGTTATGTCACTGTAATCTCATCAAGTCTCAGTTGGTCCACAGAAAGCACATTGATTGCTCCCTCTCCTTGGTTCATTTTTTGTCCCCCTTTACTGGTGAGAAGTGAATTTGAAGGTTGTTTATTCGCTGTTTCTTATTATGAAAAGGTAAGGAGAGAGAGGGTTGGTTATTATTAGAAAGCCATCTGCTATATCTATTATAGAACATGCAGTATTTTAAGGTTCTGTAGTCACTTAGGTAATGTGTTTCTTCTCCATCCTGGTAAATCCATTTTATACCCACGATGGGACAACATACCTAATTAAAAATAACACTTTAAACAATTTGATGACTGATGTGGGTAAGGGAATTCATTCATTAACAAATTCATTTTGCTTCTGAATGGTAATGGACTTGGAAAGACTTTCCCAAAAGGCACTGAGTGTAGGAAATCCTCTTCTGACCAGGTGAAAACAGACAGTGCGCGAGGGGGCGAGGGATCATGGGAAAAATGCTAAAGGAGGCTGAGAAAAGATGCCGCACTGGGGGAGAAGGTGGGATATGATGACAGATCATCCCATGAAGCAGCTGCCTGCAGGTAACCTAGCCTTGCATTCTCGCAAGGCAGTGTGGCATTAATTCAGGTCCCCAGCTAGCTAAACAAAGAACGTGACATGTTTGCTTTATTCAAGCATACTTCAATTCTTCCTGTTTTTATGTCATGTGCTTTGAAAAGATGACTGGTTAAGTGGAACAAGAGTGAGAATAGGGTTTCTTTTGTAAAAATAGTTCCTCTAAACTTGACTTTTAAAACTCATTAGAGGGGGAGGAAAGTAGGAGAAAAATGAGGGAGGGGGATTAAAAATTAAAAAACCTCACTTTACCATTACCATTACTAACTTGCTAACTGCTGATTTTGCTTCTGTAAATATGCTTGCATTCAGACCCCCTTTTCCCTGGGAAATAAAATTGGGCAGTGACTCAAGGATATTGGCCGGCCCAGATGTCCGGATATCAGCCCACCCAGGACAAGGACAGCGGTTATAGATAGTACGTGTTCTTCAGTTCCAGATTAATTAAGCAATCCCTGGGACAAACCTTGACAACGACCACCTGGCAAGACCACAAGCTGAGCCAAGTGTCAACCAATCATGGGCCTGTAACCATGTAAACCCCCCTTAAACCAACCATGGGCCAGTCATCTTACAAAGAGTGTTACAAAATTTCCCGAGTGGCAAAGTGATTGTTGGTGTATATGGTGACCTTTAAATGGACCAATTATGGGATGCTTTGTGTTATGCATTAATCTTGTGGTTTTTGCCTTTAAAAAGGGCTTGTAGCCGCTGCTTGGGGCTCCCTGTCTGCTCGGGACAGAGAGTCCGTTTGCGCAAACGTCAAATAAACTCCTCTTGCTTATTGCATCTCCCAGCCTGGAGTCTGAGTTTTCTGGGGCGCCCTCCCGTTGACGAAAGTATCCTAGGGGACTAGGGTCTTTCATTTGGTGCGTTGGCCGGGAACCAGGCGCCCCCAAACCCCAGATTCCAGGACCGGCAGGAGGTAGGATAGAGTGTGTGTTTGTCACTTTCGTTTTGAGTTCTGGGATCCAAATCTGTATTTGTACTAGAGGGAAAAGCAGACGTGCCCAGTACCCTAGTCCCGCCCTGGAGCCCTGCTCCAGGGTTGTCTGGAGGAAGGAGGAGATCCGAGTGTCTCTCTGTTCTGGGGAGGTTAGGCGAGGCCAGCCACTCCCATCTGTAATTCCTTCCTCATCTGTACTCGGTTGCCGCGTGGCGTCTGGTTTTGTCTGTCTCTGTTTAGTGTTACTTGTTTTTAGTGTGTTTTATATTCTCTACAGAGGTGGGACAACAAATGAGTCCACTTCTAGGACACCCGAGACCTCGTCCTAGTTCATTTAAAAACAAAAACGGCTGGTTCTGCTTTTGTAACTTGCTTGTTTGTCAATTATGAAACTGCCACTGACCACCTGCGAGTGGCCCCAGTTAGATCTCAGCCTCGGGCCTTGGCTCGGGGGGGTCTGAGCGTGGGGGAGAACCTGTCAGTCTGAGGGGACGGCCGCTAGGGATTTTTCTTTTCCTTTGCCCCAAGATGACTGGGAATTCTCCTCCGCCTTGGAAGGCCCCTGGGTCAACGTCTGCAGGAATCTAAGAGAAAAATCCTCCGGAGGTGAGTAGGGGGGTTGAGTCCCCTGATAAGTAAATGGTGGTGAGATGTCGCCCCATTCACTGAGACCTGATTTTGTCTTTGTGGCCACTTATTTGTCTTGTTAACTTTAGTGTGTGTTTGTTTTATGTTTTCTGGGGTAGGGAAGTTCTGGGTGAGTGTGGCAGGCTCACTCAGCAGACTCTGGATTCAGCTTGCTGAGTGGGAGCAGCACAGAGTTCCGGTAGGGATAAACTGGGGCCCATTAGTCCCCAACTCAGCCTTCAGTTCTTGTCTAGTTCTGTTTTAGA
>NW_012267246.1:4922958-4937088 GCF_000151885.1 Dipodomys ordii
TAGGTTTTTAATTTTTAACCCTTCATTCCCCACTTCTTCTCTGGACTAATTTTAATCTTAAAATTCAGGGTGTCTCTATATTATCTTGTGGGGTGTCAGTTGTTCTCAATGCTTGGTATTTGGATCTCAGAACTAATAGACGGACTGCGCTGATCTTTTTCTTTTAAAAAAGACACCAGTCTGTTGAGTATACAAGGTCCGATTGTAACAAAAGTAACAGTACCAGAGCCCCTTACAATTTTTTTTTTACCAGTCCTGACTCTGTGTATCACAGTTAACTTAATTTTATACCAGCTCCCTTCCTATAGCTTAGTCCACTCCTTCCCTTCTCCACAGCTTAGCATGCTCCCTTCCTAGGCAACACTAGGCACATGTAGTAAGCAGTAAATAATCAGCCTCCAGCCCCCTTTACCTTGGGATGGCGCTTCTCTAGGCAGCTACCACCAAGAGCCCCTTAGAGTGACCTTCAGGTCTGGGCAGTTGCAGGACCCTTATCTACTATTTGAATAGCAGCCATAAATCCTAGTCTGCCATGATGAAGCCCCTGGCCCGCATGTCCACACCCTGGTCTCTGCCTCCTAGCCCCTTCTAGCCCCTCCTAAACCTCCTAGGTTATATAGGTCACCTCAGACAATAGCCAGCACTTCTTCTCACTTCTCCCTTGTGAGAAGGGGTCTTGCCGGCCTCTTTCTTGGCAAATAAACCTTTCTTTGTTCTCTGTACCTGGATGTCTGCGTGGCTCTCTGGCAAAGTCTAATTTACCCTGTCATTTGTGATAAGAGTCTCACGGACTTTCCTGCTTGGGCTGGCTTGGAATTGTGATCCTCAGCTCTCAGGCTCCTGAGTAGGCTCTGGTTATTTTTTGAAATAGAGTTTTATTCCCCCCACTCCCCATCCTCTCCTGCCCCTCCCACCATCCTGAAATCCTGAACCTCAGTTCTCCTAGCCATGCTTCCCACTGTAACTAGGATAATAAACAACCCAGTATTTTCCGTTGATATGCTTGGAACTGAGAGCCTCTTGATTTCAGTCTCTTGAAGAGCTAGGACTTTACTAGCATGAGTTACCGTGCCTCGCCTAAAAGCCTTAATATTTTTGGTTCATGGTCTTTTCTTTCCTACTGTCTTACGCTCTTTCTCTGAGAGATCAAATTCTGTTTACATTCCTGATGTAGCTGATATCTCCTCTTATCTAAGAAACATTCTCACAAGACCCGCCTCCCTGCCAAATAAAATACACTGCCTCTTGCCATGTGTCACACTTCATCAACATTGCAACACAGGCACCATTTCGTCATCAGACAATGAATGGGTTGTGGCACGGGTCTTTGGGTATTGAGGATATGTGATGTTCACCCTGACACTCAGTGTCTGGCTGGTGACTGGTTAGTGGCCAGCTGACTAACATGGAAAAAACATCACACTTGGGCCTATTTAACATTTCCCCAGCCTCTTGTGGGGCCTGTGCGAGGGCTTGTGTGCTCATAATGAACTGAGAGCATCATCTGCACACTTACAACCAGCTGTCCTGTCCAAGGATGGAAGGGAGCTAGAGTTACTGAAAACAACAACAATAACAACAACAACATCAACAAAAAGTAACAAAAGCTTTTTTAGTTTCTCATACTGTTAAAAGTTCATGGACTCTTTGGGGAATAAGAGACCCTGGTGAAGCAGACTTAAAGCCCATTAAAATGGCTTTTTGCATGTGTTTGTTTTAGGTGAGTAATAATTTAAGAATAGCAGGCAGGAAAGTGGTTCTAATGGAAATCAAAAAATCTCCGGCTGGGAATATTCAGAGTACTGAATTCCCCTTCCCTCCCTTCCCCTCTCCTCTCTTCCCCTCTCCTCTCTTTTCCCCTTCCATTTATATATTTTACCTTGTATTTTGGGGATAGTCCTAAAATAACATTATTTGGCAGGCCATCTGAGGGATAGAGTAAGAAGTGAGAGGTTGGGTGGTCCGGATCTTTAGCAGTGCTAGTCAGGTACTGCTCAGGGCAAAAGCAGCACTGGTTCCTATTACTTGTAGATTGGTGAAACCTTTGACTGTTTGTAAGACCTTCCTAAAATACTGCCTCCAAGACTCTTTGAGGAATGCCCTATTAGGATTTTTTTTTTTTTTTGTCAGCGCTAGGAGGGTTTATATGTTTTCTAGGGAAAAGCGCAGCCTTTATGTCTGTTTGCTCAGTAAGCTGCATGCAACCTTACAACCAGATCCCGTGGAAGACATGGTTGGTTGTGTCTTGGGGAGGTCTCCGGCCACTGGCCTATGGGTCTGCGCTGGACCCTCTTTCCTGGTGGTTCTCATCTCAGGGCCTAAGTTCCCGGCTCACACAAGCAGTTTCATCCACAGAGATGTAGACATGGGTTTCTTATTGCATCAGAGGTCTGCACACGGTTTCAGTCTGCATGGCACCATTTCCTACTGCAGCCGCTCAAGAACTAGATGTCATCGCCCACTGGCTTTCTGAATACCTGGCTCTTGTTTTTTTTGGGGTGTGCCCTTAATGTGTCCAGTGCCCCACATAAAGTTTCATGCTTGCTTAACATCTGTCTGGCAGCTGGCTTTCTGTCTCAGATTTCCTTTGGCAGCCAGCTTCCCATGGTGCTGGTGAAGTGTATACCATCAGTCAGCCTCGTAAGTATGATTTGGAAATCCAAGTTTTAGCGTGAGCTAAAAAAATAAAGATACCTCAAAAAGTTTATGATGAACTAAAGCAAAAGAAGAAAAGGAACTCCACTTAGAAGCAATGAAGGAATTTTCTTGGTCCACTCATGATGAGTTCAGTAATTCCACAGAGTCCCCAGAGAGGAAGGGACAAACCATTCCATTGTATTGCTTTTAGGCAAGGGGCTTACTCTAAGCCAGGTACTGGTGGCTCACACACCTGTTATCTAAGCTACTCAGAGGCTGAGAGTTGAGGATTGAGGTTCAAAGCCAGACCAGGCAGGAAAGTCCATGAGATTCTTATCTCTAATAAACTACCACTGTGGCTCAAGTAGTAGAGGGACAGCACTCAGGCCTTGAGTTCAAGCTCCAGACCAGCACCCCACCCCCACCCTCCATCCCCCCAAAAAGGTGACTGAAATGATATTCTAAAGGAAAACACCTTGTAGCCACAATGTAACAAGTTGTTGTTGGTACAGTGTTTCGGGGATGTTGGAGCGCATCCTAATGTTTCTAATTGTTCTTGACTTTAACAAAAGCAAAACAATAGAGACCCAGATCTTGGGCAACATGGCTTGGGTTGAGTAACTGTGACTGCAAAGCAGTTTTTACTTTGTTTTGTTTTACCACACCCTGACACACTCCCCAGGAAAGACTGAAAGCTGGAGGAGAAAATTTTGAATTTGATTTTAATGAGAAATGTCATAGTGCTTTGTGGGATACTGGCTATGGATGAGTTTAATCTCACCGTTGTATAGCTATTAAAAGAAAGTATTTAGCCAGGCACGGGTGGCTCATCATTATAATCCTAGTCACTCAGGAGGCTGAGATCTGAGGGTCTTGGTTTAAACCTAGCTAGGGAAGAAAAGCCTGTGTGACTCTTATTTCCTGTCAATCAGTGAAAAGCTGGTAATGGAGGTGTGGCTCAAGTGGTTGAGCACTAGCCTTGAGCTGAAGAGTTGAGGGACAGCACCTAGGCCTAGAGTTCAGGCCCCATGACTGACAACAACAATAAAAAAAAAAAATACGCCACTAAGTGAATTCCCATAGTCATAGTAGTGTTAATTATAGTAGTCAAAATGCACAAGCAATCCAAAATTCCTGTTAGCAACCAGTCAATAAGCAAAAGGTAGTATGCACCTGTAATATTATTTAGCCTCACGAAAGGAGCTCTGATGTATGTCTCAAAGGTGAATTTTGTTATTTAGGTGAAGTAAACCACTCATAAAAGATGAATACTGTGTCCTTCGTGAGAGCTATTAGAGCAACTAACCAGGGAAACAGAGAGCTAGTATTACCAGGGCTGGGCCGAGGAAACTGTGACTTAGTTGTTTAATGAGGACATAGTTTCTGCTCTTCTCACTGATAAAGCTCTAGATTGCTTGCACAACCACATGAATGTCTTTAACTCTACTGAACTGTACCCTCACAAAATGGTTTACAATGGTAAATTTCATGGTTGTTCCGTTTCTAACCACAATTTGAAAAAATAATGTGGAGATCAACACCTAATCCCACAAATTCCAAAGGACTGAAAATTTACAAAAAGATATCTGTGAGATAGTCTGAAGGCTCATGTTTGCAAAGTCAGGAGAAGTCATGGTGTCTGGGGCTGGGGTTGGGTCCTTGCTCTGGGCTAGCAGAACTGCCAGGACACAGCATCTGTAACCAAGCATGGCCAAAGGCCTACTAATACCAGCTGTGAGCTTCAAACTGGGAGTCTCTTCTAGTTCAGAGCAGGGATACAAGAGGAAAATTCTAGATTGGCCCAACTCCAAAGAACCTTCTGACAGCACAGTTGGCATGTGTAGGTTTGTTATTATTTTTTGCATCAGTGAACTTCTAGTCACTTCTCCTTGTCTGGTTTTTACAGAGGATATTCGGCTTATAACACAGCATCTATGGCCTCCGAATATACGGCCTATGGTCCCTTCTCTGCCTTTGAGAAGAGGGCTGATGGGCCCCCAACACCTGGATCAGGGATGTGGGACAAACAGCTACAGGGTGAAAGCTTGTGTTCCCTCATCATGAGCCCTTTTCCCGCAGAGGCCCTGCTTCCCCTCACAAGAGTGTTCCCTTCTCTCTCTCCTGTCAGCTACCCTGCAGTTTGGGAAAGGAGCCATTGCTTGTTCTTTGTGTCTTGAGCTTTCTAATTCTTCTTTGCAGCTAAAGTCTGACTATGAAAAAAACCCCAAGCCTTTATCTCATTGATCACCAGTTATTACTATATCTGATTAGGAACAGGACACTTTCCCTGGGGAACAATTTAAGGGTGAGGTGTAATATTGATTTTTGTTGTGGTGGTTGTGGGTCCTAGGATTTGAACTCAGGACCTGGGTGGGTGCTGTCCCTGAGCACTTTTGCTTAAGGCTAGTGCTCTACTACTTTGAGCCACCACCCCAGTTCTCATTTTCTGGTGGTTAATTGGAGCTAAGTTTCTCATGGACTTTCCTGCTGAGGCTGGCTTTGAACTGTGATCCTCAGATGTCAGCTGCCTGAGTAGCTAGGATTACAGGGAAGGGCTCAGCTGCTGAGTCCTTACTCCCCAATTTCTCCCACCAAAAAGAAAAAAAATCTGGATGTTTAGGTATCTGTCAGCCCAAGTCTTTCCAATAGCATCTCCCAGTGAGCTCTGTCTTTTCTTTGTATCTTCTTTCTTTTTTATGCTTATCAGTTCCTCTTTGGTTTTGCTTACTGGTCTCCTCCCTCTCCTTCTCTCTCCCCTCCTATTTTTCCTCTCTGATTTCTCCTTTCTTTTGATCATACTGGTGATTCAGTGATTTAAAAAAAAATGTTTTTTCTGAGAGCAGCAATATTGAACTTTTACAGACATCCTGACAATAAGAGGAAAGCCTTCTGCCTCTCGCTCGATGACCTGATTCTGGGGCAGAGTCGTTACTGCTTTAGAAAGATGAGTTGGAGGGTCAAGCTGACCCATGAGCCATGGAGACAGAGAGCGCATGATGGAGGTGCTCAGCCAGCCCGTTCTGCAGGTCAGAGACAGAGGCCTGCTGGATTGGTGGTGGCACTGCTGCATTCCAGCCAAAAGGTTTCAGGGCTGGGGTGTGGAGTGAGCAGATGACAGGGGAAGATAAAGGAGCTTATGGAATGAAGCTAAAACATGCGTTTGCTTTTATACAATGAAATTATCTTTGGCTCTTATCATCTTCTACTTAGAATCGAGTTACTAAAATAATATATGAAAACTAAAGAGAGGGGGTGGGGACAAAATCTGGTGGCATGTTTAGCACATCCTCTTTTCCCTGGGGAGAACAGGTGTGGACATAATTGGCCCTGGGTTCCAGGACACTGCAGGGGATGCTGAGCTTCAACGGGTTCCTCTCTTTGAACTAGCCAACCATCGTTCATGTCCCAAGAACTTTGATGACGCTAAGTAAACATGGAGGAGGCTCATGACAACTGAGCTAGTGAAATATATGTATATATTTGAACCAACTGAGTGTTGCAAGCCCTTTAACTATAGAGTTAAACTGGATGAGATGAAAATGTTCCACCCTGTCTTCAAATAATGCAAGGCTTGATATGTAAGGAAGAATAGCAGAAGAGTGTTTCCCAATAGATGAATATAACGAGGTGAACATAATATAGTATGGTAGATGATAGATATCAGAAGTATGTCCATGTCCCTCTTTCAAAGAAGGATCTGTGTGTGTGTGTGTCTGTCTGTCTGTCTGTGTGTGTGTGTAGGCATGTGTGTTTCCATGCAGAAGTACCACAGCTAGAACTCAGGGTCTGGTGCTCTCCCTTAACGTGATTATTCAATGTAAATTTAGTTTTCTCTCTTTCCTTCCTTCCTCCCTCCCTCTCTCCCTCCCTGCCTTCCTTCCTTCCTTCATTCCTTCTTTCCTTCCTCTCCTCCTTCCTTTTCTTCCTCCATCCCTCCTCTCTTCCCCCTTCTCTTCCCTTGCCTTCCTTTCCATCATAATAATTGATGAGCATCCTGTAATGAATATGGGAAGAGAATGCTTTCACTTTCATCCTGTTTTTCTCTTCATGTGTCCCACCTGGTCAATTAAATGCTCTTGAAAACCTCCACTCCTCTCTTGTGCCAGCGGTCTTCAGGATACGATGCTATTCCACTTAAATAAAAGATGAAGGATGGGGAAACAGAGCAGCCTTTAGCCAGTGGACCATGAATAAGGCAGCAGCTGGTGCTGTGCTATTCTGGCCTTGATGCTGGCCATGGGATTTGCATCTCCTAGCCCAAGGGCTCTTGACCTGGAGGCCATGATTGGGTGAGGAGAGGAGGACTGCACAGAAGAACATTGTGCTGTATACGTTTCAAAGGAGATTGTAATATCTGAGTAACACCCCTTGTCCAAGACTCAGTAACCATAGCTAATTGTCACATTTCCCTCCCTTTTCTCCCCTTCACTGCCGTTGCAGACCTGGTTTAGTCACTGGAGAAAGAGCTGGAAGTTTTCTCTTGTTAAATAAAGATGGAACGTTACAACCCGAAGAGTCAGTTTTCGAAAGGCCCTGTGGGTGATGCAATTACAGAAAGTTACCTGCCCAGGTGGTGCAAGTGTGGTACTCCACTGCCTTCCTCTTCCTCCTCCTTGTCCTCCTCCCCGTCCTTGTCCTTCTCCTCCGAGTGCGCCTACGTAGGTGACCTCTTGTCTTTGGTTTACTGTTTCTTTATCTGTGAAACCAACATTTGAAGTAAATACACCCAAAGATGGCTGCAAACTTCCAAAATCAATGCTCTCTCCTATAAAATCTCAGCAAACCATTTGGATGGGTTATGAACGCGAGGCGCAAGCCGGGGTTGTTTTACACTGTGTTCAGAGAAGGTCACTGTTTTATAACGTGCTATTGATGAATGATTTCCCAACGATCTCCTTCCTCAGGATTAAATGGTACCATGGGACCCTGCACTGAGGGGAAAAGGCTTTAGTAAGATAATCGGCTCTGAGCCTTCCCCTCAAATTCTGACAGAGGACCCTGCCTCTTGTGGGTTTCACAGAATGGATTTCTGGATGAGATTTTTGTTTTTAAGAACTATTACTTAAGTTTAACCAGTCTCAGTTTATCACTATAGGAGGTTAAAGGAAAAACATATCAGGTAAATCTTTGTGCATAAAATTCGTTTAGGGGAGCTGGACGCTGGTGGCTCATGCCTGTAATCCTAGCTACTTAGGGACCTGAGATCTGAGGATCACAATTTGAGGCCAGCTGGGAAGGAGAGGCTGTAAGACTCTTATCTCCAATTAACCATCAAAAAGCTGGATGTGGCACTGTGGCTTGAGTGGTAGGGTACTAGCTTCTCTTGAGCAAAAGAGCTCAGGGACAATGTCCAGGCCCAGAGTTCAAGCCGTAGGATCAGCACAAAAAAAAAAAAAGAAAAGGAGAAAAGATCAGAACAAACAAGCAAGCAAACAAGAAAACAAAAACACATACCATCCTGAGGATTTTTCCCTCTTTCTTTTTCCTTATATTTTCTACTTCCATATGGCTCTTAGGAAGTCTTTTACTTCCTGTTTCCTGCCTAGAAATAGAAAATTTTCTTTCTCTTTTTCCCTACTTTAACCCTTGTATACTAAAATAAACCTTTGCTGAAACTTAAAATAAAACATACGGTGCTTAAATTTATCCCTACATTTTGTAATCTCGTCTCAGCTGTTGAATGCCGTGTGGTAAGTTCAGTTGAAGTTTACCGACAATGATTCCACAATGCAGCTCCAAGAGCAAGCATGGGGTACTTGAATAGCACGCTGTCAACCCAAGAACCGTATTCTATATTGATTATGATGATGGTGGTAGTGGTGATGTGGATGATGATAATAATAGATATTTACTGAGAAATTTATGTGCTAGAACTTTGTATTTCCTTATTCAAGTCACTTAACATTGTTATAGAAACACTGTTTAACAAATGAACACTGAGGCACTGGGAAAAATTTAAGTTGTCCCAAAGTTTCATATAAAATACAGAGTATAGGGCTGGGAAGGTGGCTCAGTGGTAGAGCACTTGCCTTGCATGCCTGAGGCCCTGGGTTCGATTCCTCAGCACCACATAAGCAAAAAGAAAAAAGCCACAAGTGGCACTGTGGCTCAAGCGGTAGAGCGCTAGCCTTGAGCTGAAGAGCTGAGGGACAGCACCCAGGCCCAGAGTTCAGGCCCCACCACCAGACCCCCCCCCCCAAAAAATATAGAGTATACTTTGTGGTGTGTGTGTGTGTGTGTGGTTCTAGGGTTTGACATTGGGACCAAGTAGTGCTTGGCAGGCGCTCTACTGCTTTGATAGGGTGTCACTTCCTGTCTAGGAAGTGCCATCACTTCAGTGGACTGCCATCCACCTATTTCTCACTTCCCATTGTAGCTGGATAACAGGTGCATACCACCAAGCCTAGCTTCTTCTGTTGAGATGGAGTTTTATGGATTTTTCTGCCAGGGTTGGTCTGGAACTGTGATTTTTTGGAACTCAACTTCCCCAGTAGCTGAGATTACAGATAGGGAGCTACCACCTTCAGAACATACATATGCCAGGAGGCATCTTTATACAAAGACTTTTGACCATAAACTGGCCAATCACCCAGCCAGCCAGCCAGGCAACCATGCAACTGAGCAAGAATGTAGGAGAGATAGAAACTCCAGTTAACACTGGCATGGTGGCTCTTCTTGCGCTTTCTGAAAGGAGACACAAGTAAGCAAACACCCCCCACAGCACATCAAGAGTCCAGGCAGCAAAGGGCTGGGTACTCAGGGGCACAGAAGGGTGTCCGAACCAAGATGGCAGGTCAGTAAGTTCTGTCTTTATTCCTGTATTCTTCAGCTAATTCTCAGCGAGAGATATTATTACATAATCACTAGTTACCAAGGCTTTTGAAGTAAGATCACTTTTGTCTTACCTCTTCACCACAGAAGGCACTTAGTTATTAGTTGCTTAATTAAAATTTGTTGGGTAAGTGAATGAAAATTCGAATACTCCATTACAACTGGAGCGGGGAGGTCTCTTTTTTTTTTTTAACAACTTATTTCTATTTTTTCCCTACTCTCTTAAATGCTTCTCCTTTAAGCTTGAAATAAATGTTCCCTTTGTCACAAAATCCAGCCCCGGTTCCTTTCAAGCCATTATCTAAAAGCTCCATTCTAGGCCAGCTGCCACTCCCACTGCGTTTTATTAGCACAAGGCCTCGTGGGGGTGCTTCTTAAACCAGGTGAACCCCATTGGAATTCTGGTGGGGTGGCACCGGGGTTACTTTTTTTTGGTTTTCCCTCTGGTGGGTATGTGGAGTTTCATGTTCTGCTCACTCCCTGTAGTTCTGAAAGATTTGTTCCTCCTTTACCTTCCAGCCAGGCCTTACTTTTTTTCCTTTTCTCAACTTCCAATCCTCTTTCAAAATGGGTACATGGTGGCAAGTGGATCTCCACTGGGTGTACACACAGGCCTTTGGAAGACGACAAGAATGCACAGGAAGGGGAGCCAGGGAGGCCCATCAGCCCACTGCCGATTCTTGTTCTCCAGTGGCAGCGGGGATGGAAGCTGGGAATTCTTTAATATAGGTGTTGAGTTGTGTGTTTCTCTTACCTATATGTACCTCTTGCGGAGGGGAATATAAGAATAATCCCTTCACGGAGGCAGCACTGAGAGTTCACCTTGTCCAAATGGAAGAGGAGCATTCGTGAGCACCTGGAGATCACCCCACCTTATCTCTGAGTCATCGAGGCCAGGGGTGTGGATGGAATTTGCATTGTATCCTTAGAGAACTGGATACTACAATATAAATTTGTTTCTCACTCTCTTCTCGTTTATGTTCCATGGGAGCTCTTAACTCCTCAAATGCTGAGCGTTCACTCATCATTATATTGTATTGTATTTTATTATATTATATGATGGTGACAAATGCCTGACATCTGTGCTGGCATTTAAGCTTTGTAAGAAGCAGGATTCTCCTGCCTGATGTGTTTATCTAGGGCCTAAAAGTGTCCTGGAATAGTGCAGACTTTCAATACCCACCTGAGGAATAAATCAAATGGTTAGTCCTGATAAACGCAGTATTAAATAGTAATTTCTCTAAGCTAGCTAGGGTGTTTCCTGAGCAGCCTGAGCTCTATAGCATGATTCTGTCTCCAGAAACCAATGGTGATGATAATAATAACCATGAACATTTTTTCTACATGCACTTAAGTCACAAACGGAATGGTGGGACATTAAACATTTAATCTTCCCATTGGGTCAACCACGGAGGCGGGATTTCTGCGGGAGCAGAGGGGACAAAGCTCAAGGTGGGTGCACTGGACCACCGGCCAGAGGACCTGAGTAAGATCCTGACTAGATCCATCCAGATGCTGGACGAACATCAGCCTCAAGAACCAGGAGGAACAGAACAAATGCATGGGTCCAGTCTTATGGACCGTTGCTGACCACCCAGCCCCTGGGACTGCGCTGATGCCACCTCGATCATTTCCACACACTGAGAAGCAGGGTGCGTGAGGTGTGTGAGTGCCTGCCACTCACACAGGCGTCCACACCCATGTTGCTCTTACTCCCATCTCAGTGATGGTCCTCGGGGAATGTGCCTGGCCGTGGTACAGGGAATTTAAACATGCCAAAGAGATTCCCTCCCTCCACCTCAAGGCGTTTTGGGGGGCTGGTACTGGGGATTGAACTCAGCCTCCAGGCGCTGCCCTTTAGCTTTCTTGCTCAAGGTTGGTGCTTGAGCCACAGCTCCACTTCTGGCTTTTGGGCTAGTTAACTGGAGGAAAGAGTCTGATGGGTTTTTCTGTTTGGAGTGGCTTTGAACCACAGTCCTCAGATCTCAGCCTCCTGAGTAGCTAGGATTGCCGGCGTGAGCCACCAGCGTCCTGCTTGGCTTTTTGTTGCTGAGTTCACTTGCTGCAGGAGGAGGGAGACGATTGTGGGAAAGCCTCGGGGTTCACAGCTAGCTCTGCCCAGCACCTGCCATCCCTGGGCTGGCCCATTGCTCTGGGGCTCTGGAGTGGGCCTGAGTCCCACAGTGAAACACATTCCAGCCTGGGCCAGAGCTAAGTCAGAGGCAAGTGGAGAGGTGGCTTGTGACTCAACTCTCATAAACGTCAGCTGCTCCTACCGACATGCAGTGAAAGTCTTGAACAAGTATTTTCTCCTCTGCATCTTCTCTCACAATAAGATGCACAGTTTTCTTTCTTTCTTTCTTTTTAAACCAGGATGTTATAAGAAATAGGTTTGAAGAGGTTTTTATACTACTGTTCAAAGAGTCCTTTTTGGACAGTTTTTGTAATGCGTTTACCTGCATACTTGATAGTAAAATAGTTTTTATGCTGACTTTATAGATAAAATAACAAAATTATGAGGGATACTTTTTTTTTCACAACAAGATACTTCCAAACTTAGAACCAGCAGGTGAAGAAAAGCCATAGAGCTGAGCATCGGTAGCTCACACCTGTCATCCTAGCTACTCCGGAGGCTGAGATCTGAGGATCTCAGTGCAAAACTATCCCAGGCAGAAAAAAAACTGAGATTCTTATTTCCAAGGAAACACCAAAAATCCAGATGTGGAGCTGTGGCTCAAGTGGTAGAATACCCAGACTTCAACAGGAAAAATCAAGGGGTCCTGAGTTCAATTCCCAGTAACAGCACAAAAACAAAGAATGGTACGGAACACTAAGTGACATTCTGCTTCATATCTTGCAGACAAATTTCAATACCCATGCATTTGGCTTCCCAAACCATTCTCAAACTGTTCTCATTGCTTACCTGTATACAAATAATTTGGACAACCAGAAGGACAGTGCTTTTCAGAACCAAGTTGTCCGTTGTTGGTCTAGCTGTATCTATTTCCAAGTGGCTGAACGTACACACACAAAGCCATCCGTGTGACGGCCGTTTGAATAAGCATAGGAATAATTCAGATGTGAAAATCAAGTGATTCAACCTTCAGTAGTTTTATGTGCACATTTTTAAAGTTTTCTAGCAAAAAAAAATGCCTCTTAAGTTTTGTGTAATTCCAAACAACTAGCGCCCCACAAAAATCTTTTAGAAAATCCACATTGCCTGCTTCCCTGTTGAATTCATTTAGATGGGGGGGGGGGCGGAGGGGGTCGAGAGTCACACTGATCAATTCCTTGGCTGTTTATTTGAGCCTGCGTAGGGGTCTTCTAGGAACTGAAAACCAGTGGAATGCTACTGGAGGTGAAACAAACGCAGAGTGTGGCTGCTGTCCCAGGCCCTTTTCTGTCCATCCTCCCCTTCCTCCTTCCAACAACCCCAGCAGGGTTAGGGACAACTCGCGAATACAATCACTTTTGAGAAAATGCACTGTCCTCAATGATCCTATGTCCATGTCTTCGTTGGAAATTCTGTACTCTTTTGGAAGTTGGTTTGTGGGTGTTACAGCCCAAAGTTAGCTTATAGGGCAGCAACACCCTCCCCCCCAAACCCCCAAAAATCAACCCAACACCACCACCACAAAACAAAACCCCAAGTGTAACAGTATAATATGTAAGAATAACGTATTTAAGGCGGGATCAAACCCTCGCCCCAGAGATTTCCTTGCACGGCTGGCGAGGAGCCGCACGGAGGTGAAGGATGGAGGCGAAGAGGCCTCTCCGCCCCCCCGCGGCGGGGCATGAAGTTTGAGTCGGATGGAACCTCTCAGCTTCCCGCGTAGTAACCGCCCCGGCAGAGGGGAACCCACCTCCAGGCTGGAAACCGCAATATAGGGGGGAACACCGCCCAGGGCTGCCGCTGGCACCCGGCGCCCCCGGTACCCGGGGAGGGCGCGCCACCCGCCGCCGGCCGCCCGACTTACCGCGCGCTGCCCGCTGCCCGCTGCGCTCTGCGCGGCCGCCTCCTTGGCTCCCGGGGTTGGGTGTTCGGGCCCCGCCCTCAGCTCGGAGGCTAAGACTCCAACTCCGCCGGGCTGATTCCGGGGATTAATGATTGACAAGAGGAAAACACTCTTACGCAAACTCGCGCGGTGCGGGCGACTCCGTCCGAGGACGCGGCGGGCAGTGCGCCCCCGCCCGGGGACGCCGGTCCTCCCGGGAGGCAGCGAGGAGCTTCCCCTCCGCTCCCCGGGTGCAGCCTCGCGGGAAAGGGTTGAGGGGGGTGGGGGTGCCGTGCTCGAGGCTGGGGCGCCACGGCGCTGGGCGCAGCGCCGGGAGGCAGCGGTGTCACCGCGGGCGGCTGCAGCAAAGCCCCGGGCCGAAGCCGGGATGGGGGGGGCGGGATGGAGAGAGGCCAGAGAGGGATGGGGGGGCGGAGGGGGGCGGATGGGAGATGGAGAGGAGGGGCGCGGAGGAGGGGGTGCCCGCCCCTCGCGATGGGCAGGAGCGCCAGCTCTGGTGGGGCGGGGGCGGGAGTGGGGGGAGCTAAGGAAGGGGGTTAGGCCGGGAAGGACGCGGCCGCGGCGCCGGGGTGCTTCACCCAAACCCGCGTTCGACTGCGGGGTGAAGCCGGCCCCGCACCCCTGGTCCGCAGCGCCGCACCGCGGG